>NC_035435.2:72904799-73222628 GCF_002127325.2 Helianthus annuus | reverse complement strand
TGGATGAAAGGAATGACTGAATCCGAAAACATTTTACTTTGATAACCTTTACTCTAAGGTTATCATGTTGTCTCAAGGCTTGAATGTGATGCGTTAACTTACCACATAAATGTGTGTATCAATAAAACAAGCTTTTACTTGGCAAAACATAACTTTTTGATTCATTCAAAATACTTTGTTTTGTTCCTTTTTACTTATGGTTAAGTATTCTCATTTTGTTACTTACCATACATAACTTTTGTTTACACTTAACTACATGACTACATTTTGGGTTTTAAACATATGACAATGGTTTAGACAAGAACATTTGATGGTTGGTTTAAACATGGACTTTATACATTGGTGGTTTGTTTAATGACTTGAGTAATGATATATGTGTAGTAGGATACAAGCATGGTGGATACGCCGCTGGTACTTCCTATATATAAGTGCTTGTATTGTATTACATGTCATAGCGTTATTTAAATCATTTAGTTTGGACTTATACATTTTTACACAAATAACACATTTTCACAAGACTTCGTTTTACCAAAAACAACTTGTTTTATACAACTTATTTTTACTTGGTTATTCTTTTAACCATACGTTATTCTTCTATTTATACATATCATTTGATTTCATCGCTTTTCAAATGATTTACAAAACAAAACATTTTACAAGATTCATGACTAACTTTTATTAAACACTTTTGTTAAACTTAAGTCATGAATCCTATTTTCATAAAACCTATGTTACTCACAAGCATTTTTATGCTGAGGTACCTATTTTCACATGTGTTTTAGGAGCTAATGCATAGGATGATGATCGTGACACGCTCGGGTGGACTCGGGCCTTAGTGACGTAAAACAGAGCTAGACTTAGTTTAATTACGCTATGTACTCTTTATTTCAGTAGTTTTAAGACAGTGTAACATGTTGGTTCTTGTTTTAAATGATGTATTCCACCCTTGGGTGATGAATAAAATATTATTTTAATTACCTTGGTTGTGGAACAATAATTCTGTTACAACACTCCCCGACGTTTCCGCCACGATTTGATGTTTTGCGTGGTCGGGGTGTGACAGAAGAGTTGGTATCAGAGCCAATGGTTATAGGGAATTAGGTTATTAGTAATGCTTTGACCTAGACTATAACCTTTCTAGGACCCCAACACAAGTAGTCTTGTGTTTAGATCTTAAAACATGCACTTCACCTATCCTTAGGTGATCGCCAAAACAAGAACCCAGTTTTCTAAAACGATTTTTGAAAAACAATCCTCTGTTTTCAAATGATTTATTATATGATTTTGAACCCTTCCAGTTTGATTTTTGGCCTTGTGCCTTCCAAGTTTTCAAAATCTCGTCAAAGTTTTGGGTTCTAAATAGTGTGAACACGTGCAAACTGGAAGAGTGAATGCCTGTACCCTGGGTTTTCTGTCTAAGGCTAGAGTGTTCGTACAAATCCACATAATCGGACCAGTCACTCTTACCTGGGAACTCTTAGGGTGAGTGTTCACTTATAGGCGAGCATGTCTTCGCTAAGCATTGTTTATGGACCCATTTACTTTGATTAGTCACTGTGTGTCATTTGTTTGCTTTGTGATACGGACGAATGACCACCATCCTTGCTTTGTTGATTTTGTTTCGTCTCGTTCTTTTCATCTAATCATCTCACTCGTTTCCTCCCATGTTTTCCTCTTTTCAGCATGCCTCCTCGACGCGAAAATCAGCTACCCAATGCCGAACTGGCAGAAATCATCGCACAGCATATGGCTGCTGCGTTCCCGAATCTTATTGCTCAGTTTAACCAAGCCAACATCAATCAGAATGCTCCTTGTAACTTCAAGTTCAGTGGTACTGAGGGGGCAACTGGGCTCCTTCAATGGTTTGAGAGCATTGAGAATACTTTTCGTCATGTTTAGTGTCCTGATAATCGCAAAGTCGAGTTTGCTTCTAGTGTTTTTCAGAAGAGGGCGTTGACATGGTGGAATAGGGTTATGAGAGATCGTGGTGCTGAAGTCGCTTTAGCACAGTCATGGGCTGAGTTGAGGACTCTCATGATGAGTGAGTTTTGTCCTCGTCATGAACTTCGAGCGCTGGAAAGGGAGTTTGACGATCTAAAGCAGTTTAGTGGCGAGCACCGGGCGTATACTGATAGGTACGAAGAGTTGAGTTTGTTATGCCCAACGATGGTTACCCCACTTGATAAGGCTATCGAAAGATACATCGATGGTCTACCTGATTCTGTGCAAGACATAGTTACCAGTAGTAAACCTACCACTGTTCGTCAGGCAATCGAACTATCTGCAACGTTGACTGAGTCGCAGATTCGAAAGGGTAAGTTGCACAGGAAGGGTGACAAGAAGGGTAAGAAGCAGGAGTCTGACAAGAAGGAGAGCAAGAAAGGTAAAAGCAAGAAGGGGAGTGATGCGGGTTCTTCGAAGGGGTCTAGGAAGCGGAAGGCTTCCCAAAATTTTGCCGTTACTACACAGACAAATCAGCCTGCGCAACCTCTTGCCAAGAAACCATACTTTGGCAATGCACCTTTGTGCAATAAGTGTAACGGACATCATCAACCGCACCACCAGTGCCGTCAATGCACTAACTGCGGAAGACCTGGTCATGTTGCTGCTACATGCCGCATTCCTGCCAATCTGAATCGGGCAGCTCAGAACCCGGCTCAACAAGTTGCTCAGCCTTTTGCTCAGCAACAAGGTCAAGCAGCACGACCTCACTTCCCACCAGGTTCTTGTTACAACTGTGGGGATCTGACCCACTACCGTAACCAGTGTCCAAGATTGGTGAATGCGAACCCAGTTCAAGCTCAGGCTCGTGGACGAGCTTTTAACATGAATGCTGTTGAGGCGCAAGCAGACAACGAGGTGGTGAACGGTACGTTCTTTGTCAATAATCAACTTGCATCTGTTCTTTTTTATTCAGGGGCCGATAAGAGTTTTGTGTCGTTATCTTTTGAGCCCTTGCTTCGCGTGTCTAGAACGAAACTAGGTAAGCCTTTGACTGTTGAAGTTGCGAGTGGTGAACCCATTGTCCTTGATTCTGTTCTTCGCAACTACCAGTTGAACCTTAACGACCACCTTTTTCCTATTGACCTCACGCCTATGCAATTGGGAAGCTTCGACATTATTGTGGGTATGGATTGGTTAGCCAAGCATCGCGCAGAGGTAGTTTATTTTGAGAAGATCATTCGTGTGCCACTTTCGTCAGGTGAAATACTACAGGTTCGTGGTGAGAAACCTGCTAGTAGCCTCAAGCTTATGTCTTGTTTTTAACCTCGGAAGTATCTGCGAAAGAACTATGTGGCCTTCTTGGCACATGTTACAGCAGATAAAGACGAAGGTAAGTCTATTCAAGATATCCCTGTCGTTCGGGATTCTCCGGAGTATTTCCTGAAGAGTTACCTGGTCTACCTCCAGCATGCCAAGTTAAGTTCCGTATTGATCTTGTACCTGGTGCAAATCCTATTGCCAGAGCTCCATATCGTCTTGCACCGTCTGAGATGCAAGAGTTGTCTAAGCAGCTTCAGGAGCTTTCTAACAAAGGTTTTATCCGTCCTAGCTTTTCACCTTGGGGTGCTCCCGTTCTTTTTGTCAAGAAGAAGGATAGATCCTTCAGAATGTGTATCGATTATCGTGAGCTGAATAAGCTTACCATCAAGAATCGATATCCCCTATCTCGCATTTATGATCTCTTTGACCAGTTACAGGGTGCTACTTGCTTTTCGAAGATTGATCTTCGTTCTGGGTGTCATCAACTTCGTGTACATGAAGAGGATATTCCCAAAACAGCATTCCACACTCGTTATGGGCATTATGAGTTCACAGTCATGCCATTCGGTTTGACCAATGCTCCTGCTGTTTTCATGGACTTAATGAATAGGGTCTGCAAGCCTTATTTAGATAAGTTCATCATCGTTTTTATCGACGATATCTTGATTTATTCTATGACGCGAGCTGATCACAAGCACCATCTTCGTCTTACTCTGGAACTCCTAAAGAAAGAGCAACTTTTTGCCAAGTTCTCCAAGTGTGAATTTTGGCTTAAGGAAGTTCAATTTTTGGGACATATTGTCAACGAACAAGGTATTCATGTAGATCCCTCCAAGATCAGTGCGATTAAGGATTGGGATACGCCTACAACTCCTACTGAGGTTCGTTCTTTCCTTGGTCTTCGGGTTATTACCGCCGCTTCATCGAGAACTTCTCAAAGATTGCAGTTCCTCTAACTGCTCTAACTCAGAAGAACAAACCCTTTGAATGGGGTTCTAAGCAAGAAGAAGCGTTTCAGACCTTGAAACAGAAGCTTTGTGATGCACCTATTCTAACTTTGCCTGAGGGTAATGATGACTCTGTCGTTTACTGTGATGCATCGAAATTGGGTCTTGGCTGTGTTCTGATGCAAAGGAACAAAGTCATAGCCTATGCATCAAGGCAATTGAAGGTACATGAGAGAAACTACACCACTCATGATCTTGAGTTGGGTGTAGTTGTCTTCGCTCTCAAAATCTGGAGACACTATTTGTACGGTACAAAATGCGTGGTTTTCACTGACCACAAAAGTCTCCAGCATATCTTCAACCAGAAAGAACTCAACATGAGGCAAAGATGTTGGGTCGAACTCCTAAACGACTATGATTGCGAAATTCACTACCACCCCGGTAAAGCGAATGTTGTGGCTGACGCATTAAGTCGTAAGGAACGCACTATGCTTCATTGTGTTCATGTTCAATCTGCTATTCAAGCTCGATCTGATATCCAAGCACGCATTACTCAGGCTCAACAGGCTTGTGTTTCACAAGACTTGATGGGTAAGGAATTACCCTATCACATTAAGCCTGACCTTGTGCTGAAGGAAGATGGATCGTATTACTTCATGGACCGTTTGTGGGTCCCAAGCCAAGATGATCTTCGCACTTTGCTTATGGATGAGGCCCATAAGTCTCGTTATTCTATTCATCCTGGCTCAGATAAAATGTATAAGGATCTTCGTACTCAGTATTGGTGGCCTGGTATGAAGAAAGACATTGCCTTGTACGTTTCAAAGTGCCTTACTTGTCTCAAGGTCAAGGCTGAACACCAACATCCTTATGGTCTTTTGGAGCAACCAGAGATCCCAGTTTGGAAATGGGAAAACATTGCCATGGATCTCGTTACCAAACTTCCGCGCACTAAGAAAGGTCACGATGCCATCTGGGTAGTTGTTGATCGTCTTACAAAATCAGCGCATTTCTTGCCAATCCGTGAGGATTTTTCTGCTGAAAGACTGGCTGAAATCTATGTGGATGAAATTGTATCTCGACATGGTGTTCCTTTGAACATTATTTCTGATAGAGATGCTCGCTTCTCTTCTCGTTTTTGGAGAACCATGCAATCTGCTATGGGGACCCAACTAAATCTAAGCACAGCATATCATCCACAAACAGATGGCCAAACTGAAAGAACAATCCAGACTTTGGAGGATATGCTTAGAGCTTGTGTGATCGATTTTGGTGGTAGTTGGGATTCACATCTTCCATTGATTGAATTCTCCTACAACAATAGTTATCACTCCAGCATCAACATGGCTCCTTTCGAGGCTCTCTATGGTCGAAAATGTCGTTCACCAGTCTGCTGGAATGAAATAGGTGAGGCTCAGCTTACTGGACCTGACCTCATTCTAAAGACAACTGACAAGGTTAAGAAAGTTCGTGATAACTTATAGGCAGCTCGAAGCCGTCAAAAGAGTTACGCGGACCGACGACGCAAGCCCTTAGAATTCCAAGTCGGTGATCGTGTATTACTTAAGGTCTCACCTTGGAAAGGTGTGATCAGATTTGGAAAGAAAGGAAAACTTGCACCTAGATATGTTGGACCATTCAAGATCGTCGAAAGAATCGGCAAGGTAGCCTACAGACTTGCATTACCTCCCGAACTTGGAAATGTTCATCCTACTTTCCACGTATCCAATCTCAAAAAGTGTTTAGCTGATGAGAACCTCCACATACCGCTTGACGAAATCCGTGTTGATAAAACACTACATTTTGTTGAGAAACCTGTGGAAATTATGGATCGTGAAGTCAAATGGCTTAAACGCAAGCGCATTCCGTTGGTTAAAGTTCGCTGGGAATCTAAACGTGGACCTGAGTTTACTTGGGAACGTGAAGATCAAATGAAGGCGAAATATCCACATCTATTCCCACGAGTTTCCTCTAAACAAATTTCGGGACGAAATTTCCACAAGTAGGGGAGACTGTGACATCTGTGCTTGTGATCATTGTAAACAGTTCAGTTATCAATGAAATAAAGTTATTTGATCCCTATGTTTGTTTGTTTATGTTTGATGTTTTTCATGTTTTGACTTTTATTCGATTCCACACTCTATATCGCTTTCTGCAGAATTATACGCAAACTGGTGCGTAAACTTAGTCAGTTTAACGCGACAAATACTCTGGAACATCAATTTATGCTTAACATACCTTAAATAACCTTTACATAACTTAGAAATAAGTTTTGAAGGCTTTGGTATGGCAAAATCAAGTTTATTCGCTTACAGGGACTAAAATTGACAAACTGCGAAAGTATACCGATTTGAACTGTAACAAACATTCCGGAACATGGCCATAAGTTAAACACACCTTAAATATCCCTTACATAGCTTAGAAATAGGCTTTGATGGGTTCGGTGTGCTAAAATAAACTTTTGGGTCATTCAGGGACTAAAAGTGTCAAAAAGTGCATAAGTTTGCATTTTCGCGCATAACTTACGTTCTGAATACATCCGGACATCCAAAAATTTATGTAATCATTAAAATATTATGTTTTAGTGATTAGCTTGTCAAAAATTCAATCGTCGCGCAATTTGGACCATTTTTGCGTCCGTTACGACTTCCGTCGTAATTAACCAAACAAGGCAATCGTACGGCCAAACGAACCGACATCCGGCATATTTTTGAGCATGTTTCAAGTTCCCTATACTTTAACTTCATTTTAGATCCTTAAAATGGGGTTAACGGGGTTTAAACGTGCCAAAACGCATCAAAAATCAAGTTTGGAGGTACAGGGGCCTGTTCTGCCAAATTCAATCTTTCTGACCTGCAGGGTCCTTACGGACCGTAAGACCTACTCCATACGGTCCGTAAGCAGGTGCCAGATACCAGAAAATGCAATCCAGCTTGATCCAGCTGTTCCTCACTTGTGCAAATGGTTTTGGGCAATCTATGGGCTGGTTTGGGGGCTCCCATGGTTTTGTAAAACAATGGGCTTGATGTGTACGGCCTAGATCGAAGCACGTTATTCAACGAACGATCCTAACGGTTCTACTACATCTATAAATACCCCCACCATGTCTTGCTCAAAACCCACTTGAATTATGAGATTTTCTCTAAGTTGAAGTGTTGAACACTTCATACCTGAGAAATACTTGGAATATCAATCTTGCGGGTACCTTCTGTAAGTATTCTTTCGCGTTTTTCGTTCGTTTTAGCGTTAAAGTCAAACTGTGTTTGACTTTCTACATTGACCAGTTTTTGGTCAACGCGAAGTTCGTTTGAACTTCATAACGTGAGCGTAATCACGATGGTTATAGTCCCTAGTAACTATACCTACTGATTACCACGTTATCTAGGCTCAGTGACGAGTCGTAGTTTCGGCCAAAATGCGTTTTCTCGCGTATTTTGTAACCAAAATACTCTAGGGTATTAAAACCGTTTGTTTTAATACCAAACCTGTTTTCTAAACATTACTAAACATGTTCTAGCATGTTTAGCTCGTCGCTTTTAGATTTGTGCTTGTTTAGGGTCGTAAAGGTAAGCGATCTAATCAATCGCTTATGCTTACGAACCCGACACATTTGGTCGATCTTTAGGATCCGACCAAACATTTTAGGTGACCATAGTTGTATAGGGAATAACCTTCCGAGGTTATACCTTATGGTCACGACGTTTAAGTAGTTGTATGATAAGTAGTTCTTATGCCTTAGGTAAATTACCAAAATACCCTTTTTGCGCCAAAAATTCATTTTAAACCCATGTAACATAATTTTTGGTATCTAAACTGATTTAACAACAATATTAAGCATGTTAAGGCATATCTTACTTGTCATAGGACTAGTTAGGCTTTCCGAACGCGTTTTACGCAAACGACGCGTTAAAGTAGCATAAGCTACCTAAACGGGTCGTAACGGGTCAAAAGCACTTAGGATAAGTTTCGTTTTAGTGTGTAGGCTTTGTCAAACCATATTACATAAGTTTCCATACTTATTTGGTTTACGAACCCTTGTACTACCCGATCCTCCGATAGGGCCGTTTATTTATGTAGTTACCTATATAGGTGCCGTTTGATTCCGCGATCTTCTAGCATTGCTTGGTGGTTATCCTACGACTTCTAAGCAATCTCAAGTGAGTACATAGTCCCCTCTTTTACTGTTTTTCAAACATTTTGGGGTGAAACACATGTGCCTACTTGTTACTTTCATGCTTTCCATGTTTTCACAACTTATACTTGCTATGTTCATTAGTACACTATCAGTACATGATTTCATTATGTTTTGCTATGTATGTTTACTTAACATGCTAGCACATTGATTTACATTACATTACTTTGCGATATATGTTTACATGGCATATTAGCACATTGTTTTTCATGACTTTTCTGCTTTGTATGTTTACTTGGCATACTTAGTACATTGTTTTCACATAACTTGTTTACATTTGGTATAACATTTGGTTTGCATAAACGGTTCTTTACTACATTCATTAACATTAGCTACGCCGCTCGGTAGTAAGTAATGGTACCATAGGACTTGACAAATCCCGTTCCTGACATCCTGGGTTGGTTTGGATGAAAGGAATGACTGAATCCGAAAACATTTTACTTTGATAACCTTTACTCTAAGGTTATCCTGCTGTCTCAAGGCTTGAATGTAATGCGTTAACTTACAACATAAATGTTTGTATCAATAAAACAAGCTTTTACTTAGCAAAACATAACTTTTTGATTCATTCAAAATACTTTGTTTTGTTCCTTTTTACTTATGGTTAAGTATTCTCATTTTGTTACTTACCATACATAACTTTTGTTTACACTTAACTACATGACTACATTTTGGGTTTTAAACATATGACAATGGTTTAGACAAGAACATTTGATGGTTGGTTTAAACATGGACTTTATACACTGGTGGTTTGTTTAATGACTTAAGTAATGATATGTGTGTAGTAGGATACAAGCATGGTGGATACGCCGCTGGTACTTCCTATATATAAGTGCTTGTATTGTATTACATGTCATAGCGTTATTTAAATCATTTAGTTTGGACTTATACATTTTTACACAAATAACACATTTTCACAAGACTTCGTTTTACCAAAAACAACTTGTTTTATACAACTTATTTTTACTTGGTTATTCTTTTAACCATACGTTATTCTTCTATTTATACATATCATTTGATTTCATCGCTTTTTTAATGATTTACAAAACAAAACATTTTACAAGATTCATGACTAACTTTTATTAAACACTTTTCTTAAACTTAAGTCATGAATCCTATTTTCATAAAACCTATGTTACTCACAGGCATTTTTATGCTGAGGTACCTATTTTCACATGTGTTTCAGGAGCTAATGCATAGGATGATGATCGTGACACGCTAGGGTGGACTCGGGCCTTAGTGACGTAAAACAGAGCTAGACTTAGTTTAATTACGCTATGTACTCTTTATTTCAGTAGTTTTAAGACAGTGTAACATGTTGGTTCTTGTTTTGAACGATGTATTCCACCCTTGGGTGATGAATAAAATATTATTTTAATTACCTTGGTTGTGGAACAATAATTCTGTTACAACACTCCCCGACGTTTCCGCCACGATTTGATGTTTTACGTGGTCGGGGTGTGACAAATTTCAACCGTTAAAACTCCCTGAACTGATAAAAGAAGGTGTAGAAATCAGAATTTTCGAATGAAAACGAGCTAAACGGTAAGAACTCTTCCTCCTGAGCTCTGATACCACTTGTAGGATCGTTTCGAGACCTGACGAGTCGTTCAGAAGAGTGCTTAGACAGAATCAAAGGCGGAATTCATTGATTCGGTCTTCGTAAAGCTTGATTTCACTACTTAACATCTCCTTTATTGATAATCTGACAAATATACAAGATTCGGAGACAAACGGGCAGGGCTTCGCCGTTTCACACACACAAACTGTTACCAGATGCGCTCCAAGTGACTCCCTATATATAGACACTATGGTTCGCTTATATGGACATGTCCATATAAGCGGACCACTCATCATGTCACAAAAGCGAACCACCTAAGTGTCATATGAGCGAACCTATGTATAAAGTGACTAATAAGCGGACCACTCTATATACCCTATAAGCGAACCTACCAAATACAAGATTTCTCGTTTTCTGTTCATAATACAATCAGCCCTACCCTAAGACTTAAACGAAGATGTAGTCGACAGACAACTGCACCAACAGTTACTGTTGATGCATAATGTCTATCGCCTGCGTCATCAGTCTATGTCGTGTCATTTGTTCCATGAGGTCTGGAGATGTCAGCCCATGAGGTCTGGAGATGTCAGCCCATGGGGTCTAGCAGATCTATATATAGACTAGTAGTGTTCTTCATTTGTAACTTTCTGGAGAATTTTGTACCAAAATGCTGTCCTATTCTCTCTATACCAAAACGTCTAAAATCAATGAAGAACATGTTTAAAGTAACTTTCTACTCTTCTACTCCTGCTCTAACACTGATTGACGGTTTCTAGACTGATTCCGCCATTCTAGAAACTAGATCTGACTCTGATTGACTCGTTTGGACGAATCCTCGACCCTACAAGTGGTATCAGAGCTCAGGATGAGTCAAATCTGTTGATATCAGTGTTTTGAATGGTTTAGAACCATATACTTCTACTCTTTCTTGGATTTTCAGACGAATTCACGGATAAAATGGACTGAATTTTGGATATTATGTGTAAAACATCATTTTGAACAATCGTACAAAGTTGTAGACCATAAATCAAACTAAAACTAATCCAAAAATGTCAAAAACTTGAAATTTTGATAAGCTAGGTCGTCAAACGAGGTGAAATTGTTTAAATTGTATGAAAATGATGTCCAAATCATGTAAAATGAATCAGATCGTTTGAATTTTTGTCAAACCGTATGAAATTCTTGTCTAGATCGCACGGATTGGACCAGATCGTGTGAAACTTTCAAACTGTGTGACCAGATTGCACGAGCTGATCAGATCGTGTGAAGTTATTCAGACCGCACGAACTGAAATTTTTTAACTGGTATTTGTCACCTCGTGTGGTTTGGATAGTCCAGGTCGTTTGAAATTCAGCTCGTTTGAAATTCAGGTCGTTTGAAATTCAGGTCGTTTGAAATCAAGTCGTTTGTAATCAGGTCATTTAAAGTCCAGGTCGTCTGAAAGTCCAGGTCGCTTGAAATTGTAATTTTTCAAAACTTAGAAATTTTTCGAAACATTTTTCAAAGTATAAAAATGGACAATCAAGAGTTTTACAATATGTTTTTCGGAGGAGATATGACTGTTCAAACTCCAGCAAGTATAGCCCAGAATGTGAATATGGAGAACGAGCTAGCAACCATGCAAAAACCACCGAAACTGCTCAACATTGAAGATTATTCGGGGTGGCAGGATAGATTTCGCACGTGGGTTCAGGCGAGTCACCTCGAATGCTGGCTGAAAGTTGAAACGAAATATGTAGTTCCTATGAATGATGCTGGTCTTCCGAAAACACTTAACACGTTAACTCCGGCTGAACAAGAACACTTTAAAGACGAGAAGAAGATGGTCAGTATATTGCAACAGGCAATTAAGGAAGACATTTTGGTACTGTTACAGCATCAAGGTGACGCGCAATCTATTTGGAACGCTCTTAAAATCAAGTTTCTTGGGAGTGTTTCAATGATCAAAAGCAAAAAGGCGCTTCTGAAAAAAGAATTCGACATATTTACTGCTATCAGTGGAGAATCAACGAAAGAGTTGATTGAGAGGTACTGTCACTTGTTAGTGGAGATGAAACGTATGAATATAGATAAATCAGATGAAGAGTGGGTTGATAAGTTGGCTGACGCACTACCACAAGAAGAGTGGGGTACGTTTTTATTGGTTTTGAAAAACAATTTGGAATACGCGGGTTTCAATTTGAGTACGTTTATCGAGAGAATTGAAGCTCAGGAGCTTGAACTTCGGAAGATGAGGAAAATGAAATCTGCAAACGTACAGCAAGATGTTTAGCTTTATTACAAAGGAAATTCATCTGCCACATCTGCTCCGAGTCCAAATATTCAAACGGCATTCAGTGCAGATTCATCATCGGGAGTACCTCAAAGCATACCTAATAACAACTTTTCACCGTTTTCAAATTACGAACCGAGTCCTAAGGTTCAGAATTTTCAAGAACAGGTTTCTTCTCAAAGTTCTTCAGGTTCGAACAATCAGAGTTATAGTCATGGGATACAGTGCAATATTGCTGTTAATATAAAAAACGGTCAAGATTTTACCGAGACAGCCGCAAAGCAGCATATAGCACTTCTAGCTTCTGTACTTGAGTCTTACGAGAGTCTAGTAGCCGGACGAATTGGTAACCCAGACATGACTAAAGAAGATTATGATCAAATTGATCCCGAGGAACTAGAACTCATCGACATAAAATGGTGTATGGCGAGCATTGTGAGAAGAGCTCAGAGGTTCATGGAAATTACCGGAAGAAGTAGTCTCGCAGGTCCTGATTCTAAACTTGGATTCGACAAATCGAAGGTGACATGCTTCAAGTGTAAAGAGAAGGGGCACTTCAAGCGCGAATGTCCGAACAGAGAAGTTAATAACCACCAGAATCCATTCGCCAACGATTATTACCAACAGGCCATCTATCATAAAAACCGTCAACAACCATTCAATCCACGACCTTAGATCGAGAACAGTCAATCCAAACAAACAGAAAAAGCTCTTTTAGTGAATCAAGATGACGAAAAGATTCCAGAAGGCTTCAGTTGGGATAAGTACGTTCCAGGAGATGGTCTTGCAATGATGGCTGAAATTATTGAAGAGCCGGAACCGGAAATCGAGGAATGTGTTCCTGAAGTTGAAGAAGTCAGTGAAGTGGTGAATGAAGAAAGTTTTGCAGATATAGAAGAGGAGGCAGCAGCGGTCTACTATTATCAGTCTGAACAGGAGGTTATTACTAATGCATTTAAATCTATAATGCCAGCTAATGTATTTGATTCTTTTGCAGGTTTCTTTAGTGAACCGACTACGGGTTTTTGCCCACAGTACGAAGTTGAACAAACTCCGGTTCAAGAGATCATTGATGTCTCAAATGAAATGAATGAAGAGACTTTGAAAGAAATAGCAGACAAAGCTCTTATGGTCAAGCTGCAAGAGGTAGAACAAACTAAAACACCTTCTGATAACAATGAGACCAAAGATGCAACTCAAGAGTCAGTGTCTGTTGAAAAGGAGTCAATTATCGAGACTTGTGATACGTATGAGTTAGGAGAGAAGTCCGAGTCCGATGACAAATCAGAAAATGTGAAGTCCGAATTCGGAGAGAAATCTGAGTCTGAGTCCGGAGAGTTTGGTAAATCAGAAAGTATAAATGATAAACAAGAAAATGTTTTTGAAAAAGTTGATCCAATTCTTGAAATGCCATGCGAAAACTATTTGAAACCATGCATGGATTGTCTTGAAAAAGACAAACAGTTTCAAGAGTTGAAAAAGTTTAACGACAAATTAAAATTTGATTTTAATGATGTTAAAGAAGCTTATGACACTCTGTCACGATCAATTAAAATGATTCACACTGAGAGTAAAGAAAATGATAAAATTGCTAATTTGCTCAAAGCTACGGTTATGGAAAAGCAAATGTCGATTAACATCCATCTGGACAAAATTGCATCTCTAAAGAAGGAACTTGAACTGATGCGCATTGAGACAGAAAGAGTCGACAAAAAGTTGATCAGTTATCTTTCATCTTCATATGTGATTGATCAAATCGTTCCACAACAAACTGAAGTTAAACCAGCTTTCAAAAATGTTCCACCCCCAATGTGGAATCATTATACTCAAAAATATCCAGACGGGGTGGAGGAGGCATTGAATCTCAAACTGAGAACAGAAGAGACTGAGTTACCGGAAAACATAGATGTAACATTCTCCCCGTCTGACACCGATAACGAGTCACAACTGGTTAAAACAGTTGTAGACCAAGTGTTGGATGAAGAGAGTGATAACACTGATTTTGAAACGGTTAAAACTCATTTTGATAATTCCAGTTCAGAATCTGAAGATGACGGAAACTTTCTTGATAAGTTTATCCCAAAGTCAGATAAAGATTTGGATGACGATTCGATCATTGTGGTTTATACGATGACCGGAACTGACAAACTGTATACTAATTTTGAGTACCCGATTCAGAATGCGAACCTGGAAAAGGTTGAAAAAATTTTTAAACTCGTGGAAATTGATATCTCAGAAGTTAACAACAATTCGTTTCTATCAAAACCGAAAAAATCTTTGCTTAAACAACAACCGATAAACAACCCGGGAAAGAAAAATGAATGGGTGGGTAACAATGGTAATAACAAGAGACATGGTAATAATTACAAAAAGAAAGGTGTTGGTTTTGAGATGAAAATGGCTAAGAAAGAAGTTAAGCCAAAACAAAAATTGAGTGAAGTGTTTATGGCTGGTAATAATACAGAAGTCGAAAAGGATTATATCTTTAGTAAGCAAGCAATTGACGATTTTATTGCGGCCAAAAAGATAAGAGACGAGGCCAACAGATCCACTTTTGTTGAATATGACAAAAGAATTTGTTATCGATGCAATGAAATCGGTCACATGGCCAAACAATGTGTCAAAGAGATAATAAAACCAGTTTTCCATAAACCAAAACCAAAAATTTCAAAGGATGTTAATGGAAAATCACCTATGGTATCCCCCGTGCATATTCTTAAACGCGGTGAATCATTGAAGTCAGAGGACAAACCAAAATCAATTTTTAAAATTGGTGAATCTTCAAAATCACAAAAGACTTCAAAGGTTTATCCTAAAACAAAGACTTCCCAAAGTCAATCATGGGTGGAGAAACCTAACATTCTTTTGAAGAAAAGAAAATGGAAGAAGTTTTAAAATCTGAACCAAAAATCTTCGCAACCACTGATGAGAAAATTGAGTTTGAGTTAGACAAATTGATTGAAGAATTCCCACCTATCAAGGAAGGAGTTCTAAAATCAAAACCATAATCTGATGTTCCAAATGTTGTTTTTAACATTCCAAAAGTTGACATAGTAGCTCGTGATATTATCTTTGGTAGTGTACCAAATGTTGAAAAATCTTGGGTATCATTGTTTAAGTAAATGTCTTTTGATGTGTGTAGGGGCTTCCAAGGTCTATCATTTCTAAATGGATAAGTGATAGCGGCGCCTCACGGCACATGACAGGGATGTTAGCAATACTATACGACGTCAAGTTAATCAATGGAGGTTATGTCGGGTTTGCTGGAACTCAAGGTGGAAGAATTGTTGGAGAAGGAATACTTACTAACGGGGTCGTATCATTCGATAAAGTGAACTACATTGCTGAGTTTGAAAACAATCTGTTGAGCATTTCTCAGATTTGTGATAAGTCATTTACTGTTCATTTTACAAAAGATGAATGTCTGATTCTTAAATCGGGGTTTAAAATACCCGAAGAAATGGTGTTGATGCGCGCACCTCGTGAAAACGATATTTATGTACTAGACATGAGTGTTTCAATAACGATAGATAAAAAGGCACAATGCTTTGTGAGTAAGACGAAGGCGACTGAAAAAGAATCCATCATGTGGCATCGTAAAATGGGCCATGTTCACTTGAGAAAGATGAACTTTTTAGTTCATAATGATCTTGTAGACGGTGTTAATTCGAAAAGCTTCCATCTTAACGATGACTGTATTGAATGTAAGAAAGGGAAGCAGACGAAGAAATCGCACCCGAAAAAGCTCTTGAACTCCATCAGATTACCGCTTGAAAGACTCCATATGGATCTTTTCGAACCGGCAAATGTGAAAAGCATAAGTGAAGATCTATATTGTTTAGTTGTTTCTGACGACTTTACAAGATTCTCCTGGGTGATGTTTCTAGAGAGAAAAGAGGAAACGTTTGATTCTTTGATGAGGCTATTCAAAAAGTTGGAGAATGTTTACAAACTGCTGATTAGACGTATTCGAAGCGACAATGGCACGGAATTCAAGAACAACTGTATGCTCGAATTATGCAACGATAAGGGCATTCTTTATGAGTTCAGCGCACCGTATACTCCTCAACAAAACGGTGTCGTAGAACGAAAAAATCGTACGTTGATCGAAACGGCTCGTACCATGTTAGCAGATTCGAAATTACCAGTATATTTTTGGAATGAAGCAGTCGTCACGGCATGTTACACGCTCAATCGGGTTCTTACGGTGAAGAAGTACAAGAAAACTTGTTTTGAATTGCTTCATCTTTACAAACCAAATCTGAAGCACTTAGAACCATTCGGATCACCATGCACGTTCATTGATCCAGAAGGTAAATTTGGTTCGAAAGCTAATGAAGGTTTTTTTGTAGGATACGCTAGTCCGTTAAAGAGAGTTTTTGTTCCAATCTTGGGGAAGATCATACAAGTTCAACACGTTGATTGTCAACGGTTTACCGCTCCAAATCAACTTCCCGGAAACAGGTTGCTATTTCAGGCATCGAATGTGTTGTTTGAACCATCGCACAATACTTGTTGTGTTTACGATGAAACACTACCAAAGATGGTTGTGTTTAAGGAGATTTTGCCATTCATGAGGCATATACCAATTCAAAAAGCTTTAACAGATCAGCACAAAGTATTCAAATCTCATGTTGATCGATTTTGGAAGAATGCTAGTTATGATGAAGTGAATGATGTTATTAATTCAAGTGTTTGTATAGATAATGAAGATTATGAAATCATAATCACAGAACAGCTTGTACGAGAAGTATTAGAGTTTCCAGATGACGATAAATCGCCAACAGGGTTTCCGGAAAGGATGGTCAAAGGATGTATGCTTAGAATGGGCTATAACGGCCCGTTGAATAAAGCAACTTATTTGAAAGCCTGTTTTATGAAACCATATAAATTCTTTATTCACTCAGTGATTCGAGTGTTAAATCACAGGAAAGATGGATACGATGTTATCAAAGACTATCAAATGCGTATGGTGACGGCGTTGGTACTAAACAGGAAATACAACTTTTCTAGAATTGTTTTTCATTACATGAAAGATAATATTACTTCTGGTAGTCGAAGTTGGGTGTATCCAAGGTTTGTGCAGATGATGTTGGATCATGCGTATCCAAATTTGAAGAAAGATGACAAAATAATCTAATGCTGTTGCATCACATGGATAATGAAACGTTAATCCGATAATCCAAGTATACAAAGAATTGGCTGTGACAACCCTAAGAATTACAGGTATCCGTACAATTAATTTATATTTAATTTGTGCTTAATGATTGTGTTGATTACAACTGTTGATTTAACTGCTTACTGATTTCCATTACATACATACACATGCATCACCTTCATACTGTCACTCCATTTATTATATACAAACATTAGTGACAAACTCGATGCACAAAGCACAGTCAAACGGACTTACGATAAATTTTAGATGAATTATTCCGTGGACTGCGGTCAGAAAAAGATGAATCTGACTTCAGTCCGGAAAATGAATTTTCATAAAATATTGGTGATGATTTGGACCACGATATTTTTACACAATAATATTTGGATCGTATAAGACATTCTGTAAAAATTTGGGAATTTTTGAAATAAGATAACTATTTTAATAAAATAACCGAAAACAGCCCAGTTTCGTATATTAAAACTGAAAGGATATAAGTAGTATTTTTCATGTCTAAATGTTGGGTTGGTTATTGAGAGCAATCTAACGTGTTATATGTTAAAGAAAACGATACGCTAGTAAGCGTAGACGCCTCTATTTACAAAGGAAACTCTGGCGAATTTTTCTAAAATTCCAATACTTAGAAAATATTTTTCTAAACAAGTGTTACTAGTATATCTTATAACTTGTGTTTTAAATACAAACTTCGCCATAAATTTTGTTACGAAATACAAAGTATCGGAGGTTGGTTTTCGCAAATAAAAATGGGTAAACATATATTTAGAATATATATTTTATGCTGAGACACTTATGTGATTGTTTGTTATTTTGTGTACTAGATATATTATTTTTAGGGTAAAAATAATATAACTTGAAAATACCATAAAAGTACGATTCCAAAATAATACCAACGCTCTCACAAAAATGATTATTTAAGTTACACAAGTAATGTTATATTACGAAACGTTGGAACGTAACTTACGAAATTTTTCAGAAAGCCCCTTTACACATATGTTTTTGGTGGAATATTATTTCGGAAATCAAAGAAGTAAAAATATATTATTTTTGGGAAAAATAAATATATTTTGGAAATAAGTTATTTTGGACAAATGAGTTAAGTATATTTTCTAAGTGGGACTTAAAATATATTTTCAGAATTATAAAGCATACATGTATTAAAAACCCCTATCCTTGGGAAGGGAACACGTATACGAATACTCGAGAAGTACTAGTACACAAATATTGTATAAGCAATTATTCCAAAGCTAAATACAATTATTATAAACTGGAATAATACCAGAATCGTAACTCAAAAACATACATACTAAGACAAGGCACGACCCGTTCGTCTAATAGACGTTAGACCATTGTAGGTAGTCGTGTTTGCCACAGAGATTTGGGTTACAAGTACGAAGACGCAATACAGTGAGTTCATGTCCCCCTTTTCTCTTAACTGTTTTCAGTTTTTATACTTCGGGGGTGAAATACATGTTATAATGATTACGGATACTTTTATACATGGTATGGTTAACTTAAGGAGGGTTACTACTTAGATCATCTGAGTGGGTAGGCGGAAACTAGAGGCCATTAATCCTCGTCGTAGGACCGAGGGACATTAGAGATAGATCTATTTGGGTGTAGCGAGCCCCACTCCTGAGCCCGCTAAGTGGACCAGGTGGTGACTAAGTGCCCGACGCACAAATCCGCTAGGTTTGAGTCTTCCTGCATCACTTCACACATGTCATTGGCTTTGCAACCCAATGGTGATCTCTTTTTCCTTAATTGCTACATACCAGGGATTTTCATACATACAGACATTTTTACAAAGGTTTATACATACTCACTTACACATGAACTCGCTCAACTTTATGTTGACTTTTCAAACTACATGTATTTCAGGGAACTAATGGATCTGGCACGGTATGTACGTATTTTCAAGCTGCGTTTGAATAAAGAAGTCATCTAGGGTTTAGAAGGTGTAACCTCTTCCTGGACGGGTTACATATCTCTAAACCTAGTATTGTTTAAAGTCTTTTGCTAAGTTTTTACGAACTTATTAAATCAAGTCAAGGTTTGTAACTTATTTTGTGATTGATGTTTTAAGACAAGTATAATATGGTATTTTTCTAAACTCTATTAACGGGTGAATATCTCATGTTTTTATCATATAGCATTGTTATGATTGTTGCTATTGTATTAAGAAGTCACACCAAATAAACCCACGCTTCCGCAAAGCCAGGGTGTGTCAGCTTGGTATCAGAGCCACGATCATAGCGAACTAGGATTCTTTCTCGTGTCTAGACTATGATCATTAGGGCTCTCACAAAAATGTTTTCACAACATGTTTTCATTGCATACACAAAATGTCCAGATCCAGGATACAAAACATTCTTACAAACAAAAAGTTTGAGCACTTTTTCCAAATTTATGATTCAGTCGCCACGACTGGGGGAGGTTCAGTCTGAGAGGCTGGGAGGATAGTCTGAGAGACTAGGAGGATCAGTCTGGGAGGCTGGGAGGATAGTCTGAGAGACTAGGAGGATCAGTCTGGGAGGCTGGGAGGATAGTCTGAGAGACTAGAAGGATCAGTCTGGGAGGCTGGGAGGATAGTCTAAGAGACTAGGAGGATCAGTCTAGGAGGCTGGGAGGATAGTCTGAGAGACTAGGAGGATCAGTCTGGGAGGCTGGGAGGATAGTCTGAGAGACTAGGAAGTTCAGTCGGAGAGGCTGGGAGGATAGTCTGGGAAAGACTAGGATGATTACTTGCTTACATTAATTGAGACTTACATGCTTATTTGATTTAAGGTTGATGTACGTGCATATGTGGTAGTTGTTCGCATACACTAATTGTTAGTAATTACTATGGATATACATGCTATGCACCGGCACACATGTCACTCTAATTAGAGAACGAGTTATCAGACATTGATAACCCTACGACCACCGCCACAGATAATGAGACTACAACTGCGCCAGAGACAATTACGTCAGATACTGAGAGTGATCCTCATATGCTAACTAAGGACGAGGACGACTTCTAAAAGTCCGTGCTACCAGATTTTGGTGATACTTCATCTTTGCAGATGGTTTCTCTGACAAGAATCTTTCTGTCACTCTTGTTTCAATCCATGACCACTCCATCACTGGTCATCCCGATGATGGACACACCATGGCTCCAATCCTCGATGATGCGCCTCCTGCGGACATTTCTGCTGAAGGTTGGCTACTCGACAAACAATATATGACTACGTTGGCATGCTTATCGATGGTCCTCCTACCGACGCCCATGACGATAGAAAATTAGATGAGAACACTGTTACTAACTTCACTTCTTAAGACCCCTGTTAACAAGCCATCCTCTGATTCTAGCATGCATTCAGACTCCTTTGAGTCTGTGATACCTGCAACCTTACAAACAGCTGGATTACAGCATTCTACTACTGACACAAGACAACGATGACATGGTTGCTGCTCTATCACCTGCTCGAGACACCACACCGTTACACGACTCAGAGCATGCTCTTGAGCTAGCTTCTACACCTTTTGGGTCAGCTTGATGTTGCGCCTGCTGAACCTACACCTTTACGTGATCACGATCCTATTTCTTCTGGTCTGCCAGACATTGCACCCCTTATATCTACCTGCATCGAGCAATCTCCTCATTTGTTGAGATGTTTGTTTTTTACACCCGCACCCACTGACATTGCTCCTTTCCCTATGAAGACCGACTTCTATTGCGCCAAGGTACCTATAGCTTTCTTTCAGAATATAACCGCACCCCGGGAAGGTACTTCATGTCAGCACCCGCATAACGATTCATCTGCTACAACAGCATTTTCCCAACTGCACAGGCCGCACCATTTGCTACATTCACCTCTACAACGCCGGACGAGCCACTTTGATGGATCTTATAACACGCTATACTGATTTTTAGACCCTTGCCATCCCTCTCATTATGGATGCTGTACAAAGGATAAGTGCTCCTGTAACATCAGCTACAGTTTAAGGATACAAGTCGCAGAGCTTTGGAGCTTGAGCAGATACCACGTTAGTATGTATACTTTGATCCCCCACATTCACCAAGATTCCTTTTGACGCTCTCTCCTGCTGCTATAACGCCTTTCCCAGGTTTTCTTTTGATGCTCGTTCCTTTTACCATCGAGCGGCAAATCAGTTGACTACTTCGAGGTATATACAAACTCGCGGAGGAATTCAAGCATGTCGACAGTTTACTTTTCTTTCCTCCTCCACCTCAGTCCCTAGTATAGTTGGTTTCTGGATTATGCGGATTGCATTACGCCAGGGTAAAGACACTAATGACAAGCCGGGATTGCGGAGACTTTTGAGGACCACTTCTGACTACGTAATTTTGATGCACTAATATAATTGTTGGACAAGGGTAGGGTGACCCTGTGTCCCTTCTGATGTGATGCATTTTGTAAGACACAGTGATTGTGGCCAGAGGATAATGAAAGCCCGATCATCTTTAAACACGCGACAATACTTATGACTAATGACTAACGAAAAACTCCGTCGCTAGGTCCCCACTAAGCACACTGTTGATCTACATATGTATGCTATAACTATAATGCTACATGCTTACTTGCTACATTCCTATTTACTAGTTGTGCAATACTTATGATAATATGTGATTCAATGTTATAACGACTGCGTATATGCATATATGTAATACACCTCTGAGGTCTTATTCGTTGAATAAAGACTTGTGTGCTCGCGTCCTTCACAAGACCTGACCTAACCGACTTTCTTCTAGGAAGATGTCGACTTAAGGGAACACCGATATCAACCACCCTCTACCTACAACAGAGGCGGAAATGTAAGAGCACCTCTTACAGGCCATCGCACGGTACGAGGCCCGTCGCTCCGATTGCAGCGGAGGTACCTCAGGAAATAACCCCCCCCCAACGGTAATGTCTAGTCCTTTAAGACACATTACAAAACGTTTGGACATTTCCACGAGAGCCTTGCTAAGGCCTTATGCGAATAATGTTGCTTACATCGAAGGCTGCGCCTACAAGCAATTCTTGGACCACAAACCTCGAGAGTTCGACGGCACTGGGGGTGCCTTAGCCTTCGTGCGCTGGGTTGAAAAGACGGATTCTGTTTTACAATTGAGCAAATGTAACCCCGAATATCAGGTCACGTATATAGCTGGACTATTGGTGGATGAGGCTCTGTCATGGTGGAACCATCAAGTTCGGACAATGGGCGAGACCGCTGCGTACGCTATGACGTGGGACGAACTGAAAGATCTGATGCGTAAGAGATATTGCTCGAGGGCAGAAGTCCAGAAGTTGGAAACAGAACTGTGGAACTTGAAAATGGAAGGACCAAAGATAGCTTAGTATGTGCAGAGATTTAACGAATTATCACAAGTTGCTTTACTCCTGCGGGGACCAGAGTTTAAGAGAATTGAACAGTTCATAAGGGGATTGGCACCTCAGATTCTAAGCCTGGTAACAACATCTAAACCTTCAACGATCACCGAGGCTATCAACATAAGTATGGCATTCACGGAAGAAGCAGTTAGACGAGGAGAATTTTCCACTGCGGAGGAGGACTGCAATAGAGGCATCTGGGGATAACAAGAGAAAGCTCGCAAATTTCAAGATGGTTACTCAAGGGAGTAGCAAGAAGAAGGCCAAAAAGGGAAAAGACTACATGGGTATCCTACCTAAGTGAGACAATTGTTTACGTTATCATGTCAGGCGATGTAGATATGGAAAATGTGCTAACTGTGGCAAGAGGGGCATCCTAAAGAAACTTGTTGGCAAGATACTGAACGTGGTAATGGGGGCCAAGACGGTAGTGAGAATCACGAAGGGGACAACGACAATGACAATTGTCAAGGCAAAATGAGTGATAAACAGAAACGTGCTCGAGGTTGTTGTAACTGTGGAAGCAAAAAGCATTTCAGAAAATATTGCCCTAAAAACAATCAGGCACAAGGATGAAAGCTCCCCATCAGAGCTAGGGAGACACGCCAGGGTTTCAAGCATGGATATCGGTACGTCCCGAATTACTCAATGTTATGCATCTGTATTGCCAAATACTGTTGCAAATACGATTCGCACCTCTAGAGTTCGAGAGTATAATTGGTTTAAGTAGCGAGTAAGTAGATATTCCAGTATCCATTAGAACTAGCTTAGGGGAAGCTAGTGGAAGCCAACGCAGTAGCTGAAGGCGACAAGATAAAAACCGGAGAGCGTGAGTTTACGATAGATCTACTGCCAGTTGAGCTGGGAAGCTTCGACGAGGTAATTGGGGTGTATTAGTTGCCAAGTGGTCGAGCGGAGATTGATGTTCGCATCCCAATGACGAATGAAGGAACGATCTCGACTCACAAAGCAGGATACGCCTCCACAGATCACGAATTTCTTGAAGGCACGAAAGTTGTTGTGGGAAGGATGTGTTGTTTCCTGGCTCATGTCGGGGACAAGGGAGCCGAAGAACTAAAACTTAAAGATACCCCCGTGATCGGAGAATATCCGGAAGTCTTCCTCGAAGACTAGCCAGAATTATCTCTTCAACGACAAGTCGAATTTTTGCATTGATTTGATTCCAAGCGTCGCGCCTGTAGTCAATGCACCCTGAGCGACTTACACCTTCGGAAATGCAAGGATTGACAGTGAAGTTTTAGCAGTGGATAGAGAAGGAAGATAACAGACCAAGATGTCCCTTTTGGGTAACCCCATTTCTGCTCATCAAAAAGAAGGATGATGATTTTCAAATAAACATCAACTATCGAGAGCCGAACGAGCTAACACACGAGAGTCGGTGACTCTTACTAAGGGTTAATGAACCTCTTACATAACTGACTATGAGGACTCAACTACTACTACACGACTGATCGACGATCGAGCGTCGTTAGCGGTGAAATTCAAGAAGAAAGTATACCAGGGCGAAATTGTGGGACAATGACTTGTTCTTAGACATAGACAAAATGGTGCTTCCTACACAATGTACAAACCGGATCCACACGGGATACGAAATCTGGAGAATCTAGAAAACTTATATCTAGGACCTTTGGGAACCCAGGACCAAGCTCGTAAGGGTTTTACTTAGGAACCATATCTGTCAACTCAATCAAACATCATTAACTTGACAAATTTGTCATACAGTTAACAAAACCGAAAGTACTTAAATTTTCTTCCGTTGAAGTCTTCACTTTTACTTCTTACGAGTAGATATTTGCATTTCTACTCCCCTCAAAGTAGTTGCATCACGTTGATTTCCTTCGCTGAGAGCGAATACACGTTTGCTTCGTATACTTGGTCACTTCTCCCTGTTGGTAGAAACACATCGCTTCATCACTTGAAAACTTATATATAACCCATGCACCTTTTGCTACGCATGCGGTTTCATTTTGAATAAACGCTTCATTAAAGTTCAAATATTGTGTTGCTAAATCTAATTACTGGTTTGTGATTCGAGTAACCTACGTTATTGAAATTATTGGCTCTTTTGCTATCAAGTCAACACACTCTCTTGAAACTTCTTTTATTACAAATTACATTCATGGTTTATTTTGTACCATGCCGATACTTCTTTTGTTGATACGTATGTTTATTGCCGGGCTACACTGAGATTAAGTTCGGTTGCTTGAACTTATCCACTTCGCATGTCCAGTTTCAGACACCATATGATGTATTGAGAGCATCATATTCGAATATTTTCACCAAGATCTTTTCATTTCGAGTCATAGTAGATGCGGTTGGTCTATGACTCCACTAAATCGTTGATTGATTTCAATACCTTGCAGTGATACTTTCACAGAATTGAAGCTTGCGCTAATTGGGTTACTCATTTCATACACGGATTTAATTGCCTATTTATTTGCTAACAATCCATTTTGATATCCACGATCGAAGCAGTCTTAACACAATTGTGTGTTGAGGCAATGGTACATATATTCATTTCATAAGCACAAAGTGCCTCCTAACGATTCTTTCGTTGTCAATCAAATGCCTTATAGTACTTAATACTTTTTCATCTTCGATCAAAACAGTGGCCCTTTGATGATTCCGTATTCAACCGAAAACTTTTTGACATTGTGTAAATCAAATCTTCCGGCTTGTTTTGGTACACTTTCATCTGGTCTCAAACACGGTGAACTTGTTCAGTCACCGCTATTATGGAATTATGTCATTGCGACACCTTATGATGTCATTACAAACTTGTAGCTTGTGCTAATCATGGTCAACCGTTTCACACAGGACTACATATACTTTTGCTTGACTCATCATTCAAACATTTCTGATGCAGCTACTAATTAAGGCAAGGATACACCAGATTCGCTTGTTTTTCACTCGGCGTATTCTCGCAATTCAAAATTTTCAACACACTAAACTTTACCATTCATCTACTCGGGAGTTGACAGATCATTTTACTATTTCATTTGAGTTGTTGATTTTGAATTCATATAGCGGATGCTATGTTTCGTGAAAACTTGCTTGCATATTGTGATCGATCGTTTGAGAATCTTATTAGTCAAGGCTCCTCTTTTATGGAACCCCCATACTAGTTGGTTTGCACTAGGCTATACGTCAAGTACGTCTTGTACCTTTGACATCAACTGCTATGAGCACACACCTTTTAACCCTAGGATTCGGGTTGTTATATATTCTTAGACTCACCAAATGTGAGTAAGGTTTGATTCGGTTTGATGATTATCTACCTCGATATTATTCATACACATACATGTGTGACGTAACCATAAGGGGTTAAGGTAGTACAAATTTCGAGGACAAAATTTTCTTAACGGGGGGAGAATGTGACAACCCTAAGAATTACAGGTATCCCTATAATAAATTTATATTTAGTTTGTGATTAATGACTGTGTTGATTACAACTGTTGATTTAACTGCTTACTGATTTCTGTTACATACATACACATGCATCACCTTCATACTGTCACTCCATTTATTATATACAAACATTAGTGACAAACTCGATGCACAAAGCACAGTTAGCACAGTGAGCGGATAACCCAGAAAACATGCTGACAAGGCCAACACCTAAACAAACAATGTTTTTGAGGCCAGTATGAGCCAGGGATAGAATACTACACTAGTAGGGAGTGTAGGGTAGTAAGGACCCTAAGACTGCGTCACTAGGTAATAGTTATAGTGCCGGGAAGTGCCTAAAACATACTTACACTGCAAAATTCTGCACTTTTAAATAAAATTCAGCATTTAAATATGCTAGTAATGTGCAAAAACTTGACAAAATGACCCTGTATACCTTCTAAAGTGTCGGGGATTAATTGTGACACAAAAAGCATTATAAAGGACACTTTACGGAACAATTAAGCACTTTAATGGAACGATACCCAACCGAACAACCGGACATTACCCGGAACATAAAAATATTGTCAAACACATTGTTTTATTTTTCTAAGCTAGTTAGGGTCCCCGAACACCCTAACACACTACATAAATAATAACACACTTAAGACACCAACTTAACACTTGGTTTCTCTAACTAGTTAGTTAACCACCATTACAAGTCAACTAGAAACCAACCCCCCCCCCCAACCGGTTATGTAAGTGGGGGACACCCCATTGATTTTCTTGAATTAAAAATTAGATCATGTCTCCTACTACATAACATATTACACAATGGTTGGAAGGATTAAATGGTTTATAAAAAGATACATGGAGCAAGACCCTCATTTCTCACACACTAAGAAACACACACATCTCCTCCCTTCTCCTTTGTGCTCTTGGCTGAACCAAAGACACACCACCATCATCATCATTCAACCATCTTCAACCATTTCAAGAGTATACAAAGGTGCTACAAGGTATACAACGAAGCTCGGTGTTCTCGGAAGTTGAAGGACCTCTTGCAAGCGCTATTAACCACCACATTTCTTCATCCGAACTCCCCTAGCCTTGTGCTAGTGGTAAGTACTTAGATCCTTGCATTTTACATGATTGTTGAGTGGTTAATGACGTTCAAAGATCAAAAAGATAGAAAGTCTAAAGAACTTAAACAAGTCTTGAACATCATCTAACATATGATAAAGTAGTATTAAAATGATGATGAAATATGATGATGCATGATAAATCTGAAATATATAAGTGATAATCTGCTGTAAGTATTGTTGTGATCGCTAAACATGTTAACGGAATCAATCGAACACACTTTATAATGTTAAAAGACTGAAAACAGAAAGCTGTTTAGTGATTACAGCCAACTTCAGTTGGCTGTAACCAGACCATAGCCTAACAAAAAATGTATTTTCTGAAGTCTGGATTTATGTATTATGAAATACGGTTCTAATGGCACTGGAATCATAATTTTTGGACTTCGTTTACTATTTTTAAAGTGCCATTATTTAACAGCAGCTAGAGCTGCATTTTTGCTGCTGAAAATATGCGTCCTGTTTTTAGTCATAACTTGAATTCTGTGTAGGGTCAGATCATAAAATTTATACTGTAGATGGTCGCTATTGTCGCCATGATCCTCCAACTAGAATTACGTCAAACGGACTTACGATAAATTTTAGATGAATTATTCCGTGGACTGCGGTCAGAAAAAGATGAATCTGACTTCAGTTCGGAAAATGAATTTTTATAAAATATTGGTGATGATTTGGACCACGATATTTTTACACAATAATATTTGGATCGTATAAGACATTCTGTAAAAATTTGGGAATTTTTGGAATAAGATAACTATTTTAATAAAATAACCGAAAACAGCCCAGTTTCGTATATTAAAACTGAAAGGATATAAGTAGTATTTTGCATGTCTAAATGTTGGGTTGGTTATTGAGAGCAATCTAACGTGTTATATGTTAAAGAAAATGATACGCTAGTAAGCGTGGACGCCTCCATTTGCAAAGGAAACTCTGGCGAATTTTTCTAAAATTCCCATACTTAGAAAATATTTTTCTAAACAAGTGTTACTAGTATATCTTATAACTTGTGTTTTAAATACAAACTTGCCATAAATTTTGTTACAAAATACAAAGTATCGGAGGTTGGTTTTCGCAAATAAAAATGGGTAAACATATATTTAGAATATATATTTTATGCTGAGACACTTATGTGATTGTTTGGTATTTTGTGTACTAGATATATTATTTTTTGGGTAAAAATAATATAACTTGAAAATACCATGAAAGTACGATTCCAAAATAATACCAACGCTCTCACAAAAATGATTATTTAAGTTACACAAGTAATGTTATATTACGAAACGTTGGAACGTAACTTACGAAATTTTTCAGAAAGTCCCTTTACACATATGTTTTTGGTGGAATATTATTTTGGAAATCAAAGAAGTAAAAAATATATTATTTTTGGGAAAAATACATATATTTTGGAAATAAGTTATTTTGGACAAATGAGTTAAGTATATTTTCTAAGTGGGACTTAAAATATATTTTCGGAATTATAAAGCATACATGTATTAAAAACCCCCATCCTTGGGAAGGGAACACGTATACGAATACTCGAGAAGTACTAATACAGAAATATTGTATAAGCAATTATTCCAAAACTAAATACAATTATTATAACTTGGAATAATACCAGAATCGTAACTCAAAAACATACATACTAAGACGAGGCACGACCCGTTCGTCTAATAGACGTTAGACCATTGTAGGTAGTCGTTTGCCGCGGAGATTTGGGTTACAAGTACGAAGACGCAATACAGTGAGTTCATGTCCCCCTTTTCTCTTAACTGTTTTCAGTTTTTATACTTCGGGGGTGAAATACATGTTACAATGATTACGGATACTTTATACATGGTATGGTTAGCTTTAGGAGGGTTACTACTTAGATCATGTGAGTGGGTAGGCGGAAACTAGAGGCCATTAATCGTCGTCGTAGGACCGAGGGGCGTTAGTGATAGATCTATTTGGGTGTAGCGAGCCCCACTCCTGAGCCCGCTGAGTGGACCAGGTGGTGACTAAGTGCCCGACGCACAAATCCGCTAGGTTTGAGTCTTCCTGCATCACTTCACACATATCATTGGCTTTGCAACCCAATGGTGATCTCTTTTTCCTTAATTGCTACATACCAGGGATTTTCATACATACAGACATTTTTACAAATGTTTATACATACTCACTTACACATGAACCCGCTCAATTTTATGTTGACTTTTCAAACTACATGTATTTCAGGGAACTAATGGATCTGGCACGGTATGCACGTATTTTCAAGTTGCGTTTGAATAAAGAAGTCATCCAGGGTTTAGAAGGTGTAACCTCTTCCTGGACGGGTTACATATCTCTAAACCTAGTATTGTTTAAAGTCTTTTGCTAAGTTTTTACGAACTCATTAAATCAAGTCAAGGTTTGTAACTTGTTTTGTGATTGATGTTTTAAGACAAGTATAATATAGTATTTTTCTAAACTCTATTAACGGGTGAATATCTCATGTTTTTATCATATAGCATTGTTATGATTGTTGCTATGGTATTAACAAGTCACACCAAATAAACCCACGCTTCCGCAAAGCCAGGGTGTGACATTGGCCTGAACCAAAGAAGACAAAGTTTTTCGGGTTCATCAAAAGTGATAAGTATGAGGATCCAGATCCAGTAAATCATTTAAAGTGGAGGAATGATGCTGAAATGCAAGATCAGAGTGCAATTGATAAATTAAAGAAGTTAGTATATTTCTGTGAAATTCGAAATGATTGGTATACAAAAGTAGAAACAGGAAAGAAGAAAAAAGGTGGAAAGAGAAATCCTTCATAGAAAGTCCAAGCTGAAGAAGGATCATCTTCTCAACCACAGAAGAAACGTAAAAAGAAAACGGTTGAAACATTGCTAGTTAATGAACCAGAAGTAGATGAGACAGAAGCTACGAAATCAGCTAGTAAGATAGTAGTTAATGATGAAGAGGAGAGTTCATCTGGTTCAGAAGTTGATACGCATGATGAAGTTAAACGTTGGATCAGAGAAAACTATGATCCAAAAGATAGAGAACAACAAAAGAAGAGAAAGAGGAATTCGAATGATGATGATGATGAAACATATGTTCCACCAAAGAATATTCAGGTTGTAAAACCACCATGTTCAGGAGGTAGAAAGAAATCAACATCAAGAAAACGTGTCGAAACTCCAGCAGCGCGAAAGTTAAAATTCAAGCTGAAAATAAAACCTATCCAAGATCCACAAACTCAGCCACCACCAGAACCACAAACTAAACCACCATCACCACCACAAAATCAACCAATATCACCACCACGACAACTATCACCAGAATCTTTACAATCACCACTTCAACATCATATTTCATCACCTATTCATGAACAATCACCAATAACATCAACACACGTCCAACAAACACCACCAACCACACAACCACCAGTTCATACTACTCCTCGATCGTCTGGTTTTGAAAATTTTCCACATATTCCAGAGGGTATAGTTCTTGAAGAGCTTGATGATTTTAGCTTTGTGAATGATGATCTTGTGAAGAAGTTGCAAAAGAAGGTGAATGAGGTGTTAAGTGAGAAAAAGAAGTTAGAGGAACGTGTCAAGTCTGTTGAATCTGAGAATTCATCTTTGTTGAAAAAGATTGAAGCTGATCAAGTCGACATAGATATTCTGAAAGTTCGAATAGCTGACTTGGAAGAAGAAAAGTCTCGAAGGGATGAGCAGAATGAGTACTTCAAGATGAAAAATCAAGAGTTAGAAGCCAAGAATGCTAAAAAGGAACATGAAGAGTATATGTTAAAGAAAGTGTTGGAAGATTTGATTGGTAAGCCGATTGAGCAAAGGTTTGAAGAGATAGAACTTGCGGAAGTTAGAGCAAGATGTGAAACTGAAATAGAAGCTGGAATGAAAGATAAGGGTAAAGGTGTTCTAGTTGAAGATGATGTTCAAGTGACTGAAAGGGAAATTGTTCTGACTGAACCAAAATCTCCGACAAAAGTTCCAGAATCGTCTATTCTAGCTCCTTGTCCGTTAACTTCAGTATCTGGTGTGATTAAGATCGAAGATGATGAAGAAGACGAAAATGATAATCTGAAAGATGATGCAGATGAAGTATATTCTATTCATAGCGATAATGATGATGGAAATGATGATGCTGATCAAGGTAATTCTGGTATAAAAGTAACTGAAGCGTCACAAGAAGAGAATATTGACAAATATCTTCAAGACGATGCAAACGAAGAACCAGAAAATGCAGGAGGAGAGGGGGAGCATGGTGATGCTGAAAATGTTGATGAGATTGTTGATCAGGGTGCAGGTTTGATTCTACGTCTTGAACATGACGTAGAGGAAGGTGAGTTATTGCATATTTACACTAGAGCTGAGATCATTAAGATGATGGGTGTTGAAGAAGGTGAGTTTAACTTCGATTTTGAAGAAGAGTTGAACGAGTTTGATATCAATCATCAACCTGCATATCAGTACAAGTATGTTGAAGAAGCTGATATTTATGATAAAGTGGAAGTAGAAGACTGGAGCGATGATGATCAGTCTAAGAATGTTAATTCTGATACTTCTAGCTTTCCAACTCTTGCTGAGTTATTTAGTCAAGCAAATGAGGATGAATTGAGAAGAAAAGTTGCTGAAAATGTTAAAAGTAAGAGTTTTAGAGAAATGTCTAAAGAAGAACTACGTGAAGAACAAAAGAAGTGGTTCATGAAGGATACAGAAAGAAAATACAAAAGACCACTCAAGTATTTCAGAAGGGATAGAGATGTTTCTCTGGGTGATATCATAAGCTGGGGGTACTTGCCACAAGTCAACGCTTATGCTATTAGAAGAGAATTTGGTGTTCAATATTTCCAATATATTCAAGATATAATGTCTCTACCTTGGTGGGATGTTGAAGAGTTGTCCCAAGTCAGAACATTATTATATCCAGTCAAACTTCATGATATGCCAACGTGGGGCTTGATGAAATTTGGAGCCTTCGGAGAATTTCGACACTGGAAGCCACATTATCCTAAGAAAGTCAAGAGGAAGGGTTCTGTTACAGGTATTGTGGAAACAATTCTGATGATCAACAAGCCCAGGGTTATGAAGAATATTCCATTGCCAAAAATGGAACAGAATTTTCATGAAGGGTTTGTATGGTGGGTTTATAGTTACATAACAATCGAAGCAGTAATTATGCACAGAGTTGGGAATGAACTCAGAGATATTCACCTGTACGATCTGATGTGGATAGTAAATTGTTCTGCAAAGGATATTGAATGTCTGTTTGTGAATAAGATTGGATATAAGGCAGAAGATAGAGAACAAGCTCTGCAGTTTCAGAAGGTAGCTACAATATGTTTTCAGAAGGGTATAAATTCTGAAAATATGTGGTTAACAAGGTGGAGAGAGATTGAAAAAGAAGAGTTTCTGAAAGCAAAGAAGAGGAGAGAAGAGCGTGAAGAAAAAGACAGAATCGCTCGAGCTACATGGAGGCAAAAGCTAGCTGAGGAAGAAAAGAGAGCTGCCAAAGAAAAGGAACAACTCAGGAAAGCATTATTGAAAAAGCCGAAGTAAAGACAAGAATTTTTCAAGTCTTTGTGAAGAATGTTTTGAAGACCGACTGACTGAAGACTGCGGCAATATCCAAGGGGGAGTTTGTTGATGCATAATGTCTATCGCCTGCGTCATCAGTCTATGTCGTGTCATTTGTTCCATGAGGTCTGGAGATGTCAGCCCATGGGGTCTGGCAGATCTATATATAGACTAGTAGTGTTCTTCATTTGTAACTTTCTGGAGAATTTTGTACCAAACTGCTGTCCTATTCTCTCTGTACCAAAACTTCTAAAATCAATGAAGAACATGTTTAAAGTGACTTTCTACTCTTCTACTCCTGTTCTAACCTTGATTGACGGTTTCTAGACTGATTCCGCCTTTCTAGAAACTAGATCTGACTCTGATTGACTCGTTTGGACGAATCCTCGACCCTACAGTTACAATGACCGTGGTCATATTACTATTGGTTAACTCTTTATCCAATAGTAACGCTTAACTAGTAGCGTATACAAAACCCCACATACTGGCAGTGATTGTAGAATACAAAGACTCAGTCACTGTAAGTATAATTGAAAATATTTGAGATTTTGGAATACAATTTGGTAGAAAAGGAGAATGACTCACATTATAGACTTATGTATTTCTATAGCTTCCTGTTGATTTTCCTGATTATTTTTTATTAAAAACATACAATGCACACATGTTAGTAAAATAACCCAAGTCACTTTAGCCATACAACACGAGACAGAACCCCAATGAACTTAGTCAGGCAGAGGCTCGACATGCGTTACGGGGCCCTAGATCAATCGGGTAGGGCAACGAATTAGTGATCGGGGGTTAAAATACTTACAACGGGGCAGAGCTTCGTGTTTTAGGGTTATAATATCGAGCTATAATATTTGCACTATAGGGACAGAGAGAAAGAAAAGAGATGAACGATTGTGAAGGGTAGACTGAAGCTTAATTTATAGTGAATTCGTGCCTCTCTCGCCCCCCGCGACCCCCTGCCCCTAATCCTCTCGCGCCCCGTGAGGGCACCCTAGCTACGGCTAGGGTTGCCTCCTCACGACCCTAGATTCAACAGGTGTAGGACACATGTCACAAGGAGAACTCGGCTAGCCACAGGTTGTCGCGCCCCGCGACACACCCGGGGATTCCTGTCGTGGCCCGCGAGCGGAAGTAAAACATTATTTTATTTGATTTTTAATGACATTAGGGTTAATTGGGTCCGGTTATGCGTATACGGGGTATAATTAGGGCGTTTTTTCAAGGGTTGTTATATTTTGCACTAGGGATGAGCACGGTACCCGTATGGTACCGAACCGGCACCGGTACCGAAAGTACCGCTACCGAAAAACAGGAAAAGTGGGTACTGGTACCGAATATACCGGTTCAGTACCGGTATTTACCTGTGTTTTACCCGTAAATACCGGTACCAAAAAACAGAGAAAATGGGTACCGTACCGGTACCGAATATACCCCGTACGGTTCGGTACCAGTACTCGGCACCAAATGCTCATCCCTAGTCTGCAACAAGAAGAGCTCACACGGACGTTTTTTAATGAAACGTCTTCGAAAAAAACAAAGAGTGTGTAGATGGCAATGTATGCACGTGGTTTGCGCAACACAGACAGAAGAGGCTGCACGGATTTTTTTTAGAAAACCAAACAATACCTAAATATGTAACTCAATGATTTTTCGTGGGTTGTTCTCCATTTTAACGGTAGGGATATAAGTTCAAGTTAGAGTTCTAAAATATATTAAAAATTAATGTAATTATATTGCTGTTCTCGTTTGTTGGTATATTCCCTTCCCATATGAACATAAAAATTAGTCATGATTGTGAAAATGCCTTTTATCGAAAGAAAATCTCATTTTCTTATCCACAATAAAACAAACTAATGATTGGTTGTAAGTGAAAGCGTGACGTGACAATAGTTTGGGTATTCACAAGATTCATCGATCATTCAGACACAAACATATTAATATTATCTATATTATTTTGGGGCAATTACATATATCCCCCTTTTAAACTTCATAAATTACATATATATCCAGCCGAAAATTTAATTTACATATATCCTCTTCTTAAAAATTAAAAATATCAAATATACCCATTTTAATGAATTTAGATTATAAAATTGATTGTTTTACCCTCTATTTTATTAGATCAGTACAACTATTTTCAAATTCAGTTTCCATGGCCAAAATTCCTTCGTAAACTTATCAAATTCATGACAGCAAAATACAGTCTTCCCCATTTTACCTCAAAATCCATCATTAGATCACTTAAAAATTAATATCACATAACCAAAACTTGTTTAATTAGTCTCGTTCTAGCAATTTGTCCCGCGTGAAACTCGTGGAATCCGGTGACCAAGGTCGTCGTCAAACTCGTCGGAATCATCTTCGATGATGTCTTCGACTCCGATTCGAATGGTAATCTTGCTCAGTATCTTTGAGCAGTCCTAAGCGTTGACCGGCAGCGACGATCTCGTGGCTCCGATCTTCGATCAGAAACACATTAAAAAACCTATCAGATCAGAAACACAATCAAACGCATCTGTACTTATCGATTGGTTCTGAAGGATCGTCCAAGGGAGGAGGGAAATCAAAAGTTTCGCCCGTCGGTTAGTTCTAAACGATCGATCATCGCAAGGGAATGAAATTAGAAACATTGGTCGGATTCGTCACTGAAAGGGGGGGGGGAAGTAGCTAAGCATTTGATTCAATCATGAGTTTTTTAGTGTTTAGGGTAATTTTGTCATTTTGTTAAAAGAGGAGAATATATGTAATTTAGAATTTGAGTTGGGTAAATATGTAATTAGAGTTGAAAATAAGGGGATACATGTATTTTTTTCTATTTTATAATGCATTGATACTATGGGGAAGGTTCATTTGAGAAGAAAAATAACAAAAGGTAATTTTGTAAAACATTAAATAGTTTTTTCACTTGTCTCATTTATTATCATTTTTGACTAATTAATTAGTCAAAAAACTATTATCCTCCACATTAACATTTTTTTTCCTACACACATCAAAAGCTATCTTACATATTTCGAAATTCATCCAACACGTTGAAATTTATCCTACACAACTCGTAATTTATCCTACACTTTAAATTATTTTATTTTATTTTTTTTTTGAAAAAAAAATATATATTTTGAAGATAAGTTACAAAAAATTTAATGTAGTTAGCTATTAAAGAGGAAAACTACAAATAAATAACCTATGTAGATTTACCAATGTACCCTTATAGTAACATTGAAAACTTATATTAAATGAACTAAAATAAAACATTCTTATTAGTTGAAATTTGTTCTTTTTTCTTCTTACAAAATTTTTTTTATCATTTGAACTCTCCACTTGATACTATATCTTAAATGTAAAATAATAAAAGTGTATTGTATTTGTTAATTTATTTCAGGAAAATATGTCTTTTAATAATAATTACAATTTTGACCCTCAACTTTATTCAACTTTTGTTTATTTAATAATAATAATAATAATAACAATTTTTAATAATAATAATAACACTTTTGTTCATTATTTTAAACAAACTATCACTACGATTTTAAAACTACAATACCTGTTTTCATACATTAATAAATGTATGATTTAAAAAAAATACATATAAAATTAATAATTTATTCTCTTTAATTTGAGTATAGTATTACTATGGTTTTTTAATTTAAAAACTAATACGTTACATGACTAACAATATATAGGATTAGTAGTAACCAAACCAAACAAACAAACAAACAAACAAATGAAATCGAACCGAAAATCGATTAACTCCCAAAAACCAAATTAACCCAAATTGGCTATAGATTTTTTTTTGTACTCCTAGTTGACCAAAATTAACAGAATCAAACCATTCATATTTTCTATGCATTCTATTTCTCCATGGTATTTTGTAGGACTAAAGGATACATAGACAGCTTACAAAATCTATTTTTTCTTGTCATTCTTTTTTTTTTTTTTTTGCTATAAAAAGATTACTAAAATAAAACTAATAAAAAAGACTCCGAATCACTGAATTTATCAAATTTTCTTAGAAATAGTTAATGTTTGTTCACATGATTTCGAATAGAGTACTATTACTATATCTAAAAAAACATCAAGCAGATTCATCTAAGAACTTTTAATTGATATCTGAAATATACTAGGTTGCATAAAAAGTCATTTTTGTATCAATCTAAAGTTAGAAAGGGTTTTATAAGATCAAAAAGGTCCGTTGAACGCCTCATGGCTATGTCATAATAGATCCGAACACTTGCCCCAGATCAAATTCTAGATCATAATTGCTTTAGTGAATAACCAAAGAAAATACATATGGAGATAGAAAACTAGAACATAAAGAAACTTATTATATAATGGAAAGAGTAAATTACAATTTTGGTCCATGTGTTTATATCATTTTACCCTTTTAGCCCAAAAAGGAATCTTTTAACATCTAAACCCCCGAAAATGTTAGAAAAAAGACGTGGGGGCTCAGATGTTAAAAGATTCCTTTTTGGGCTAAAAGGGTAAAAGTAATATAATCACACGGGCCAAAATCGTAATTTACTCTAACAGAAATAACTCTCTGAGATTCACTAATTATTTGACTGGTGGTAGGTCTCTTTGTATGCGTTGTCCAGAAAGAAGAGGACTCAATAATTACTCTTTCGCTGAAACCAAAAATTTTGGTAGATAGGGATCACATAGAAACTTCATTCGAGGAATGGGCTAGACTCATTTCCAAAGAAAAATAGTTAAAGGCCCTAGAACTACTACTTAGATCTGGAGCCTACATTTTGATGCTTACGATTTCGATAGCCATACTAGTGATTTGGATAAGATCTCTCGGAAAGTATTTAGTGTGCATTTCGGTCAACTCTCCATCATCTTCCTTTAACTGGGTGGCATGTATTTCCACGGTGTTCGTTTTTCCAATTAGGCTAAGCGATCCTACTCACATTAGGCCTAGTGCCCAAGTGGTTTGGCCGATAGTGGGCTAAGAAATATTGAATGGTGATGTGGGCGAGGGCTTCTGAGAAATACAAATAACCTATAGGCTTTTTCAGATTTGGCGAGCATTTGAAATAACTAGTGAATTACAACTTTGTTGTACCATAATTGGTGCATTGATCTTTGCAACGTTAATGCTTTTTGCTGGTTAGTTGCTTTATCATAAAGCTGCTCCAAAACTGGCTTGGTTTCAAGATGTAGAATCTCTGTTGAATCACCATTTAGCGAGACTATTAGGACTTGGGTCTCTCTATTGGCAGGGGCATCAAGTGTTCTATCTACACCTATTAACCTATTAACCGATTTTTAAACGTTGGAGTAGATCCTAAAGAAATACCACTTCCTCATGAAATTATCTTGATTGAGGATCTTTTGGCTCAACTTTACAATTTTGCCTAGGGAGTAACCCCTATAGTTTTTATACCTTCATTTTATATATTTCATATTTTTAATCTCAGTTTCATGTATTTCAACCTTCATGTCATATATTTATACATCTATTTCATGCATTTTATAGTGGAAATATCATTTGAGAAGAAACTTAATGTGAGGAAAAAAAAAACCAGCAGTAACCTTAACCTAGTCAACAATACATACGATGCTGGAGATCTTTAAATCTGGCAACAAATCAGCAGTAACCTTAACCTAATCAATAATAACTAGAAACGAAAGAACGAAAATTGAATAAAACGAAGATTTGATTCATGATGCTTGAATCGTTTTGATTAACAATAAATATGAAATTCGAATTAATCTAAATCATACCTTGGATAATCAAACTTGAATCGAAGAAGATGGATTGAATCAGAAATCATGTTTATGGATTTATGGAAGATCGATTTCATAGAAACGGCTAGGGGGATTTAGGATTTGAGAGAATTTTGGCAGGTTGAATTGAGAAAGACAATAAATACATTAATATTTTCCAAAAATAAACCTTCTAGAGAGTTGCTTATATGCATTCTCTCCTAAATCACCCTGAGGTTAATGTCCCAAATCCATCTCATTTATTATATTATATAGGTTATACACTTATTATTAATTATGTTATACAGTTATATGTATTATATTATAGGGGGAGGTTTCACTAGAAAAGTCTAAATTGCCTGAGAAGGCTTAGAAGTAATCTTGGTCATCAATTGCTTTAATCAATGGTTGGGATAAGAGTGTAGGCAAAAAGATGGGTGGAGGGGTACTTTTGGAAGAATCTCTTTTGTTGACTTTGTTCAAGTTACCCCCCACTTTTTTTAAACTTACATAACTTTTGTAAGTGACGTTATTTTTTGAAATAATAACACCATAAAAACACTCATTTTTCCTCTTTAATTTGAGTATATATTGATGTATAAATAACGACTTTTTTTTAAAGTGTACTAAATGTCTATAACCACAATAGAAAAATCCAGTACAATACCAAAATTCAACAAAACACCTTAGAACATCACCATATAAAAAATCCAGTACAATATAAAAAATTCCAGTACAATATAAAAAATCTAGTATAATATAAAAATGAGTACAACATCAAAATCTAAATCCTGTACAACATAAAAAATTCAATTCAACACAAAATAATCGAGTACAACATAAAAAATTCAGTACAAAATAAAATATCCAATACAACGCAACAAAAGATTAACACAATCTAAACCGAATAACAAATTAACAATGAAGTATTTGATAAAAAAAAACACAAAATGTCTTTAGGATTTGAGAATTAAAATCAGACCAGCTAATAAGATTGCAACCAGTGTCGATAAATAGCTACAACACGAACCATACTTGTAGAGATGCGAGACTTCAGATCTGAAAAGTGTGGGAACTTAATGTTGCCAAACAGTTTAGATCTGAAAAAGAAAGGAAGAGGGATACATGGGAGCGAATAAAGAGGACATGTTACAGGCATGACAGTTCTCGATAGTGGCAGGAGGTGATGTTGCAGTGGTTGTGGCAGGTGGTGATGTTGCAGCGGTGGTGGTTGGAGGTGACGGTGTAGCCATGGTGGTCGGTAGTGATGCTACAGTGGTGGTGACTGATAATGATGTTCAACGACCTGATGGTGGTAGTGGGGTTCGGAGGCGGCTTGGTGGTGGTGGCATGATGGTGGCGGTGTTGATTAGGTACTGGAGATGTAGCAGTGGTGTTGTTTTGCTGGTTGAATGTGTTGGATGCATATTAGTTTAGATTTGAGGTTTTGTTCACCAAAAAGAGATGAACTTAAATTTGTAAGGATCAAAATGCCTTTAATCTTAAATTTTAAATTATGACTGTCACTTACTTCTTTCTTCTTAGCCTTCTTAAACAAAATTATTTTTTTATTTAATTTTACCACTTATATTATATTATACACTTATATTACACTGTGTATATAATATGTTTGTATGTTCACTTATATTACTTAAATTACAGTGTGTATATAATATGTGTGTGTGTTTATATTCAAAATGGGAAGTGTAAATTGACTTTAAAAAGCTTTTGTGATGTTGGGAAGCCATTTTCAGCCGCCACCTCCACCCTTACTAATTAATTAGATTTTGTGTCCCACATATGACATCTCTTCATCTTTTATAAGTTATTTTATTTTAATATTATAGGAGAAATTGATACAACACGTGATAGAAAATGGTTGGTCACATACAACTGATGGATAGTTGCTGATAACACATTTGTTAAAACAAAAACAAAAACAAAAAGCGATTCATGATAAAAATCTTTTTAGTGGGTTTTTCTCCAAAACCAAAACATTGTTACATATTATTGTTTTTGTATTAGTAACTTTTTTTGAATTAGAAATAATCATACTCCTTAAATCTTTAAGTTTTGTTAGTCAATAATTTATTAGAAGTATTCAATATTCATAATCCGTTTTCAAACACTATCAGATTTCATAAGTCATTCAGTTTTGTTAATCAATATCAATAATTTATTATAGATGAATTAAATTATTATTGTTATTATTACTATAATTTTATAAATATAATTTGATAACACAATTTTATGTTTCCTATGGCTATACTTACATTTTGATGCAATTTTGTTATATTTTCAATAATATGAAAACTTTTACATACAATATTGTGCAGTAAAACAAAATATAAAATTAAAACAGAGGTTAATGGATAAAGTTATTTGCGTACATGCAATATTACAGGTGAGCAAAGAAATTGGAGAAGCTAGTTTAGAAGCAATTTGGAATTCATCGGAAGTAGAAGCTAGTTTGAAAGCGAATAAATGATTTACCATTATACTGATTTGGATATAATATGAGGGAAAATGAGTAATTTATACGATCAGTAGTAATAATCCTGTTAGTAATTAATTTAAAATAAAAAGTAATTAATTACCCATGAGAAATGAAAAGTATATACAATAGTGTGTGAAATGGACCCACAAACGGGGTTTAAATCCCCCTCCCTTTCCACTGGTTTCTTCCACCACCACCACCACCCCAAATCCTAATTGCAGAAAACAAAGAGAGAGCATGAGAAGCAATCAGTCATATGATCATGAGGCATTTGAAGCTGGAAGCAGCTGCAACTATAACTATGGAGGTGATCATCATCAATCTCTAATGACATTTGAAGGAGGCAGCAACAATGTTGATCACGCTCTCCATCTCCATCCGCAGGTTTTAATTATTTCTCTGACCTGTTTGATATATACACATGATGTTTCTTAAGTAACATATATAGATGTTATGCAGCTGGGAGTTAGTCCGATTGGTTTGAGTTTGAGAAAGTCTAACTCTCTCATTAACCTGGTGGAGATGACCTTAAGAGAACAAAAGACACCGCCACTGCCACCTCCTGAGGAGAAGAAACTCAAGGCTTCTAATTTCCCTGCTCTTCTCTTACAAATCGGCACTTGGAAGGTTCTTTTTCTTTTCAATTTCTTATTTTAACACATGTTTCTTTACAACATAAAACTAACATGTTTCTTTCAAAACTTAATTATTTAATACTTTTATAAAACTACACCCGCAATTTTTATCAACTTTTTTAATTATACTTCAGTAACTATGTTAATTGCACATGAAAGTTTCGGGTTTTTTTTTAATATTAATCTAATAATTATAACAAGTATATTAAATCATGCTTTACCTTTTAGGCACGCATTAATAAACAAATCAATTATACTAAGTAACTAGTCTACACATAAGATGGATCTTGATTGAGCCCAACCCCAAGTTTGACCCTTAAAGCCCAGTTCCTACCACGCTCCCATCAAGACTTGACCTTATTTTACACAAAACATAAAACAAGCCCACCTTTTGAGCCTCGGGTAGATGGGGTGGGGATGAGCTTCTAAGACTTGGTTTTGGACCGGGCCTGGCTAAACACCTAAAGGATGAATAATAATAATAATAATAATAATAATATATCTACCGACTAAAGTTCTAAAATATCATCAGAGAATTTCCAAAAACGAAGGAGATTTGGTAGCTAAAATTTATTACGCCAAGAAGAAGCTTGTTTGGGAATTTCTAGATGGACCTCTCAAGAATAAGATCGAAGTACAGTGGTCTGAAATTTCGGCGATTATGCACCAAGGCCATCATGGCCGTTTAGAAATCGAGGTCATTCTCATTTCTTTTCATATTAATGATGGTTTTCATTTCACGTCTAATGTGGTCATATTATGCAGTTAAACCAACCTCCACTATTCTGTCGAGAGATTAATCCCCAACCTCGAAAGCATACGCAATGGAAGCAAACTACGGACTTTACCGGAGGTCAGGCATCCATCTGCAGGTATCTATGAGTACAAGTGGTATGACGAGTGGGTGGGTGGGGGTCATATATCAGTGGAACCCCTCACCCACATTCCCACCCTCCACGAGTCCAGGCCTTTGACGTGTATAATTAAAAAAATTATATTTAGCGAGTAATAATTTAATTATAAAAAATATTTAATGAATTTGTATGAACAAAAATTTGACGCATTAAACGACTTTCCATATGTTTGATGCGCCAAGTCTTTTTTGACACATTTCTTTCTTATATAAGTTATTTTACTAATTTGACTCATTATAGATGAAACATAACTCAATCTAACTCTTTCACATCGTTCTTGCAGACGACATTCAATCATATTTGCCCTTGGAGTCCTTGATAAGCAATATGAGAAGCTTCTTCAATGTGACAAGCGGCTATTTACTTTGAGCCAACAACCTTTCCCGATTAACAACTACCCATTTTTCTACCAAGATCCGAATCACTACTTGGATTACTCCTACGTGAATGTTCACCATGGACCACCTGCTCCGTATCATGGCGATCTTGATTCTAATTTGCTAATGTCAGGTAGAATACTTTTTAGGGTTATCTGATTATTAAAAACTAGGTATAGCACATGAACAAGTTCAAATGAGTTTGGTAACCGATTAAACAGGCAATTTTTTGTAGCGAGTTTAAACATGTCACGTTGAAACCACGTGTCCTTCAAAATATTAGATGTTTTTAAATGATATTGCATGTGATTACAAAAGTTATATTAATATAATAATAACGTCATACTTCCATTAGGAAATTTATGCGCTATAAATGTATGTTTGTTAACCTTTTTATTAATAATCACTTTGAAGGGATGTATGAAACTCATGTTAGAGTACAAGATCAATGGTCACAAACCGAAATGATAAATGAAGATATTAATCCGGCAGCGTACGTAAATGGTGGGATCTCAAGCCTTGAGGAGTTACGTGACAACTATAGAATTGGCATCCAAGAACCTACTTCTTGGATGGGTGTTCCACATGTTTATGAGCTTCCATGGGAGTCAAGAATGGAGGATTTTGGAGACTCGTATAGAAACCACCAATATAACCCTTATTAGACAGGCATAAGAAAATTATGTGTTTGTTGTTAATAAAGGATGATGTATAACTAGGAAGCTTTCAGCCGAGTGGTATCAAAATTGCCCCCACTATTCATAGGTTGTGGGTTCTTTCGTTGTGAGTGTTTTTACTTAATAAAAATGATTATGTGTGTAAAAAGCACACAATTATTCTATTATATTAATATGAAGTCATCCAACTTTATAAGCCATCCAAGTATAATGCTTATTATTTAAACATATTGTATATTAGGATTAAGGCTGAATAGTGATTAAGTATTTAAGCTTTTGTATAATCATCATATATCCTAATCATAAAAACAGATCAACTTAATGCAGTTTTATATGTCCAAATTTACTCGAATAATCAATCAACTTACCAAGTAATTCCAAGCTTACGGCATCTACAACACTAAACCTCGTCTAAGATCCAAACCTGCCACCTCAGCATGTCACGTCATTTCAAACCCACATTTTCTCCGACAACAAACCCTTCCAAACTTTCAACTCATCACCTACTTTTCTTTATATTCAACCTATTAATAATTTATTTTTTAATCTATAATTTATTTAAATAATTATATTAGAAAAATTATTTAATAAATTATATTTCTTTTACTTGAAATATATTCAAATAATTAAAATTACGGGGAAAAATTAAAATAAAAAAAAGACAAGAACTCTTGATCTTGATCAAACTGTCTATGTGTCCAAATGTGCTCGGTCAAATTTGAAGGATGTGATGAGCTTCCCTATCACATGGGTAGGTTAGTTTAAATTAAATGTTGAAATGAAAGAATTAAGTGGAGACAGGGTATTCAATAGCACCCATCATAGAGGAGATTACAAAGGCATCAATGGACGGTAATATATAATGTTAGAAAGTTTTGAATCGGTGGGTATCTCCAAAATTAGACTATTTTTGTTGGCGAGCAACCATGAATAAAATTCTATGGTGGAAATCGGAAAACAAGAGTGGTATGTCAAAAGTTTATTTTGCTCCAGGCGCGGCGTTGAGGAGTGAAGGGGTATGGTCCCAAAAACCTTGCGCAAGCGCATAGGACCATACCATAACTTCATTCCAAAGTCATCTTAAACAGGACCCTGCGCGGCCGCGCAGCGGTTCTAAACAAGATTTGTAGAGATCAGCCTTCGATTACCATGCGCTGGAGAAAGGAAAGACAGATATTCAACTAACACCCTTGCGCGGGCTCGCGTAAGGGGCTTGAAGATGAAGTCCTAAAAATGTCCACGCGTATGAAATCAAGTCTTGAACAAAGGAATCTTTTCTGTTACAACAGAATGGACACGGGACAATAATGCAATGGTTCATAGCTGTAGATCTTCTAGAAGGTCTTAAATGCTCATCGTGCATACCTTCATTCGGTTACAACTGAATATGACGTGGCATCATCCTAGACACTCATCTAAATCACGATGATGGCAAACAACTTAAAGGGAGATCTACACAAAACCACTTTCCATGTGGCATCTCCCCAGCCATTGATCCGATCCACAATCCGTGTGCATAGATGTGGAATTAACTATTAACGGAAAAAGAAATAACCGCTAACGAAAAGTGAATTCCATCATTTTCTCCGTCACCTTTTTGGCGCCAAAAACTTGGTTATAAATATGGGGATTCATGTATGATCTCACAAGTTACTTTCACATACTTTCACTCCTACTACTTCATCTTTTCCTTTGAGATCACTGTACTTATTCTCACGTCGGAGGGTGGTCACAGAGAGAACCCCCATTCTCCCTGTGGCGAGTCTAACGGCTTCCTGTTTTGCAGTGTTCTCTGGTGGAGTAGTCCTTAACCAGCCATCGACGAGAAGATTAACCTCTTTATGCAGAAACTAAACCCCAGATCTGATTGATTCCGGTCAACTCTGATCACTGTTTCTTCATTGGCGCCCACCGATTTTCTGTTTTCATTTTCATCTTCTTGATCGATTCATTTCTTCCTCTCTTTTATTTTCAATGGCAGAAGGTCTGATAAATTACCCACCACGTCCTCGACCCAAGGACAGGAGCGTTTTTGCCCTTGCTTCTCATGTCGATGGAATCGTGGGAGAAACGTTTAACGACGATGATGTTCATCTTGATATGAATCAGGTGCATGATCCAGTTACCTCGGAAGTTCAACCCGGAACTCCGACCAGCTCAGATGTATCTTCGGAGGAAACTCCGATTTGTTGGTTTGTCAAAACTCAAAGGGCTTTGAATATAGTTTCTGCACAACCTTGTGCACTAGCGGCTCAAGAAGCATCGCAGTCACATGGTCCTGCAACTCAGGTGCAATCCCCAACCGCCCCTCGAGTATGTTATTATGATTCATCATCATACGTGTCAGCCGACGATAAAGCAGTTTACTCTCAGTCTAACACCATATATAAGCTTACTCATTCTGGATCTAGACATCAGGATCATCGTGCAAAGCAAAATTCCTAGACACAATATGTTTTCACAAGGATGGACCCAAATTATCGCAACAGCGGGATACCCAACCTAATTGTGAAAACTACCAAGGAGAGCTCAGTCATGTGGTACAAGATGTTGGTGAAGACATTCGTCAGATCATTCGCGGAAATAACGGTCCAAGCAGTAAAACAAAGCAAACATACATGGTGCAAGGAGGACCATCGCGCAAGCGCAACAACAAACGAAGTCATAATCAACACTGGCGTGAACAAGTCATTTTTCCTGTCATACCAGGAGGTCCCCAAGAGGAACGACCGGTCATCATAACTAGTATTTTTGGTCATTATCGTACTGATTACATGTTCATCGATCCGGGCAGTTCTATGGATATTATCTATGAGCAGTGTTTCAAGCAGGTAGACCTAGAGGACAAGGCGCGCTTGAAACCAATTGATTTTCCTTTAACTGGTTTCTGCAATGAAGCCGTCTTTCCGCTGGGTCAGATCTCCTTTGTCGTTACACTCTCTGATGGTGAACACTCGCGCACCGTTCAAGTCAATTTTATGGTTATGCCAGCTACATCCCGCCATGATGTATTGTTGGGTAGACGTTCACAAAGGGAGTTTAGCATGATTACTTCCATACCACACACTGCTTGCGGTTTTCCGACAGAAACCGGAGCATCAATTTTATATTCAAGCAAAGAAGTCATGTCTGTAGACGACGAACCACGAGTAAAAGCCGCGAAGCCATCTCCATCTAACGAACCAGAGAAGTGGGTACTCAACAATGAATACCCTGAGCAAACTATTTTGCTAGGACACACCATATCACCGACAATTCGTGTAAGACTGAAACAGCTTCTATTTGGACATTTTCGCATGGTCCCCAGCGGACATGACCGGCGTACCAAGAGATGTGGCGGAACATTGTTTGAATGTTCGACCTTCAGCAGAGCCAGTAGCACAAGGAAAACGCGGTCTGGGTCCGGAAAAGACTCGCGTAATGAATGAGCAAGTGGCTGGACTACTTCAAGCCGGCATATTACGCGAAGTCCAGTATCAAACCTGGGTGGCTAACCCAGCAATGGTGCAAAAGCATAATGGCGGATGGCGCATATGCGTTGATTTCAAGGACCTCAACAAGGCTTTCCCAAAAGACTGCTACTCTCTCCCGGAGATAGACAAGAAGGTGGATTCCTTAGCTTCCTTCCGCTGGAAATGCTTCCTAGATTGTTACAAAGGTTATCACCAGGTACAAATGAAGGAAGAAGACGAAGACAAAACAGCCTTCCGCACGGATAAAGGTATTTTCTGTTACACAAAAATGCCTTTCGATCTTCGCAACGCAGGAGCTACATATCAATGCCTAATGGATAAAGTCTTTGGGGAAGACTGTAACAACCCGACTTTCCAGGTCTATCTTATATCTGTCATTTCTTGCTTAATTACTTGTACTCTTGAGATTCCGATTATCGCAAAGGGTTTAAGCTATATTTTTACAACGCATGATTACGACGCTTATTCAAAACGCAGTTATCACATTTAACGCAGTGTACAATGCTACTTATACGCATTTTATCGCATATTACACTGCATGTTTATACTAAACGCTATCTCAACGCAAATGCAACGCAAACTCGAAACGTAGCTTTACTTATATGCATTTAGTTGTTATATGTGTTATTTGTGTGATTACTTGTTTGATGTTATGTGACTATCTCAACGCAACGCTTACACGCTCAACGCTTACTCGCAACTCGCTTAAACGCAACGCAACGCTTAACGCACAAAACAAGAGTTGGAAAACTAACTTGCACAACACGGCTGTCCGAATGGACATCCGATTGAATGAACATCCGTCCGGATGACCATCCGATCGGATGGCCATCTGACCGAAACGCCATCCGACCCAAACACCTCGCACCTTGCACCGCCTTAACTCCTCTCTCACACTATAAATAGTGCCCGTACACGTCCTTTCACTGATTTGACGTCTCCATCCGACCACCTACACTTAAGTCACTCTCAGGCACTATTTCACGCGATTCAAGGCTATTTCGTAAGTATTTCCCCTCAAATCTTGTACAATCATCATCACTACACACTTCTACATCATCTTCTCCATCAAAATCATGCATTTTCTTCGCGAAATCGCCAGATTTGGACTCCTTGAAGGTGGTTCTCATTCAGTTGCATATGCAAACTGTTGTGTGATGTCATCTCACCAAGATGGATTGCCACCCGATCGGATTGTAATCTGATCGAGTGACAAACTGCTGTGAACTTGTTCTCACTGAAGTGTACTACCAATCGGATTGTCGCCCGATCGGACTGCCGTTCGATCGACCGACCTGAAAGATAGAGATACTTCTCTGTTTTCAAAATGCTACAACGAAAACTTCAAAAGACAAGCCATCATATACAAACACATCCATCCCAAACGAGGTAACAATCCAATCGAATGGTCACCCGATCGGATGACCATCCGAACAGATTGTCACCCGATCGGATTACCACCCGATCGGATTCCTGTCCGATCCCTTGACACTTCGCACCATTTTACGTGCCGCTTATCGTTTATGCTATCGTTCTAATCAGGCTAACTCTCTCCCTAGCGCTCCCTTCAATCGATCATCGCTGTGAGTATACTCGAACCCTTTTTGCTTTACGCACTTTTGGGTGTTACATACGTTACTTATTCTAAATCACATCAAACACACTGCGCAATACTTTAACGCTAACCGTTACCGCATGTTATACGTGACTTAATGAATGCCTGTTTGTTATGTTTACACATGGAATGCTGTCTACCTGCCTTAGCAACGATACTACTATAGTTTGGACTCAGCACTTGTTCATTCAGGGGTTGTTAAGGACAATTTGTTACATGGCTCACAGTGGTGAGTGTGTATTATGAACTGCCTCGGGCAGTCAACCGGGTCAGTCACTGGTATCGATAGGTTTATGTCGATAACTAACGTGCTTCATTTCACACTGTGTACGTGCTGGTTATGCGTAAACAATTTCGAACTCTATTATGCTATTATCAAACTTGTATGCTCACCTTTACACTATGTGTATTGACTTTTACTTTAACGTGTGTGGCAGGTGCTTAAGATGTTTAAATGCTTGGCTTGCTGTGAAAACGAGGCTAGGAAAGGTCTAGAAACCAATAAACGAATTGTCTGTAATTGAAATCTGAGTTGTCGGAACAGAACTATTTGTCTTGATTTTGTCTGTAATAACTATGCTACTTGTTATGTCATGGCATCGGACGTGATGTTTAAATAGTTAGTAATCGTAGTTGTTATGGAAACTTCTGGACAATCTGTTTCGCTCAGTGCCGCGCCCTGATGATTCCGCCATCGGTTGGGGTGTGACAATATGATTAAAACATGATGTCCATCCTTTCATAAGTTTGGAAAGTTACAAACACAAATCTTTTAAGTTTCAACCCAAAATTCTCAAGTTAAGTTACAATACAAAAGTGGATGACATCTAAACTTGGACTTTATGTCTTGAAAACAACACCTGCGCCCAAGATCCATCTTGTTTCCTGAAATATATGTAATTTTGAAAACATCAACAAAAGTTGAGTGAGTTCATGTGTTTCTGTATGAGTTCGAATAATCTTGTAAACATCTGTAAGTATGCCTTTTGTAAACCAGTATGAAAACGTCTATAAACAGATCAATTAATGTGTAGCCTAGACATTAATATGTGTGCAATGGCATAGGAAGGCTCAAACCTTGCGGATTTTGTACCGGGCTTCCGGCTGTAAGACATAGTCACCACCTTCGGCCACTTTCGGCCCAGGGGTGGGGCTTGTTGGTGCATATGTCTGTCGACTTCATCTTGTATCGAGTCTTGTATCTAGATAGGATAAACCAGAGCTCAGTAGTCAAAGAAATAGGATTTTAGTATTGATTGACCAGTTCACACGAGCTGGCAGTGCCAGTTCATGCGAAGTGACCACTTCGCACGAAGTGGGCAGTGGCAGTTTCATGTGGACTGGGAATCCTATAAATAGGTGACTTGAGATTTCATTTGTAACATTGCTGATTCTGGAGCAGAGGTGCTGCCGAAGTGTCAAGTGGTCTGTAAAGCTTTCAAATCAATATACAAGACAGTTAAAGTGATTCCTAGTGTATATCAAGCTGATTCAACATTAATACGTCTGTTTCTGCCTTTCGTATTGATCAAAAACTCTTCTGAACGACTCGTTTTGGTCGAATCTCGATCCTACAAGTGGTATCAGAGCTCAAGAGGAAGAGTTCTTACCGATTCAACTTTTTTTCATACAAAAATCTCATTTCTACTCACTTTCTTCACATTTTTTCAAAATTAACGGAGATTTCACGGTTAAAATGGCCTAATTTTTACATATAACTAGCGAAATACTGTTTTAATCAATCCTTGAAAGAATCAGCACCTAATTCGACCTATAACTTGATCAATTTTGACAAAAATCAACTGAAAACATGTCAGATCGTTTGAAATTTGTCCAGTTCGTGTGAAAGTGGTCCAGTTCGTTTGAAAATACCTCCACTTCGCACGGTTTGGGTCCAGGTCTTGTGAAATCATTCCTCAGTTTGTACGAATTGAGGTCAGATCGTTTGGAATTAGACCAATTCATTTCAAGTGGTTCATCAGTTCGCATGAAAGTATAGTCAATTCGCACGTAGTGGTCAATTCGCTTGAAAATTGTGTCAGGTGATGGAGAGTGTGAAACGTGAGCCTTAAGTGTATTAAGTTGTGTGAGTTAATGCGTTTTATGAGATTATATGTCACACCCCGACCGCGTATAACATGCAACCGCGGCGGAAAACGTCGGGGAGTGTTGTGAACAGAATTAATTTGTTTCATAACCATGGCATACAAAGTTGTATTTTATTTATAAACAAGAGTAGTACATTGTTTCAAAACAAGAAATACCAAGTTCATAACATATTTATACTAGTCTATCTTCATTGTTAAGCTCTAAGGCACAGGTCCGCCCTAGTACTGTGATCAACGTCTTATGGAACAACTCCTGAAAACACATGTGAAAGTAGGTACTTCAGCATAAAAATGCCTGTGAGATACATAGGTTTTGTGAAAATGTGATTCATGACTTGAGTTTAAAGAATGTTTAATAACAGTCAGTCATGAACCTTGTACTTTGTCTTGCTTTATAAATCATTTGAAAAACGATAACATCAGGTGATATATATAGATAAGTGCAAGGTTAAACGAGTAACCAAGTAAAATGAGTTGAATATGATAAGTTGTTTTGTAAGATGATGTTTTATGAAAAGTATGTTATTTGTATAAAATGTTATATGTTTAAACTGAAATGATTTAGATAACGCTAAGATATGTAATATTATACAAACATTTATATATAGGAAGTACCAGCGGCGTATCCACCACGTTTGCATCATATTGCATACTCCACGTTACTCAAACCATTTACCCAAACCAATCCATCATGTAAATTGTTCATGTATAACCCAAATGTCAAGTGTTATTGTGTAAACCTTGTCAAATGTCTATGTTCAATGTAAATCATGTAATGTGAAATCCCAAAATGTATCATGTATGGTAAGCGAAATGTATCAACTTAAACCATATGCACAAAACAAGTCGTTGAAGTAAAACGTGGTTTAAATCAACGTTATGTTCTGTGGAAAATGCATGCTCAATTGATATTAACATTTATGCGGTATTGTAAACTATGCATACATCCAAGCCTTGAGACTGCGGCGATAAACCCTTAAACAAATTAAAGGTTTATCTAAGTTATGTATATCGAATTCGGTCATTCCTTCCAGTCCTATCAACCCAGGACTTCAGAAACGGGAGTTATCAATTCCTGTGGTACCACTACCTACTAACGAACGGCGTAGCTAATGTTAATGAATGTATTGTTCCATGTTAAACAAACCAAATGTCATAACAAAATGAAGGCATGTGCCCATATGCTGAGTAAACATATGCAGCAGAAATGTTCATGTAAATCAATGTGTCCATATGCTGAGTAAACATATGCAACAGAAATGTTCATGTAAATCAATGTGTCCATATGCTGAGTAAACAGATGCAACAGAAAATGTAATGTAAATCAATGTACTAGGTACGCACACAATGGGCATACATAGCATAAAATGTAATGAAATCATGTACTATAATGTACTAATGAGCATAGCAGATATACAATGTGAAAACATGGAAAGCATGAAAGTAACAGATAGGCACATGTGTTTCACCCCAAAACAGTTTGGAAACAGTAAAAGATGGGGTTCTATGTACTCACCTGAGATTGCTTTGAGTTCCTTGTATAATAACCAGATAATGCTAAAGATCACGGAATATCAACGGCACCTAATAGGTAGCTTATGTTAATATACCGGACCAAATCGGAAGGATCGGACAGTACGCGGGTTCGAAAACCAAACGAGTATGGAGACTCGTGTAATATGGTTTAACAAAGCCTACATACTAAAATGAAACTTAACCTAAGTGCTTACGGTCCATCACGACCCGTTGAGGTAGCTTATGCCACCCTAACGCGTCATTCGCGTAGAACGCGTATGGAACGCCTAACATTGCGACCACAAGGTATAACCTCGGAAGGTTATAGCTATGGTCACCTAATATGTTTGGTCGGATCCTAAAGATCGACCAAATGGGTCGGGTTCGAAAGTATAAGCGATGGTTTAGATCGCTTACCTTACGACCCTATATAAGCACTATACTAAACGTGACGAGCTAAGCATGTTAGAACATGCTTAACTAAGTTTAGAAAACAGGTTTGGCATCAAAACAAACGGCTTTGATGCTCACGAGTAGTTTGGTTACAAAATACGCAAGAATGCGCATTTTGGCCGAAACTACGACTCGTCACTGAGCCTAGATAACGGGGTAATCAGTAGGTATGGTCACTACGGACCATAACCATCGTGATCACGCTCACGTTATGAAGTTCCATGAACTTCGCATCGATCATAAGCTGGTCAATGCAGAAAGTCAACAAAACGTTGACTTTCGGACTCGAAAAGCGAATAAAAGAGCGAAAGAAGACTTACGGAGGGTCCCCGAGTGCTAATCTAGATCAAATAGCTCAGGTATGAAACAATGGTTCCAACTTAGAGCTTTAGATCTGATTCTTGTGGGTTTTTACACAAAAGGGGGGGGGGTATTTATAGGAAAAGTGGAACCGTTAGGATCGTTTATCGAATATCGTGCCGCGATCTCGAGCGTACACTTGTCAAATTCTTGTGGTAAGTCAGAAATTGCCCCTTGGCTCTTGATTGGGTGAAAGGGCATTGCCTCTTGATCGAACGAAAGGACAAACTGCATTAAATGCAGAATATTTTCTGTCAGACACCCTCACGCGTCCCGCGTAAGGATTTGGTAAATCCTTACGCGCCCCGCCTAAGGTTCCCAGATCAGAATTTACAATTTTGGTCCCTGCACTTCAGAAACACGTATTTTGGCCCATTTTTGGCACGTTTAAGCCCCGTTAACCTCATTTCAAGGCTCTAAGATGAAGTTAAAGTGTAGGGGACATGAAATATGCTCAAAAATATTCCGGATGTCGGTTCGTTTGGCCGTACGATTGCGATGTTCGCTTAATTACGACGGAATGCGCATAAGCGCGAAAGACGATCCAAATGACGCGACAAATGGATTTTTCTCATGCCCGACACTAAGGCATAATATAAGGATGCTTACATAAATTTTTGGATGTCCGGATGTATTCAGAACGTAAGTTATGCGCGAAAGTGCAAACTTATGCACTTTTCGACACTTTTAGTCCCTGAATGATCCAAAAGTTTATTTTAGCATACCAAACCCCTCAAAGCCTATTTCTAAGCTATGTAAAGGATATTTATGGTATGTTTAACTTATGGACATGTTCCGGAATGTTCGTTACAGTTCAAATTGGCATACTTTCGCAGTTTGTCAAGTTTAGTCCCTGTAAGCGAATTAACTTGTTTTTGCCATACCAAAGCCTTCAAAACTTATTTCTAAGTTATGTAAAGGTTATTTAAGGTATGTTGAGTATATGTTGATGTTCCGGAGTATTTGTCGCATTAAACTAAGTACGTTTACGCACCAGTTTGATTAAAATTCTCTAGAAAGCGATGTAGAGTTTGAATTTGTACAAAAGTCAAAACATGAAAAATGAAAAACACAACCAAACAAACATTGGGATCAAATAACATTATTTTATTGATAATTGAACTGTTCACAATGATTACAAGCACAAATGTTACAGTCTCCCCTACTTGTGGAAATTTCGTCCCGAAATTTATTTAGAGGAAACTGATTGAAAAAGATGCGGATATTTTGCCTTCATTTGATCTTCACGTTCCCAAGTAAACTCGGGTCCACGCTTAGATTCCCAACGAACCTTGACCAAAGGAATGCGCTTGCGTTTAAGCCACTTGACTTCACGTTCCATGATTTCTACCGGTTTCTCAACAAACTTCAGTGTTTTATCAACACGAATTTCGTCAAGCGGTATGTGGAGGTTTTCATCAGCTAAACACCTCTTGAGATTGGACACGTGAAAGGTTGGATGAACATTTCCAAGTTCAGGGGGTAACTCAAGCCTGTAGGCTACCTTACCGATTCTTTCGACGATCTTGAATGGTCCAACATATCTAGGTGCAAGTTTTCCTTTCTTTCCAAATCTGATCACACCTTTCCAAGGTGAGACCTTAAGTAATACACGATCACCGACTTGAAAATCCAAGGGTTTGCGTTTTAGGTCCACGTAATTCTTCTGACGGCTTCTAGCTGTCTGAAGGTTATCACATACTTTCTTTACCTTATCTGTTGTCTCTAAAATGAGGGCAGGTCCAGTAAGTTGAGCCTCGCCAATCTCATTCCAGCAGACTGGTGAACGACATTTTCGACCATAGAGAGCCTCGAAAGGAGCCATGTTGATGCTGGAGTGATAACTGTTGTTGTAGGAGAATTCAATCAATGGAAGATGTGAATCCCAACTACCACCAAAATCGATCACACAAGCTCTAAGCATATCCTCCAGTGTCTGGATTGTTCTTTCCGATCCATCCGTTTGCGGATGATAAGCTGTGCTCAGATTAAGTTGAGACCCCATAGCAGATTGCATGGTTCTCCAAAAATGAGAAGTGAAACGAGCATCTCTGTCAGAAATGATGCTCAAAGGAACACCATGTCTAGCTACAATTTCATCCACGTAGATTTGAGCAAGTTTGTCAGCCGAATAATCCTCACGGATTGGCAAGAAATGCGCTGATTTAGTAAGACGATCAACGATTACCCAGATGGCATCGTGACCTTTCTTTGTGCGCGGAAGTTTAGTAATGAGATCCATGGTAATGTTTTCCCATTTCCAAACTGGGATCTCTGGTTGTTCCAATAACCCGGAAGGACGCTGATGTTCAGCCTTAACCTTAAGACAAGTAAGGCATTTGGATACGTATAAGGCAATGTCTTTCTTCATACCAGGCCACCAATACTAAATACGAAGATCCTTATACATCTTATCTGAGCCAGGATGAATAGAATAACGAGACTTATGGGCTTCATCCATAAGTAAGGTACGAAGATTATCTTGGCTCGGGACCCACAAACGGTCCATGAAGTAATATGATCCATTGTCCTTCAGTTCTAGGGCAGGAGTTATGTGATAAGGAAATTCCTTATCCATCAAACCTTGTGAAACACAAGCTTGTTGAGCCTGAGAAATACGGGCTTGGATATCAGTTTGAATAACAGATTGGACACGTACACAATGAAGCTTAGTACGTTCCTTGCGACTCAATGCATCGGCTACGACATTCGCCTTACCAGGATGGTAGCGGATCTCGCAGTCGTAGTCATTTAGAAGTTCAACCCAACGTCTTTGCCTCATGTTGAGTTCCTTTTGATTGAAGATATGTTGAAGACTTTTGTGGTCAGTGAAAACCACACATTTTGTACCGTACAAATAGTGTCTCCAGATCTTAAGAGCGAAGACAACTGCACCTAACTCAAGATCATGAGTGGTGTAGTTTTTCTCATGTATCTTCAACTGTCTTGATGCGTATACTATGACTTTGTTTCTTTGCATCAGGACGCAGCCAAGTCCTAATTTAGATGCGTCGCAATAAACGACGAAATCATCGTTGCCCTCAGGCAATGTTAGGATAGGCGCGTCGCAAAGCTTTTGTTTCAAAGTCTGAAACGCTTCCTCTTGTTTGACTCCCCAATCAAATGGCTTGTTCTTCTGAGTTAGAGCAGTTAGAGGAACTGCAATCTTTGAGAATTTTTCTATGAAGCGGCGGTAATAACCCGCTAGACCAAGAAAAGAACGAACTTCAGTAGGAGTAGTAGGTGTATCCCAATCCCTAATCGCACTGATCTTGGAGGGATCCACATGAATACCTTGTTCGTTGACAATATGTCCTAAGAATTGAACTTCTTTAAGCCAGAATTCACACTTGGAGAATTTGGCGAAAAGTTGCTCTTTCTTTAGGAGTTCCAACGTAAGACGAAGATGTTCTTCATGATCAGCTCGCGTCTTAGAATATATCAAAATATCATCAATGAAAACGATGATGAACTTATCTAAATAAGGCTTGCAGACCCTATTCATCAAGTCCATGAAAACAGCAGGAGCATTAGTCAAACCGAATGGCATGACTGTGAACTCGTAATGTCCATAACGAGTACGAAATGCTGTCTTGGGAATGTCTTCTTCATGTACACGAAGCTGATGATATCCAGATCGTAGATCAATCTTTGAAAAGTATGATGCGCCTTGTAATTGATCGAAGAGATCATCAATACGAGGTAGGGGATATCGATTTTTGATGGTAAGCTTGTTAAGCTCACGATAATCGATACACATCCTAAAAGATCCATCCTTCTTCTTTACAAAGAGAACGGGAGCACCCCAAGGTGAAAAGCTAGGACGGATAAAACCTTTGTCGGAGAGTTCCTGCAGCTGTTTAGACAACTCTTGCATCTCGGACGGTGCAAGACGATATGGAGCTCTGGCAACGGGATTTGCACCAGGTACGAGATCAATACGGAACTCGACTTGGCGTGCTGGAGGTAGACCAGGTAAGTCTTCAGGGAATACTTCGGAATAATCCCGAACGACAGGAATATCTGAAATAGACTTACCCTTGCCTTTATCTGCTGTAACATGTGCTAAGAAAGCCACATAGTGCTTTCGCAGATACTTCCGTGCTTTAAAACAGGACATGAGTTTGAGACCACCGGCAGGCTTCTCACCACGAACCTGCAGGATCTCGCCTGTTGACAGCGGTACACGAATAATCTTCTCAGAACAAATTATCTCTGCGTGATGCTTGGATAACCAATCCATTCCCACTATAACGTCGAAGCTTCCAAGTTGCATTGGCGTGAGGTCAATAGGAAAAATATGGTCGTTAAGGTTTAACTGGCAGTTGCGTAGAACGGAATTAAGAACAATGGGTTCACCACTGGCAACCTCCACTGTCAAAGGTTTACCTAGTTTCGTTCTAGACACGCGAAGCATTGTCTCAAAAGACAATGACACAAAGCTATTGTCGGCACCCGAATCAAAAAGAACAGATGCTGGCTGATTATTAATAAAGAACGTACCGTTCACCACCTCGTTGTCTGCTTGTGCTTCTTGTGCATTCATGTTGAAGACTCGACCTCGAGCCGGTGCCGGATTCTGGTTTGCATTCTGGTTCTGGTTGACTAGTCTTGGACACCGATTTCTGTAGTGGGTCAGATCCCCACAGTTATAACAAGCACCTGGTGGGTAGTTTGGTCGTGCAACCTGACCCTGTTGTTGAGCAACTTGTGGAGCAGGGTTCTGTACTGCGCGGTTCTGAGCAAACCGACAAACATTGGCAAGGTGACCTGACTTCCCACAGTTAGTACAGAAACGGCACTGATATTGCGGCTGATGGTGACTGTTGCATTGATTGCACAAAGGTGCACTCCCTGAATAGGGCTTCTTTGCTGGAGGCTGGTTGGGAGCTGCCTGGTTTGCTTGGGCAGTGACAGCATAGTTTTGGGAAGCCTTACGCTTCCTTGACCCCCTTGAGGAACCAGAATCCTTTCCCTTCTTATTCTGACCCTTCTTGTTATCTTCCTTGTCAGCCGACTGTTTCTTGCCCTTGTCGCCCTTCCTGTGTAACTTGTTCTTTCGAATCTGCGACTCAGTCAGCGTCGCTGATAACTCGATCGCCTGACGTAGTGTGGTAGGGTTGCTACCAGTAAGAATGTCTTGTACTGAGTCAGGCAGGCCGTCGATGTACCTTTCGATAGCCTTATCGAGTGGGGCAACCATAGTCGGGCAAAGCAGACTTAACTCCTCAAACCTGTCAGTATAAGCCATGTGCTCACCACTATCCTGTTTCAAATCATTAAACTCTTTCTCTAACGCTCGTTGCTCATGACGGGGACAAAACTCCCTCATCATAAGAGCTCTCAGTTCAGCCCACGTCTGTGCTAGAGCAACTTCCGCACCACGGTCTCTCATTACCCCGTTCCACCACGTAAGAGCCCTCTTCTGAAACACACTCGAAGAAAACTCGACCTTGCGATTGTCAGGACACTGAACATGACGGAAAGTGTTCTCGATGCTCTCGAACCACTGAAGAAGCCCAGTTGCTCCCTCAGAACCACTAAACTTGAGTGGCTTAGCCGAGTTAAAATCTTTGTATTTGCATGTACCATTGTTGTTGTTGTTGGCCTGGTTCCATTGAGTAAAGAGATTCGGGAATTGAGCAGCCATCTGCTGCGCAATGATCTCTGCCAGTTCAGCAGTCGCTATTTGGTGTTCACGTCGAGGAGGCATTCTGGAAGAGGAAAACATGAAAGGAAACGAGTGAGATGATTGGGTGTAGAGAACGAGATGAAACAGAATCAATAAAAGCAAAGATGGTGGTTATGCATCGCAATGCAAACAAGCGATATGAAATGTCTAGTCAAAGTAAATGGGTCAGAATTAGTGTATCGCGAAGACATGCTCGCCTATAAGTGAACACTCACCCCAAGAGTTCCCAGGTAAGAATGACTGGTCCGATTATGTGGATTTGTACGAACACTCTAGCCTTAGACAGAAAACTCAGGGTACAGGCATTCACCCTTCCAGTTCGCACGTGTTCACACTATTAACCCAACACTTTGACGGAATTTTTGAAAATCCAAAGGGGTTCAAAACCTTATAATAGAGGGTTCAAAACCTAGTAATCAATCATCCTAGAACAGATGATTAATTTTCAAAGCGGATTCGGAACCGAAGTTCCCGTTGTGGTTATCACCTAAGGATAGGTGATGTGCATGTTTTAAACTCTAAACACAAGATAACTTGTGTTAGGGTCCTAGAAAGTTATAGTCTAGGTCAAAGCATTATTAATAACCTAGTTCCCTATAACCATTGGCTCTGATACCAACTCTTCTGTCACACCCCGACCGCGTATAACATGCAACCGCGGCGGAAAACGTCGGGGAGTGTTGTGAACAGGATTAATTTGTTTCATAACCATGGCATACAAAGTTGTATTTTATTTATAAACAAGAGTAGTACATTTTTTCAAAACAAGAAATACCAAGTTCATAACATATTTATACTAGTCTATCTTCATTGTTAAGCTCTAAGGCACAGGTCCGCCCTAGTACTGTGATCAACGTCTTATGGAACAACTCCTGAAAACACATGTGAAAGTAGGTACGTCAGCATAAAAATGCCTGTGAGATACATAGGTTTTGTGAAAATGTGATTCATGACTTGAGTTTAAAGAATGTTTAATAACAGTCAGTCATGAACCTTGTACTTTGTCTTGCTTTATAAATCATTTGAAAAACGATAACATCAGGTGATATATATAGATAAGTGCAAGGTTAAACGAGTAACCAAGTAAAATGAGTTGAATATGATAAGTTGTTTTGTAAGATGATGTTTTATGAAAAGTATGTTATTTGTATAAAATGTTATATGTTTAAACTGAAATGATTTAGATAACGCTAAGATATGTAATATTATACAAACATTTATATATAGGAAGTAACAGCGGCGTATCCACCACGTTTGCATCATATTGCATACTCCACGTTACTCAAACCATTTACCCAAACCAATCCATCATGTAAATTGTTCATGTATAACCCAAATGTCAAGTGTTATTGTGTAAACCTTGTCAAATGTCTATGTTCAATGTAAACCACCAAATGTGTATGTCAATGTCGACATGTTTATGTTCAATGTAAATCATGTAATGTGAAATCCCAAAATGTATCATGTATGGTAAGCGAAATGTATCAACTTAAACCATATGCACAAAACAAGTCGTTGAAGTAAAACGTGGTTTAAATCAACGTTATGTTCTGTGGAAAATGCATGCTCAATTGGTATTAACATTTATGCGGTATTGTAAACTATGCATACATCCAAGCCTTGAGACTGCGGCGATAAACCCTTAAACAAATTAAAGGTTTATCTAGGTTATGTATATCGAATTCGGTCATTCCTTCCAGTCCTATCAACCCAGGACTTCAGAAACGGGAGTTGTCAATTCCTATGGTACCACTACCTACTAACGAACGGCGTAGCTAATGTTAATGAATGTATTGTTCCATGTTAAACAAACCAAATGTCATAACAAAATGAAGGCATGTGCCCATATGCTGAGTAAACATATGCAGCAGAAATGTTCATGTAAATCAATGTGTCCATATGCTGAGTAAACATATGCAACAGAAATGTTCATGTAAATCAATGTGTCCATATGCTGAGTAAACAGATGCAACAGAAAATGTAATGTAAATCAATGTACTAGGTACGCACACAATGGGCATACATAGCATAAAATGTAATGAAATCATGTACTATAATGTACTAATGAGCATAGCAGATATACAATGTGAAAACATGGAAAGCATGAAAGTAACAGATAGGCACATGTGTTTCACCCCAAAACAGTTTGGAAACAGTAAAAGATGGGGTTCTATGTACTCACCTGAGATTGCTTTGAGTTCCTTGTATAATAACCAGATAATGCTAAAGATCACGGAATATCAACGGCACCTAATAGGTAGCTTATGTTAATATACCGGACCAAATCGGAAGGATCGGACAGTACGCGGGTTCGAAAACCAAACGAGTATGGAGACTCGTGTAATATGGTTTAACAAAGCCTACATACTAAAATGAAACTTAACCTAAGTGCTTACGGTCCATCACGACCCGTTGAGGTAGCTTATGCCACCCTAACGCGTCATTCGCGTAGAACGCGTATGGAACGCCTAACATTGCGACCACAAGGTATAACCTCGGAAGGTTATAGCTATGGTCACCTAATATGTTTGGTCGGATCCTAAAGATCGACCAAATGGGTCGGGTTCGAAAGTATAAGCGATGGTTTAGATCGCTTACCTTACGACCCTATATAAGCACTATACTAAACGTGACGAGCTAAGCATGTTAGAACATGCTTAACTAAGTTTAGAAAACAGGTTTGGCATCAAAACAAACGGCTTTGATGCTCACGAGTAGTTTGGTTACAAAATACGCAAGAATGCGCATTTTGGCCGAAACTACGACTCGTCACTGAGCCTAGATAACGGGGTAATCAGTAGGTATGGTCACTACGGACCATAACCATCGTGATCACGCTCACGTTATGAAGTTCCATGAACTTCGCATCGATCATAAGCTGGTCAATGCAGAAAGTCAACAAAACGTTGACTTTCGGACTCGAAAAGCGAATAAAAGAGCGAAAGAAGACTTACGGAGGGTCCCCGAGTGCTAATCTAGATCAAATAGCTCAGGTATGAAACAATGGTTCCAACTTAGAGCTTTAGATCTGATTCTTGTGGGTTTTTACACAAAAGGGGGGGGGGGTATTTATAGGAAAAGTGGAACCGTTAGGATCGTTTATCGAATATCGTGCCGCGATCTCGAGCGTACACTTGTCAAATTCTTGTGGTAAGTCAGAAATTGCCCCTTGGCTCTTGATTGGGTGAAAGGGCATTGCCTCTTGATCGAACGAAAGGACAAACTGCATTAAATGCAGAATATTTTCTGTCAGACACCCTCACGCGTCCCGCGTAAGGATTTGGTAAATTCTTACGCGCCCCGCCTAAGGTTCCCAGATTAGAATTTACAATTTTGGTCCCTGCACTTCAGAAACACGTATTTTGGCCCATTTTTGGCATGTTTAAGCCCCGTTAACCTCATTTCAAGGCTCTAAGATGAAGTTAAAGTGTAGGGGACATGAAATATGCTCAAAAATATTCCGGATGTCGGTTCGTTTGGCCGTACGATTGCGATGTTCGCTTAATTACGACGGAATGCGCATAAGCGCGAAAGACGATCCAAATGACGCGACGAATGGATTTTTCTCATGCCCGACACTAAGGCATAATATAAGGATGCTTACATAAATTTTTGGATGTCCGGATGTATTCAGAACGTAAGTTATGCGCGAAAGTGCAAACTTATGCACTTTTCGACACTTTTAGTCCCTGAATGATCCAAAAGTTTATTTTAGCATACCAAACCCCTCAAAGCCTATTTCTAAGCTATGTAAAGGATATTTATGGTATGTTTAACTTATGGACATGTTCCGGAATGTTCGTTACAGTTCAAATTGGCATACTTTCGCAGTTTGTCAAGTTTAGTCCCTGTAAGCGAATTAACTTGTTTTTGCCATACCAAAGCCTTCAAAACTTATTTCTAAGTTATGTAAAGGTTATTTAAGGTATGTTGAGTATATGTTTATGTTCCGGAGTATTTGTCGCATTAAACTAAGTACGTTTACGCACCAGTTTGCGTAAAATTCTCTAGAAAGCGATGTAGAGTTTGAATTTGTACAAAAGTCAAAACATGAAAAATGAAAAACACAACCAAACAAACATTGGGATCAAATAACATTATTTTATTGATAATTGAACTGTTCACAATGATTACAAGCACAAATGTTACATTATATCTTTTGAATTTAGTAACTACGAGTGTTTGTGGCTTTTGTAGGTAAAATGCATAATTCGGTGATGTTAAGTACGTGGAAGCGAGAGGAATGATCGAGGATGATTATTGAGAGAGATCATAATATTCGGGATGTGTTCAGGTTCGAAATATAACTCGGAGATCCAAGAGATGTGATGCAACAAAGTTCAAGGGCCTTATAGTCAATTGTTGAAAGTTGAATATGCATTCAATATCTTCACAGAGAGTATGGAACGTAGCCTACGGTTTAAATTGTAGGTTACGTTGGGGGTTTTTACTTTATAACATGATATCACTTCATTACTAATATATACACATAGAGAGAGGGAGCAGTCGCTACACATGAACAAAAAGGAAATCATCCTTACACACATCACGTGGGGGTATTAATTAGAACATCACATCATCCATTTAGGGATTTGACTTGGAGACTTTGTGAGGGACTTGAAATCACGTGGACTTCTCATGTTGGGCCGATCTTGGGAGCAACAACAACATGTGGCAGCTGGTTTCTTGTGGGCTTGTGGAAGGCTTGGACTCCATACACGCATGTAAAAGGGCCGACAACAGGAGGAGTTTTAATGGGCCGCACATGTGGGCTCGATTGGAGACGGCATTTTTATGATATACAAGCAGATTATTGGGCCGACAATATACACACATGATCATTGATAGACACGCACATAATTGACTGACTTCTTAAAGGAGGGCAAGTCACGTGCACTAGAGGGTTTGGTCAAATAAACATCATCATCACAAGTGGGCCGAAAATTGAAAACAACAATTCACGTGGACTTCTATTTGGGCTGCACATGAGAAATTGTGAGGAGGCACATGCGCATACGAGGTTTTGAGGAATATTATTAGAGGTCAACATCATATCAATTGGGGGGATCTTTTTGACGACAGAGAAGGGATGACCGAAGCTATTGAAGATCAACAACCTATCATGAGCGGCTAAATCTCTTGTGGACACTTCGGGTGAATGATTCTTGTGAGATACTTTTAATTCTAGTTTCTGTTTTGTATTGAAATTTGGATTTGTAGTCGGGTGACAGCCGACTATTTGTGTGATTATATAATTTGTGTGACAGACAAATCCTGAGTGACAGTCAGAGTTATAATTATGTTTTGAATCCAATTATGCTTTTGTTGATTGAATGATTACTATGTATGCTTGTTTTAATATTTATCTGATCAATTAATATTAAGATTTTGAACTGCATAGGTAATTGGTAGATGTGACAGATTTACTATTCAATCAATAGCATCCAATAAAATCAGAACTAGGTTATTAGTAATTACAGAATCTAAATCCCGGAGTGATCACCTTTTCTTATCATTGTTTATTACAACTCAATCTTTTTCTCAATTTTTATTCGTTAATTTAGATAATTCTTATAATCAATCACACCGATTTTCCAATTCAGTAGTAATTAATTAATACTTTTCATTCGACACTTTCCACAATCCTCCTCTGGTTCGATATCCGACTTACTCTAGCTACCAAGTTTATTTCGGTTTTTGCATGTCACTAACGACAGACATCATCAGGTCGTGTGAAGTGGTGAAATAATCATCAAGTCGTTTGAAAGTCAACATTGTCTGGCCCAATTATATTTCATGCAGCTCAATTAAGTTCTCAGCTTTAATGATGTCGGTTCAATAGAATTAAGCTTTGAATTAAAGATTGTCGGCCATTATAGTTTTCACGTGAATTCTATTATCTCGGTCCAATCAGCAATTGATGACTATTAAAGTTGTCGGTGTTAATTGTCAGATTACATGAGACATTGATTTCATCGAGAAGTGTCAGATACACTAAGTATAAGAACGGTCCAATTGCATTTGTCCTGAAGGTCCAATCAAAGTTGTCGCCCCATGTGACTTCATATAACTGCGGCCCAATGAAGATTGAAATTGTCTGATTGTTATCGGCCCAAGTTAATCTCGTCAGCCCACGTGATTCATACATCATCGGTCCTATAGATTTAATTGTCTAATAATCTTGGTCCAGTTATAATAGAGAGTAACTGTGTGTCAGTTCACTAATTCAGACAGTCCAATAAATCAAATTGGTTATTGGTGGTGTTTAGCCCAAGACATTAATTGACATGTTGACTGTATTAATTGTCTCAGTTTGCATGTGATCAATCGGCCCAATCACAGTTTTTATATTACAATCAATTGTTCAGCCTATTTGTTTTCTATAATAGCTAATGTTTGAGTCCGGCCCAATTGAATCCATTTCTTTTTTATCGGCCCATTCATTCAGTGTTTATACCCGAAATACATTGAAAGAGTCCTGTGAATCTTCGACACGAGTCCTAGATCGATTCAACTGTCACACACATTCACATATTCAGTTCGTTTAAACTAATCATTTGTTTTTGTATTCTCAGGTGATTTACGAGGTGCAAATATCAAGTCACACGGATTGAACCTGTTCTAGATTATTTGAAAATTAATCAATTTATTTGATAATTCGTACCGAAACATGGATTCTGAATTCTACAATGCGTTTGCTACGGCCCCGAATACTCCAGTTACTGTTGCTCAGAGTGTAACTATGGAAAATGAAACAGGAACGTTGCAGAAACCCCCAAAGTTGATGGGCATTGAAGAATACTATTGTTGGAAAGACCGGTTCGAAAATTGGCTTCAAGCAAATCATTTAAGGTCTTGGGAGTGTATTGAAACTAAGTATGTTAAACCTCGTTCTGATGTGGGAGTTATAAAGACTATTTCTGAATTGTCGGATAAAGAGAGAGACATGTACAAGGCATAAAAAATGATGATTAGTCTACTTCAACAAGCTGTGATGGTACTTCACGTTCAATTTGGGAAGCACTTCGCATTAAGTTTGAAGGAAGTACAGAGATGATAAAAAATAAAAAATCATTATTAAAGAAAGAATTTGATTTGTTTACAAGTTTGCAGGGTTAAACTTGTTGGACTCTGTATGCCCAAGACACATATTAAATTGATGTGGCTAATGCGTTATGATCCAAGTCGAGTCATACCCAATAACAAGCTAGACAAACACTTATATTATTTATTTGTGATATGATCAAACAAATAAATATTAACACTTACAATATTTAGAAATTGGTTTTCTAAATAATTACGCTTGAGAAACTAATAAATTATATGGATAATTTATTTTGAGAGAATATTTATCTTGTTATTTAATGGGTTAAATAACATGATAAAAAGTTGAATAAAGTCTTGTGAACATATGATGTTATATTTTATAAAAGGTATAAAATAAACAAGACTTAAATTTTATAAAAGAATTGATTTTTTTTTATAAAATAAGCTAGGCCGCCCCCCCCCCCTTCCCAAGACAAAAGGGCCAATCATTTTACATGCACTTCTTACAAGTTAGATGGGTTCTTATTGGATGGTCTTTCCAAGACCATTTTGGTCCAATTACCTTTCATGCATTTGCATGTGTAAGAAGGCATGCGATTGGGTGGATTGGAGGTGATCATCTCTCATGCCTTAATAACCATTTTTAGTTCACAAAATTGGTGGAAGACTTGTGTTATTTTTGGCTCTCAAAATCGGCCATTAGAAGGGGTTCTCAAGGTTTTCGGTTTTGATCAAGTGTGTTAAATCCTAGCTAATCTTGTGGTGTTTGTTGGAAGCTTGGGGTATACAAGCTTGAGGTCTTCTACTCTTGAAGACAACCATTCTTGAAGCATCATCCGTTTCATTCTCATTACTCCAAGAAGGTAGTTTTTCTAAACACCCTATGGTTATGTTTGATAGTATGCATCTTCATATATGGATCCGGGTTTTGGGATTTTGTATATAAATGGTTTTATATCTTACAAAAGTAACATGTTTTAAACATTATTTCCGCTGCGTTTTTATTTCATATGGATGAAATTGCTTTGATAAACATGTTAAAATCCCATCAATGGCATCTAGAGCCGCTTATGTGAGTGCATACTTCAATAGATTAAAAATTTCGGGTTTCGGGTTTGAGGAAAACCCTATGGCCAAAAATTTTAACATGGTTAACCCTTTTGTTTTTCAAGATTATTTTCTTACATGCATAAGAGAATCTTGAAAAATTTATTTCATATGGATGATTTGTTTATTTGGACAAAACTTACCTTTTCGGTTTTTTGAACATAGCCAAAAATGTTTATAAAAGGGAACCATTTTTTTTATGCTTCTTGAAATTAATATATATATATATTTGGATATATATTTTGGTGCATATGACCTAGCCATGACCTTGTGTTGAATGATTGTGTTGTTATTTATTATTTCAATGGGTTGTAATAATTATTATTTTGTTCTTCCATTAGAAGATATGTAATTTTTTTTTTTTTTTCATTTGGTATGTAAAATAAATAGATTAGGTGCATTTTATTTTACTAGAAAAATGTATTAGGATATATTTTGTAAAAGAAGATGCACACAAGAATGAGCTTTTGGTTTGGACCATAATATTCGGTCCAAAGAACTTCATCGTTCTCAACGGAATTTTAACCCGATAACCAAAACTCATTTTTGGAGTCCAAAGGAGTTTGGAGCTGAATATAAAAGACTTTTGGAAGCCCAAAGAAGGTGGAGAAATCACAACACAAGAAGGAGACTTGAAGCATTTGGATGCGGGATCAAGTGGGAGTTCAACGACACATAACTTGTGTCATTTTTCACCCCTTAGGAAGGACCTTTTGGCACACTTGTTTCGGCTAACAAGTGTTGTCAAAATAGTTGGCTATGGTTATGCACCTATTATTATGAATGATGTGCTTGTTTGGTTGCTTATTTTGTTGTTTAGATGATATGTCGATATGCATGACTTAACAAACTAATAATCAACAACAAGCGTAAAATTGGTTCTTAACAAAATCATTAAAATGGTTAATAAAAGGTTTTATTAAAAATTAATGATTTTATAATAAAATGGGTTTTATTAAAAAGAACCTTGAAAATTAGTTTTCACTAAAGTACCATTAATTTGAATGCATGCAAATGTATGGTACATAATATTTTCTAACTAGAATTTTGAAATATTGAAAACCCTTTTATAAAACAAGTCAAACACCATCCTTTTATACAACACTCGAAATACTTGGGAACTCTTATTGTGGGATAAAGGTCACCTAACCACATTTGAGGGAACTTGTATGTTCGAGGTGGGTTTACCATGTTTATGGGATAAAGGTCACCTAACCACTTATGTGTATAAACTCACACGTGTGTGTAAGTTGGACGACTTGATTTGGAAACCATGAACTTAGGGTCACCAAAGCATGGGGAACAAGGGTGTTGATGGGATTAAACATGCCAACTAAACATAAAGATGTTTAACCGATCCCATATGGCTAGAAATTGCAAAGAGTTGCAATTGTCAAACATTGACTACCTTGTTAATTTAAATAGAGGGATAAAGGTCACCTAACCAATATTTAAATGTAACGTTGGATTCTAGATTTTAATTATTAATTGTCTTTAAGACACAAAAGGGTATTAATAATTAAAATATAATAATATCGAAAATACTAAAATTGAACTTGTTAAATTTTGTAGATGGCCGCTAACAATGCAAACCCGATTACCCAAACCGTCCGAAACCTATCACTAAGAACCATCCTTGAAAAGGATCGTCTCAACCATAACAACTTCATGGATTGGTTTCGAAACTTGAGAATCGTTCTCAAGCAAGAGAAGATATCCTATGTGTTGGATGATCCTATTCCCGATGAACCTAATGTGGAAGATGTGGAAGCCTACAACGATTGGGTTAAGTATACCGAGGACTCCATGCAAGCCTCATGCCTCATGTTGGGAACTATGATTCCCGAAATTCAAAAGGATTTTGAACACCACGGGGCATACGACATGATTACCCAGTTAAAGGAAATGTTCCTACAACAAGCAAGGGTAGAACGCTGCGAAACTGTTCGGGCGCTTCATGCATGTCGAATGGAGGAAACCCAATCGGTATCATCTTATGTTCTCAAGATGAAAAGCCACATTGATCGCCTCGAACGGCTAAATTGTCCCGTCTCCAAAGAGTTGGCTACGTATTTGATCCTCAACTCTTTAACAAAGAAATTTGAGAGCTTTGTTATGAATTACAACATGAATGGATGGGACAAGAGCATTGGTGAGCTTCATGCAATGCTCAAAACGGCCGAAGCAAGTATGGGCAAAAAGGCTTTACCCGTCCTTGCGATCAATGAAGGAGGCAACAAGAAGAGGCCCCACCCCGATTCTAAAGCAACCTATGCTAAAAGAAAGGGACACGTCAAGGGAAAGGGAAAAGGAAAAGCTAAAGCAGAACCCGCCAAACCAAAAGAAAAGAAGCAAAAGGTTGCTACGAATGACCCATGTTTTGAATGTGGTGAGATAGGACATTGGAAGAGAAATTGTCCGACCTATCTCAAAGAGTTGAAAAACAAGAGGGATGCAGGGCAAACCTCAGGTACTATCTTTATGATACATGTTGAGCTTAATGTTATTTCTTCTAACACATGGGTACTAGATACCGGATGTGGAACTCATATTTGCAATTCGTTGCAGGGGTTCAAAAGAAATAAACATTACAAGAAGGGGGACACTAGTCTCTTCATGGGCAACGGAGCAAAGGTTGATGTCGAAGCTCAAGGAGACTACGTTTTAAAGCTTCCAAGTGGTTTGGAAGTTATTTTGAAGAATGTTTTGTATGCTCCTAGTTTGACTAGGAACATAATTTCAGTTTCCCTTTTAAAACAATCTGGTTTCAATTTCGAATTTGTTAACTATGACATTTATGTTTCTAAAAATGATGTGTTTTATTTTAAAGCTATGTCTTTAAATGGTATTTATGAATTAGATCATGATAACGCATCATATGATAGCTCAATGTACCAAGTAACCAACAAGAAACTCAAAATGGATTTGAGTGATTCCTACCTTTGGCATTGTCGCCTTGGACATATAAGCAAGAATCGCATGCATACACTTCAGAAAAATGGTCTTTTGAATACAAATGAAGATAATTCATTTGATGTATGCGAGTCTTGTTTACAAGGCAAAATGACCAAGACGCCCTTTAGTGGAACATTTGAAAGGGCTAAGGACTTATTAGGTATCATACATTCAGATGTATGTGGTCCTTTTAAGCCGATGACTAGGAATGGTGAAAGATACTTCATTACCTTTACCGACGACTATAGTCGTTATGGTTATGTGTATTTACTAAAACACAAGGATGAAGCATTTGAAATGTTCAAAGACTTCAAAAGTGAAGTAGAAAATCAACTCAAGAAAACAATCAAAGTCCTTCGCACCGATAGAGGAGGTGAATACCTTAGTGGTGCTTTTCAAGATCATCTTAGGAGTTGTGGGATTATCTCACAACTTACTCCACCTGGAACACCACAACACAATGGTGTATCTGAAAGGAGAAATCGAACTCTATTAGATATGGTTCGATCTATGATGGCTAGAAGTACATTGCCTCTATCATTTTGGGGTTACGCTTTGCTCTCCGCAGTCCGTATATTAAATATGGCCCCAACCAAGAAAGTGGAAAAGACACCTTTTGAAATATGGTACGAAAACCCTCCATCATTATCATTCTTAAGGGTTTGGGGTTGTGAAGCTTATGTTAAGCAATACACTCCAAATAAATTGGAAGTCCGATCTACTAAGTGTATCTTTGTAGGTTATCCTAAAGATGATATAGGATACTATTTCTACGACCCAACTGAGCAAAAGGTATTTGTTGCTCGAAAGGGTAAGTTCTTAGAAGCTAAGTTCCTTATGGAAGGAACCAGTGATAGAACAGTGGAACTTGAGGAGGATCAAGAACCACATGATGATACACGTTTGGTTGATACTAGCACTCAACAAGAGGTTGTTGAAAACGATCAAGAGGTTGATCGAAATACACAAAATGTTCGCAGATCTGGTAGAATTAGCAATCCACCTGAAAGATATGGATTTTTCATGGATGGATGCTACGTGGTAGATTCAGATGAACCAACCACATACCATGATGCAATGTCAAAATCCGATTGCGACAAATGGCTTGAAGCCATGAACATAGAGATGCAATCCATGTATGACAACCAAGTTTGGGAATTGGTTGTGCCATCACTTAACTCTAAAGTAGTTGGAAGTAAGTGGGTTTTCAAGAAGAAAACTGATATGCATGGTAACTTGGATACTTACAAAGCAAGACTTGTAGCAAAAGGTTTCACTCAAACTCAAGGGATTGATTATGATGAGACCTTCTCGCCTGTGGCGATGCTAAAGTCAATCAGGATATTATTTGCCATAGCCGCATATTATGACTATGAGATCTGGCAATTGGATGTCAAAACGGCATTTCTTAATGGATATCTTGATGAAGATGTCTATATGGTTCAGCCTGAAGGTTTTGTCGATCCAAAACATCCTGACAAAGTATGCAAGTTAAAGAAATCAATCTATGGATTGAAACAAGCATCTAGAAGTTGGAATCACCGTTTTGATGAAGAAATTAAGAATTTTGGATTCATCAAGAACGGCGATGAAGTTTGTGTGTATAAGAAGGCTAGTGGGAGCATCATCACTTTCTTAGTACTGTATGTCGATGACATTCTACTATTTGGGAATGACATTCCAACCATGGAAGGTGTAAAAGCTTGGCTTGGAAGTTGTTTTTCCATTAAGGATCTTGGTGAAGTAGCCTACATTCTGGGAATAAAGGTCTATAGGGATAGATCAAGGCGCTTGATAGGTTTAAACCAAAGTGCATACATTGACAAAGTCTTGAATAGGTTCCAAATGGAGAACTCTAAGAGAGGTTTTGTACCTATTCAAAAGGGGACAATTTTGAATACATCTCAATGTCCAAGCTCAAAGGATGAGCAAGAGAAAATGAAAAGAATCCCATATGCGTCAGCTATAGGATCCATCATGTATGCAATGATATGCACCAGACCGGACGTCTCATGCGCCTTGAGCATGACAAGTAGATACCAACAAAATCCAGGTAGCAGTCATTGGATGGCTGTTAAAAGCATATTGAAATATCTTAGGAGGACTAAGGATATGTTCTTAATATATGGATCTGGTGAGGAGGAACTCGTTGTAAAGGGTTACACGGACGCGAGTTTCCAAACCGATTGAAGTGATTCTCGATCGCAATCGGGGTATGTCTTCATTTTAAATGGAGGAGCAGTCTCCTGGAAGAGCTCAAAACAAGACGTGGTAGCATTGTCCACTACAGAATCAGAATACATCGCCGCTTCATTGTCAGCCCAGGAAGCTGCATGGCTGAAGAAATTTATAGCCGACCTAGGGGTGGTCCCTACCATTCAAGATCCCCTAGAGATCTTTTGTGATAACGAGGGTGCGATTGCTCAAATCAAGGAACCCCGTGCGCACCAAAAGACTAGACATATCGAGCGGAGATTCAACTACATAAGGGATGAAGTTGAAAAAGGAAAGATATGTATCCGCCAAGTTCACACCGATCAAAACATTGCGGATCCACTCACGAAGCTCCTTGACAGAGGAAAACATGAAGGTCACACATGTTCCTTAGGACTTCGATATTCTAGTGATTGGATTTGATCAAATTTTGTATTTGGATATTGAAACAATTGTTATTTTAACTCATTTATGGTATTTTGAGTTACGTTTCATATTAGCATGTTTAAATCCGTGAATAACTTAATTATTCTAAATGTCCGTAGTCAATCATAATTGTGGGAACAAATATGAATGTAAGACTATTATGAACTTGGATTGGTGGATATTCATTTAGAATGAATATAGAGCAAAGTGTTGCTGCCAAAGTTCATAGATATTTGTGGGATACAAATATTGGACTGACTCGCTCTCAAATATTACTGCATGGAATCATTTGTGATTGATCATAAGTAAATTTTGAGTTAAGGCGAATATCATAGTATCCTCTGACCTGAGATACATATTGGGTCTTGATATTCACCAAATATTATGCCTTGACTCATTTCTTCGCTGTCAGTAATATGACAGTACATAAGGCTGAGCTCAGGTGTGGTACAAGGTGGTTGTGAGAGACGTATGTAGTCAAGAAGGGATTTGTTCCTCTTATTCGTTGAGAGTAAGATGTCTAAGGCCTGATAAAGTTAAATCAACAGAGAGTGATCACTCTATGTCTCTGGATTTAACATGACATCTGTAACGAAAGGATAAATGATAAATTCACTTAAATCATGTTCAAGTAAGGGACTTGAAAGGGATGATGTTATTGAATGGCAAATATAGTCATACGTATTGGGGGTAGTAAACCGTAGTTAGGCGTCATTTACTGCTTGCATCAATCTTCTATGTATCTTGTGCAAGTGGGAGATTGTTGGACTCTGTATGCCCAAGACACATATTAAATTGATGTGGCTAATGCGTTATGATCCAAGTCGAGTCATACCCAATAACAAGCTAGACAAACACTTATATTATTTATTTGTGATATGATCAAACAAATAAATATTAACACTTACAATATTTAGAAATTGGTTTTCTAAATAATTACGCTTGAGAAACTAATAAATTATATGGATAATTTATTTTGAGATAATATTTATCTTGTTATTTAATGGGTTAAATAACATGATAAAAAGTTGAATAAAGTCTTGTGAACATATGAAGTTATATTTTATAAAAGGTATAAAATAAACAAGACTTAAATTTTATAAAAGAATTGATTTTTTTTTTATAAAATAAGCTAGGCCGCCCCCCCCCCCCTTCCCAAGACAAAAGGGCCAATCATTTTACATGCACTTCTTACAAGTTAGATGGGTTCTTATTGGATGGTCTTTCCAAGACCATTTTGGTCCAATTACCTTTCATGCATTTGCATGTGTAAGAAGGCATGCGATTGGGTGGATTGGAGGTGATCATCTCTCATGCCTTAATAACCATTTTTAGTTCACAAAATTGGTGGAAGACTTGTGTTATTTTTGGCTCTCAAAATCGGCCATTAGAAGGGGTTCTCAAGGTTTTCGGTTTTGATCAAGTGTGTTAAATCCTAGCTAATCTTGTGGTGTTTGTTGGAAGCTTGGGGTATACAAGCTTGAGGTCTTCTACTCTTGAAGACAACCATTCTTGAAGCATCATCCGTTTCATTCTCATTACTCCAAGAAGGTAGTTTTTCTAAACACCCTATGGTTATGTTTGATAGTATGCATCTTCATATATGGATCCGGGTTTTGGGATTTTGTATATAAATGGTTTTATATCTTACAAAAGTAACATGTTTTAAACATTATTTCCGCTGCGTTTTTATTTCATATGGATGAAATTGCTTTGATAAACATGTTAAAATCCCATCAAAACTACAAAGAAACTGACTGAGAGATATTGTCATTTAGTGCGTTCAATGTCCCTATTGGATATAAACAAAGATCGAGAAGAATGGGTTGACAAATTAGCTGATGCTCTACCTCAGAATGAATGGGGTACATATCTAATGATCTTGAAGAACACCGGAGAGTATGATCATTTATCAATTGCTCAGTTCATTGAAAAGCTTGAAGGACAAGATCTTGAACAACAAAAGTGTGACAACCCTCACATTTACAGGTATCCATACAATTAATTAATATTTAATTTATGCTTAATGACTGTGCTTGATTACAACTGTGATTAAACTGCTTTCTGTTTTCTATTACATACAAACACATGCATCACATTTTATACTGTCACTCCATTTATTACACACAAACATTAGTGACAAACTTGATGCACAAAGCACAGTGAGCACAGTAAACGGATAACCCAGAAACATGCTGACAATGCCAGCACCTAGACAGACAATGTTTTTGAGGCCAGTGTGAGCCAGAGATAGAATACTACACTAGTAGGGAGTATAGGGAAGTGAGGACCATAAAACTGCGTCACTAGGTGATAGTTATAGTGCCGGAAAGTGCCAAAAACACACTTTAAATGCAGAATTCTGCACAAAATAACAAAAATTCAGCATTTAACAATGCTAGTAAAGTGCAAAAACTTGACAAAATAGTCCTAGATACTTTCCAAAGTGTTGGGAATTAAATGTGTCACAAAAAGTATTATAAAAGACTCCTTATGGATTAATTAAGCACTTTAACGGATCAACATCCAACCGAACAACCGGACTTTACCCGGAACACAAAAATATTGCCAAACACATTGTTTTTTATTTTTCTGAGCTAGTTAGGGTCCCCGAACACCCTAACACACTTTATATTATATAACACACCATAACCATTAACTAAACACTTGTTACTTAACTAGATCACTAACTAAATTAGTAACCATCAATTGAAAACCAACCCCATACCCCCCCCCCCCGAACCGGTTATGGGAGGTGGGGACACCCCCATAATTCTTTTCATTATTTTATTTGAGTGTTGGGAAATTAGAGACATGATACACATGGGTTAATGTGGAAACATGGTTTATATAAGTGCACAAGGGATTGATCTTCTCATTTCACAACTCAACAAACAAACATACTTCTCTCCTCTCTTCCTTGTGTTCGGCTGAGAACCAACCACCACCATATCATCATCTTCAAACTTCCTTCATGCAATCTACACATATCCAAGGGTGCTAGAGATCGTACAAGTAAGCTTGGTGTGTTTAGAAGCTTAAGGACCTCTCTCGTTTTCTTTTATCCATCACTTTTATACTCTTGAACTCCCCTAGCCTTGTGCTAGTAGTAAGTGTCTTAGATCGTCATCTTCTTCATATTTTTTATGGTTAATAGTTAAAAGAATGGTGAAATCTCAAGAACTCTAAAGAACATAAACAAGTCTTGAAACATAAACTAACAAAGTGATGAATTATGGTTAAAGTGATGTAGAAATCATGTTATTCTTGTGTTGTTATGCTTGTTGAATGTTATTTGTTAGTAGAAATGATATGGACTATCATATGGTCTTGCTAGATCATGTGTAAAGACATGAACTAGCAAGATGTGAGAGTTAAAGATGTGTAGGATGATGAAATCATCCACACATAACTATGAACTTGAATAAATACATGTTTTCTTGAAAAATAAAGATCAAAATGAGTTATAATCTTGTAGATCTAAAGATCTATGAGTGGTTTTTCGAAAGAACCAAGTGAAAAGTATGAGTTTTGTTAAAACTTGGATCTTACATAAACTTAACACATTTTTAATGGATAAGCAAGTGTAGAAACACTTGTGTAAAAAGAAAATTTCACAAAGAAATATTTTTAGAAAATATAACTAGAAGTTGTGAATATTCAAACTCTTTAAAAATAAAGTTTTTAAAGAACTAATCACATTTTTAAAGATAACAAGACTTACAAAGTATACTAGTAAGTTACTACATGTTTTTATAAATTTTCAAGTTCATAAGTTTATGGTTTATTCTTATTTTTGTCAAGTTTGGTAATTAGAAATTGTATGATGATAATTGATAATTGATTGAATGATTTTACAAAAGAAAATGATATGCTAGTAAGCATGGACGCCTCCATTTACAAAGGAAACTCTGGCGAAATTTTTCTAGAATTTCAACACTTAGAAATATTTTTCTAACAAGCGGTTACAAATATATTTTTAACTTGGTTTTCAAAATAAAGTTTGCCATGATTTTTATTGCAAAAATACTAAGTGTCGGAGGTTGATTTTCGTAAATAAAATTTGATAAATATATATTTAGAATATATATTTTATACTAAAACGTTTGTGTGATTACTTGATTATTTTGTGAACTAGTTGTATTATTTTTAGGATAAAAATAATATAACTTATAACGCCATGATATTACGACTCCAAAATAATACTAAAACTCTCACAAAATAAATATTTAAGTTACCAATTATTATTGCAGTACGAAACGCTAAAACATGACTTACGCAATATTTCGGAAAAATACTCTTATGCGTATATTTTTTGGTAAAATATTATTTTGGAGAAATTTATAATAAAATATATATATTTTGAATTAAGGTGTTTTAAGACAAGTAATATAAAATATATTTTTCTAAGTGGGGCTTAAAATATATTTTTCGGATATTACAATGGTACATGTATAAATACCCCATCCTTGGGAAGGAAATACACATATAAAATAATTAAGAAGTGTGAATACGAAATAGTTGCCTAACAATTTTCCCAAAAACGTTAAACCCTAAGCCAAGGCACGGCCCATCCGTCTAATAGGCATTAGTATGTGTAGGTCGTCGTGTAGCAGACCGAGTTGGGATTGACGACTATTTCAGGAGACGCGCTTCTGTGAGTTTATGTCCCCCTTTTCTCTTTACTGTTTTCAGTTTTATACTTCGGGGGTGAAATACATGCAACAGTTATTACAAACATTTATTTACATGGTATGGTTAGCGTAGGGAGGGTTTATACTACTAGATCATGTGAGGGGTGAGTACACCACTTAAGGCCATTAATCCTCGTTGTTAGAACCGATGGACACAAGAGTGATAGATCTATTTGGGTGTAGCGAGCCCACATCCGTGAGGCCGAGGCGGCCCATAGAGGTGATTGTGTCTTACCGCCGAAGCCCGGTAACAAATTTGCTAGGTTTGAGTTTTCCTGCTCTTTCTCACACATACCAGTGGCTTTGCAACCCATTGGTGAACTCTTTTTCCTTATTGCTACATACCAGGGGCTTTTATTTATACATGAAAGGTTTATACATACTCACTTTTACATGAACTCGCTCAACTTTTTGTTGATTTTTCAAACTACATGTATTTCAGGAAATTAGTGGATCTGGCGAGGTATGCAATCGCGTCAAGCTGCGTAGGGAATAATGATGTCATCCAGGTTTAGGAGGTGTGACCCTTGCCTGGACGGGTTACAAGTCTTAAACCGTATTTCTAGTCAAGTCTTTTGTCGTGTCGTATGAGCATGTTTTTAATTATGTCATGATTGTATTTTGTTTCATGTATCAACTTTTAAAACAATGTTGTTGTGGTAACTTTTAAAACTTAATGAATGGATGACCATCATGTGTTTATTTCATATAGCATTGTTATGATTGTGCTATGGTATTAAGAAGTCACACCAAAATAAACCCACGCTTCCACAAAAGCCACGGTGTGATAGCTTGGTATCAGAGCCTCGATCATAGCGAACTAGGATTCTTTCTCGAGCCTAGATTATGATCACTAGGGCTCTCACGAAAACATTTTTACATTGCATACACTAAAACGTCCAGATCCAGGATACAAAACATTTTTACAAATAAAAGGCACAAATACACTTTTTCAAATATTGAATTTCAGCCTTAGAGGCTGGGGAGGTTCAGTCTTAGAGGCTGAGGGAGGTTCAGCCTTAGAGGCTGGGAAGGTTCGATCTTAGAGACTGAAGGGTTCAATCTTAGAGATTGGGGAGGTTTAGTCTTAGAGACTGGGAGGTTGGTCTTAGAGACCAGGGAGTTAGTCTGAGAGACTAGGGAGTTCAGTCTGAGAGGCTGGGAGGGTAGTCTAGGGAGACTAGGAGAATTACTTGTTTGCATTATTGTGACTTACATGTTTATTTGATTTCATGTTGACATATGTGCATATGTGTGGTTGTGTTACAGACACCATGCCATCATCTTCAGATACAGGAGTATCGGACACATTGGACCCCATAGCGATCGTATCAGACGATGAGATACCATCAGAGGGAGACGTATACACATCAGACACCACGAGCACGGACGACGATGATTTTCAGCCGTTCGCTCTACCAGACATCGGAGTTGAGATTCAGCCTGCTGATGGCATTCCTGCTGGGGATCTCCCTCTCGCGGTGATCCCTGCTACCATTCCGCTTGTTGCTTTCCCCATGGTGGATGTGCCACTCGATGTCGTATCTGATGACGACATTGATTTGTTCGAGGAGGGTCCCCCTGAGGATGACTATGAGGGCGGGGCCCCGATTGATTCTGATGCTGTCCTTCCTATTGCCGAGGCCCCTGTAGAGGAGGCACCTCTTGGTTCACCTGTCTCAGATTCGTTGGAGTCTGTGGCATTTGCGTCTTTGCACACCTTGGGAGTGCAGCATCATTCTTCTAACGCTGACCCCGACATGGCGATGTCAGCTGCACCTGGTCCGTCACACGAGTTTGAGTTTGACCACGAGATCGATGATGATTTCGATCCAGTTTTTCCTCCTGACTTCGATCCTGACCAGGAGATCGAGTTTATTTACATGGACCAGCCCTTAGAGGCGCCCATAGCTCCCATTGATCCGTTGTTTGACGTCCCTGCTGATTTTGATATGGATCTTGTTGACCCTGAGCCTGTCATGGCCCCTGAGCCTGTTGTTGCTCTTGATCCTGCACCAGAGCACGACCCTGTTCATGATGATGCACCAGCACTTGCACCACCCATTGCTGACCTACCCATTGTTGCTCCACCAGTGGTGGATGACCCTATTGTTGATGTGCCATTACCTGATCCCGTGTCGGCATTGCTTGACCGTGCACCTTTCGCCGAACACATAGATCCTCGTTATGCCCACACCAGCAATGGGTGGATCAAGGACGATGACGATTACCCACCGTTTGCGCTACCTGTCACTCCTCCCGTAGCACCTGTTTCTGCACCCACTGATATTCCATTGTTTCCCCCACACACCATTAACATTCATCGTACTGATCTTCCCATTACGTTCCTCCAGGACAAACCGCCACCTCGTCCTGGAGAGGGTTCATCGAGGCAGCCGCCTGTTTCTGTTCCACCCGTACTGTCATCATCTTTACCGTTCACGTCTCAGTTTCCTCATGTTGCACCACCTACTGCACCATATTTCATACCATCGAGCGAGCAATTTTTGTTGACTACGCCCCAGGTTATGCCCTTATCTGACCCGTACCACCCATTTCATGTGGGGTACACTATGGAGGATATACTTGCATCACTGCAGCTACAGCAAGACGCATTGAGCCGTCGTATTCAGGAGTTGGAGAGAGCACCACATTCTCCATGTCATTGTCAGACCCCCTTTGCAGCACCGCACACTCCTCGTCCGCTTTCCCCTGATTCAGACATTCGTTTCTTGACATCTGAGCAGCATATTGCATATTTGTTGCGCGTCTGTCGTGCCTTAGAGGAGGATTGGTTGCACATGCGTCGCTTGCTTTTCTCTCGTTTTCCTCCTCCTCCTCCGCCATCAGCATAGACATTTTTGGTTTATTGCAGGTAGTACTACTTTTGGTGAGGAGACAGCGGTTGAGCTGACTATACAGCATCTTGAAGACCGCATTTTGATGTCATGACTTTTGATATTTAGTTTTTGATTGTTGTAGATGACTAGATAGTTCAGACAAGGGCGATGTGGCCCTTAGTCACTTTTGATGTACAATACAGTTATACAACTTGTAAACTTTGTATTGTGGTCTTGATTTTATGATAGCTCAATCGCAGTATTCTCATTATATGCGTTGTTGGATTATTTGTTTTATATTATAACATGAGATGTTATGTGCTATGTGGTTGATGAATATTATTACGTACGCATATTATTTACTTAATATGACCTGACCAACCTGATCATCTTTTAGAAGATGCCTCCAAGACGTGACCCGCGCATGCCCACTACTGAGCCGGAACTCCAAGGGATTCATCAGGCCAAGCTTCTCACCTTGGGGAGCTCCAGTTTTGTTTGTTAAGAAGAAGGATGGTAGTTTTCGCATGTGTATCAACTACCGAGAACTGAACAAGTTGACAATCAAGAATAGATATCCTCTGCCGAGAATTGATGATTTATTTGATCAGCTTCAAGGTTCAAGTTACTACTCAAAGATCGATTTGCGATCAGGATACCATCAGTTGAGAATTCAAGAGGAAAGCATTCCCAAGACTGCTTTTAGAACTCGATATGGACATTACGAGTTTCTGGTAATGCCGTTTGGGTTGACAAACGCGCCAGCCGTTTTTATGGATTTGATGAACAGAGTTTGTAAGCCGTACCTCGACAAATTTGTGATTGTGTTCATCGATGATATTTTGATCTACTCGAAGATGAAGGATGAGCACGAACAGCATTTAAGAGCTATTTTGGAGCTACCTAAAAAGGAGAAGTTGTATGCCAAGTTCTCGAAGTGCGAGTTCTAGTTACGCGAAGTCCAATTTCTTGGACATGTGGTTAATGGAGATGGAATCCATGTGGATCCCACAAAGATCGAATCGATAAAGAACTGGGAAACTCCAAAGACGCCAACCGAGATTCGACAGTTCTTAGGTTTGGCTGGTTATTATCGAAGGTTCATCAAGGATTTCTCAAAAATCGCTCAACCTTTGACTTCCCTTACCCAAAAAGATAAGAAGTTTGATTGGGGAGACAAACAAGAAGAAGCATTTCAGTTGTTGAAGAACAAGCTTTGTAATGCACCAATCTTATCACTACCCGAAGGAACGGATGATTTCGTGGTATATTGTGACGCCTCGCGTCAAGGTTTGGGTTGCGTGTTGATGCAACGACAGAAAGTTATAGCATACGCATCACGCCAGTTGAAGGTTCACGAGAAAAACTATACCACGCACGACTTGGAGTTAGGCGCGGTGGTATTCGCATTGAAGATCTGGCGACATTATTTGTATGGTACGCGATGTACAATCTTCACTGATCATAAGATCCTACAGCACATATTTGACCAAAAAGAGCTAAACATGAGACAAAGACGCTGGGTTGAACTGTTGAACGACTATGACTGTGAGATCAAGTATCATCCAGGGAAGGCGAATGTGGTCGCCGATGCCCTAAGTCGGAAAGAAAGGATCAAGCCCATAATGGTTAGGGCTTTGGAAATGATTGTCCAGACAGACCTCTCACTGCGCATTCGTGCCGCGCAGAGAGAAGTTCTGAAAGAAGGAAATATTGAGGATGAGTATCTCCGTGGGATGGAGAAGCAGTTGGTACCAAACGAGGAAGGAACTTTATGCTTCATGAGACGAATTTGGGTTCCTCTGTTTGGTGGATTGAGAAAGGTTATTTTCGATGAAGCTCACAAGTCACGATATTCGATTCATCCTGGAGCAGACAAGATGTACCAAGATCTTAAAGATTTCTACTGGTGGCCTAGGATGCAAGGCGATGTTGCGGTATATGTTAGCAAGTGTTTAACATGCGCCAAGGTAAAAGTCGAATACCAGAAGCCTTCAGGTCTTCTACAGCAACTTAAAATACCTAAATGGAAATGGGAACAGATCTCAATGGAATTTATAACGAATTTGCCAAGAATGCCCAAAGGTCACGATACTATTTGGGTAATAGTAGACCGGTTGACGAAATCTACGCACTTCTTGCCAATCAGAGAAAAAGACAACACGAGTAAACTAGCTGAGATATACATGAGAGAGATCGTTGCACGACATGGAGTGCCTCTCTCAATCATCTCTGATAGAGACGGAAGATTCGTGTCAAGGATTTGGCAGTCCTTTCAAGAAGCACTTGGTTTTCAGCTGAATCTAAGTAAAGCTTTTCACCCGCAAACTGATGGACAGAGTGAACGAACGATTCAGACATTAGAAGACATGCTGCGAGCTTGCGTAATGGATTTAGGTGGAAGTTGGGACACTCACCAACCATTGGTCGAATTTTCATACAATAACAGTTACCATGTGTGACAACTCGAATTCCTAAGATTCCTAATCCGCACTTATTGCACGTTTATTGTTGTTTAGTTATTTAATTGCACAATTAGTTTGCCGTGAAACTGTAACGTTTGGATACAATGAATCGTATTGTGTGATTGTACATGGTTGTTCGTGAATTATGAAAGACTTGTCAAATATATAAACTTGGTGGTGAAACTGTGAAACTGTTTGAGATGGTGTACTATTGTAAAATATAATAATTAAGGGTGTGTAGAGTTATTAGTGAAACTTATATGATACTTAACCCTAATCCGACTAAACCTCACACAAAAATCCAAGCACGTACTTTCACTTTCTCTGGCAATCATCATCACCATCATCATTGGCACAAGACATTCAGCACTTTTGATTCCACATTTCTCTAGAATCATTCAAGGTAATTGCTTATTGATTATTGTAATACTTGTAAACCCTAATTGATTGCTTGATCATTATCAATTCTTGATTATGTGTTCATGAAAACCCTAGCTCTCATATGATACTTCTGTGGTTTTGATTGAGTTCTGATGATTTAGAAATGATTTAGTTTAGTGTGTAACCAATTGCCTGAGGATAAGATACAAGTCAGGATAGCATGATTGGATTGATAATTGATTTGCTGCTAGACAGAATGCGATGTAACTAGGGTTTCTTAGTCGTGATGATATGAAAACGTAACTGTTACGATGCAAAGAACGTATGACCTTTTTGTTAGTCAGAGTTTTAATGAATGTGTTTTGTCTGAGTTTTGTAATTGTTGTTGTCCGAATTTTTAAGAACATGGTCTGAGTTTTATAAAGAAACACATGATGACCGAGTTTGTTAAAGAGCTTGATGTCCGATGATTGTTATAAGGACTCAAGGTCCAAGTTTTATAGGGGTTAAGGATCCGAGTTTTTGCTTGTTAACACTGTCCGAGTTTCCTGACATTTATGCGTGGTCCGAGCTTCCTTGGTGGGTGTCTTGTCCGACTTTTAAACTAGTGAAAGGGTCCGAGTTTTGTGAGCCAATCTATGGTCCGACTTTTTAACCCCATGACCCTATGTCCGAGTTTTAATCCTCTTGTCCGACCTTTTGAGCCCCCACCCCCTTTGGTCCGACTTTTAATCCCCAAACCCCCATGATCCGAGTTTTAAAGCCCCCACCACCCTCTTATCCGACTTTTGAACAGGAGAACCCCCCCCCCCCACTTGTCTGAGTTCTAAGAAGGGCAAGGCCCTGTCTGACTTTGTGTGTGATTGATATGAGGCCTTGAGATGTGTGTTATATAATGTTGAATCTGTCAAGATGTGTATGTCACTTGGTAAGCCACCAACTCCGTTAAACTTGTGAAGTTATTAACACTGCAAAATGTATTAAGCATGTTAACAGTGGCAATTAGATTAATATCCACGTTAGATTAAACTGTGAAATCAAAGACGTGACGCATAAATTCTGTGAATACGATTAACTGTTTACGTGATGCATGATTCTATATACATAATCGTATGATACTGAATACAACTGTATGATCCTGCATGTATGAGCATTCTATGTGATATCATCCTGTACATAATAAACACACAAAACACAGTTGCTTGAATATCAATGACTTGCAAACCCTAATTGGATGCAAGCACTTACGTCAAATCATGTGCAATGTACTTAGGTCGTGAGTAACGGGCTTAAACACTAATTAACTCTAGAAGCAATAACATACCGAGCAAACCAAGGTGAGTTCACACTCTTTACCAAGGCATGGGATTCCCGGGGATAGGGAATGGGTTGAATGATGGAATTGAACAATTACGCGTACATACACGGTTACTAGACTATCTACCATGGTCCTCGGGTTAAGCAGGACACTTACGTAAAACCTACGTAAACAGGAAATATGCTACTGTCTTCCGGAGTCAGGAAGGACACTTACGTAAAACCTACATAAACAATAACATGCTACTGTCTTCCGGAGTCAGGAAGGACACTTATGTAAAACCTACGTAAACCCCACGCGTACCACTGTCCTCGGGTACAGAAGGACACTTACGTAAAACCTACGTAAAGCTTGTACGTACTACTGTTCTCGGTTGTGAAGAACACTTATGGTTACGAATAGTCTAGTGGATATACAACATGGGAAGCCCCCACCATTAGAACTTACTATCCGCCCAGTAGAGCCACATGTTACAAACGAACTTACTGTTACGCATTTACTTTCTGTGAACTCGCTCAACTAGTTGTTGATCCTCTGTTACATGCCTTGCAGGTTGTTAGGTACATGGAGCTTGCACAGGGAGGAGCTGGTCGTTGTGGGCAAGGATCGTGGATGTTTCATTAAACACTTTATGACATTTCACACTTATTTATGTTGGGTTTTTATTTATACGCTTCCGCTAAACAGTGATAACATACTTGTGTTTTGAACACCTTTCATATTGGTGATTGAATGGCATTTACTTTTACTTTTTAATTACATGTTCAATATGATTGGTGGCCTGATCCTGGTCAGTCACGCTCCCAAGTGGTGATACTCCGCAGGTGGATTTTGGGGGTGTGACAGATTGGTATCAGAGCCATTGGTTATAGAGAACTTGGTTTTAATAAGGGAAAAACGTTTTTATTAAAACCAGACTATAACCAGTACAGTGCTCTCAACGATCCACAACGACGCTTCGCTCCACGTGCAAGACTCAACATTCTAGGTAATAAGGTTTATGTTTATTGCTTACTTGCTAGAATTTCATAGAACTTTGCTCGTAGTATGCTTAAATTACATTGCTCACTATTTGTTATTGCTTGAGAACACTTGTGTGCTTACACTCTTCTGTCATTGTACTATTCGCGAACCTCTCTCACCTACGCTACATTTGCTTTGAAGATCATGGCCGGACATATCAACTTGACTCAAGCCCAGTTGACGGCTCTCATTAACGAACGAATTGCTGCGGCACTTGCAGCCATACAAGCAGGAGGTATACCCTGCAGTCGTAACTAGGATCTTTAGATCCTACACTCTTAAACCAACTTTTGTGTTTAACCTTGTCCTATTCTTATACACAATAGGTCAACACGCTCAGCCACCTGTTTACACCTTCAAAAATCTCAAGGATTGCCAACCTAGTACCTTCAGTGGAACTGAGGGAGTTGAAGGCCTCCTCCACTGGTTCGAAAGGCTCGAAACTGACTTTGAGGTGCATGATTGTTCTGAGTCTCGTAGAGTAAAGTTTGCTACTGGAACACTCGAAGGTGCTGCATTAACCTGGTGGGAAGCACAGGATCAGATGTTAGGGCTGGCAGCTGCTAATGCCACCCCCTGGAACGAGTTCAAGGACCTAATTAAGGAAGAGTTTTGTAGTCGAGAAGACATCCACAAACTAGAGGTAGAGTTCCTCAACCTACAGATGGTGGGGTCTGAAATTGAAGTTTATACGAAGAGATCGAATGAATTAGCCACATTTTGTCCCACTATGGTAGACTCTCCCACCAAACGCATCGAACTGTATCTCAAGGGTCTGGTGCCCCGAATTCAGAGCCATGTGACCGCAGCTAACCTTGGCACTATCCAGCAAGTCACTCGACTTGCTCATCGTCTCACAGACCAGGCTGTAGAATAAAACAAACTACCGAAACGTGTTAAAACTGATACTGCATGTGCTTCTAGTGATAACAAACGCAAGTGGGATGAAAACTTGAGCAAGGGATTAATTTTGGTCCAGCCTCTGGCGCAGCAACAAAAGATAGATGACTACCAAAGCCCCAGACAGCAGTTTTCTAGTAGTCGTGGGCAGAGTGGATATCGAGGAAATCATCCAAAGTGTAACAGATGCAATAGACACCACAGCGGTCAGTGCAACAAGGGTCGTTGCCAGAGGTGTCTCAAGATTGGTCATGAAGCTAAGGATTATCGAAGCTCACGTCCAGTAACTCAAGAACAGCAACGGCCGCCTCAATCTTCACAGAATCAACAGCAACAACAAAGTTTTAAAGGATGTTTTCAGTGTGATGCTAAAGATCACTACAAGAGACATTGTCCGCATATAAACCAGGACCAGACTCAGAACCACGACCATGGAAACAGGGACGACAATGGGGATAGCGTTGGGGGAAGCAATGGAAACAATGACACCGAGGCCGCATGTATATGATTGGTTAGGGTGACGCAAGGAACGATCCTAACGTAATAATGGGTAAGTTTCCTCCCGATGACTTTTATGTTACTGTCTTGTTTGATTCGGGTGTGAATACCAACTATATGTCCTTGAAAGTTAGTCAAATATTCAAATATGCACCAACTTCCTTGAACACCAAACCTGTCGTAGTGTTAGCTTATGGTACAAGTCTAGAGGCCATTCATAGTTCATGATTGTAATCTTATCCTCGCTGGTCAGACGTTCCTATCGACCTCATTCCTACAGTTCTGAGCAACACTTATAGCTCGCGCACCGTATTGCTTAGCTCCATCGGGATTGGAAGGACTATCGACGCAGCTACAAGAACTCTTGGATAAGGGAGTTATCCGACCTATCTCTTCGCCTTGGGGAGCTCCAGTATTATTTGGGAAAAAGAAGGATGGCACTTCCAGGAGGTGCATAGACTACCGCGAACTGAACAAGTCACAGTGAAGAACCGTTATCCTCTTCCTCGTATTGACGACTTATTCGACCAGTTGCAAGGGTCGAGTTACTAGTCCAAGATTGATCTAAGGCCAGGGTATCATCAGCTAAGAGTCCGCGAGGAGGACGTCTCCAAGACAGCATTCAGAACTCGCTACGGTCACTACGAGTTCCTAGTCATGCCATTTGGGCTTACGAAGGCGCCTGCAGTTTTCATGGATCTTATGAACAGGGTGTGCAAACCCTATCTTGACAAGTTCGTCATTGTCTTCATCGCCGACATTCTGATCTACTCCAAGAGTCAGGAGGAACACGAGCAGCATTTACGTCTTATCTTGGAACTTCTTCTAAAGGAACAATGGTACGCCAAGTTTTCTAAATGTGACTTCTGGCTTCGTGAAGTCCACTTCTTAGGCCATGTGGTGAACAGGGATGGGATTCATGTTGATCCATCCAAGGTAGATTCGATCAGGAACTGGCCTGCACGCATACACCAACGGAAATACGCCAATTCTTGGGTTTGGCAGGATACTACAGACGATTCATTAAAGACTTTTCGAAGATCGCACAGCCACTTACTATGCTGACACAGAAAGGTGTCACCTACCGTTGGGGAGATTCCCAGGAAACCGCTTTTCAGCACTTAAAGGATAGGCTATGCAGCGCACCTATTCTCCCATTGCCAGAGGGCACGGACGATTTTGTGGTCTATTGTGACGCATCGATACAGGGGCTTGGTTGTGTATTGATGCAGCGGGATAAAGTTATTGCCTACGCTTCGCGGCAACTCAAAATTCATGAACGGAACTACACGACGCATGATTTAGAGCTGGGAGCTGTTGTTTTCACGCTCAAGATATGGCGACACTACCTGTACGGTACCAAGTGCACTATTTACACCGATCACAGGAGTCTCGAGCATATCTTCAAGCAGAAGGAATTGAACATGCGTCAACGACGATGGGTCGAGTTACTTAATGATTACGAATGCGCCATCTCCAGGCAAAGCCAATGTTGTGGCAGACGCTCTCAGTCGAAAGGATACTTTACCTAGGCGTGTACGAGCTTTACAGCTCACTATTCAGTCTGATCTTCCTGCACAGATACGAAATGCTCAGGTAGAAGCATTGAAACCAGAAAACGTCAGGGCTGAAGCCTTACGCGGATCAAGGCAACGATTAGAACAGAAGGAAGACGGCGCCTACTATATAACAGGACGTATTTGGGTACCATTATACGGCGGTTTACGAGAACTTGTAATGGATGAAGCTCATAAGTCTCGGTACTCGGTACATCCAGGGTCGGATAAAATGTACCACGACATCAGAACAACCTATTGGTGGCCTAGCATGAAGGCCCACATTGCAACTTACGTCGGCAAATGTTTGACTTGTGCGAGAGTCAAGACAGAGTACCAGAAACCTTCAGGCCTACTTCAACAACCCAGAATACCATAGTGGAAATGGGAAGAAATTTCCATGGATTTTGTTACTGGCCTGCCTAGATCCCAGCGCGGGAATGATACTATTTGGGTGATCGTTGATCGACTCACAAAGTCTGCACATTTCTTGGCTATCAAAGAAACGGATAAGTTCTCTACATTAGCAGACATCTACTTGAAAGAAGTTGTTTCGAGGCACGGGGTGCCCACCTCTATCATTTCGGATCGCGATGCACGATTCACTTCAGAACTATGGCAAGCGATGCACAAAGCTTTTGGCTCTCGATTAGACATGAGCACAGCTTATCACCCTCAGACGGATGGACAGTCTGAACGTACTATTCAAACCTTAGAAGACATGCTTCGGGCATGTGTTATCGATTTCGGCAACAGCTGGGAAAAGCACCTCCCGTTAGTGGAGTTTTCGTACAATAACAGCTATCACACCAGCATTCAAGCCGCTCCATTTGAGGCATTATACGGGCGTAAATGCCGGTCACCTCTCTGTTGGGCAGAGGTGGGGGATAGTCAGATCACGGGTCCAGAGATTGTAGTGGACGCCACGGAAAAGATCGCACAAATACGACAACGCATGGTGGCAGCTCGCGACCGTCAGAAAAGCTACGCGGATAAGCGTAGGAAGCCATTGGAATTTCAGGTCGGGGACCGGGTTTTACTCAAAGTCTCACCCTGAAAGGGTGTGGTTCGTTTTGGTAAACGAGGCAAGCTCAATCCGCGGTACGTTGGACCGTTCGAAATCACTGAAAGAATAGGCAAGGTAGCCTACAGACTAAACCTACCAGCTGAACTCGGTGCAGTTCACAACGTATTCCATGTGTCGAATCTGAAAAAGTGCCTGTCAGATGAGACCCTCATAGTTCCTTTTAAGGAACTCACTATCGACGAGCGGTTGCAGTTCGTCGAGGAACCAGTTGAAATCACGGACCGAGATGTTAAGGTCCTCAAGCACAAGAGAATCCCTCTTGTTCGAGTTCGTTGGAACTCCAAACGTGGCCCAGAGTACACCTGGGAACGCGAAGACCAGATGACAGAAAAGTACCCCCAGTTATTCGGGACCAATGCAACCACTACTGAGACTGAAGCTACTACTGCAGAATTTCGGGACGAAAATCCAAATCAACGGGGGGATGATGTGACACCCCAGGAAAACCAGTGAACGATGCAACTTACCTAGCTTCCTCAGTAACCGCATGCTAAATTTCGGGACGAAATTTCTTTCAAGTTGGGGATAATGTGACAACTCGAATTCCTAAGATTCCTAATCCGCACTTATTGCACGTTTATTGTTGTTTAGTTATTTAATTGCACAATTAGTTTGCCGTGAAACTGTAACGTTTGGATACAATGAATCGTATTGTGTGATTGTACATGGTTGTTCGTGAATTATGAAAGACTTGTCAAATATATAAACTTGGTGGTGAAACTGTGAAACTGTTTGAGATGGTGTACTATTGTAAAATATAATAATTAAGGGTGTGTAGAGTTATTAGTGAAACTTATATGATACTTAACCCTAATCCTTCACTAAACCTCACACAAAAATCCAAGCACGTACTTTCACTTTCTCTGGCAATCATCATCACCATCATCATTGGCACAAGACATTCAGCACTTTTGATTCCACATTTCTCTAGAATCATTCAAGGTAATTGCTTATTGATTATTGTAATACTTGTAAACCCTAATTGATTGCTTGATCATTATCAATTCTTGATTATGTGTTAATGAAAACCCTAGCTCTCATATGATACTTCTGTGGTTTTGATTGAGTTCTGATGATTTAGAAATGATTTAGTTTAGTGTGTAACCAATTTCCTGAGGATAAGATACAAGTCAGGATAGCATGATTGGATTGATAATTGATTTGCTGCTAGACAGAATGCGATGTAACTAGGGTTTCTTAGTCGTGATGATATGAAAACGTAACTGTTACGATGCAAAGAACGTATGACCTTTTTGTTCGTCAGAGTTTTAATGAATGTGTTTTGTCTGAGTTTTGTAATTGTTGTTGTCCGAATTTTTAAGAACATAGTCTGAGTTTTATAAAGAAACACATGATGACCGAGTTTGTTAAAGAGTTTGATGTCCGATGATTGTTATAAGGACTCAAGGTCCGAGTTTTATAGGGGTTAAGGATCCGAGTTTTTGCTTGTTAACACTGTCCGAGTTTCCTGACATTTATGTGTGGTCCGAGCTTCCTTGGTGGGTGTCTTGTCCGACTTTTAAACTAGTGAAAGGGTCCGAGTTTTGTGAGCCAATCTATGGTCCGACTTTTTAACCCCATGACCCTATGTTCGAGTTTTAATCCTCTTGTCCGACCTTTTGAGCCCCCACCCCCTTAGGTCCGACTTTTAATCCCCAAACCCCCATGATCCGAGTTTTAAAGCCCCCACCACCCTCTTATCTGACTTTTGAACAGGAGAAACCCCCCCCCCCCACACACTTGTCTGAGTTCTAAGAAGGGCAAGGCCCTGTCTGACTTTGTGTGTGATTGATATGAGGCCTTGAGAAGTGTGTTATATAATGTTAAATCTGTCAAGATGTGTATGTCACTTGGTAAGCCACCAACTCCATTAAACTTGTGAAGTTATTAACACTGCAAAATGTATTAAGTATGTTAACAGTGGCAATTAGATTAATATCCACGTTAGATTAAACTGTGAAATCAAAGACGTGACGCATAAATTCTGTGAATACGATTAACTGTTTACGTGATGCATGATTCTATATACATAATCGTATGATACTGAATACAACTGTATGATCCTGCATGTATGAGCATTCTATGTGATATCATCCTGTACACAATAAACACACAAAACACAGTTGCTTGAATATCAATGACTTGCAAACCCTAATTGGATGCAAGCACTTACGTCAAATCATGTGCAATGTACTTAGGTCGTGAGTAACGGGCTTAAACACTAATTAACTCTAGAAGCAATAACATACCGAGCAAACCAAGGTGAGTTCACACTCTTTACCAAGGCATCGGATTCCCGGGGATAGGGAATGGGTTGAATGATGGAATTGAACAATTACGCGTACATACACGGTTACTAGACTATCTACCATGGTCCTCGGGTTAAGCAGGACACTTACGTAAAACCTACGTAAACAGGAAATATGCTACTGTCTTCCGGAGTCAGGAAGGACACTTACGTAAAACCTACGTAAACAATAACATGCTACTGTCTTCCGGAGTCAGGAAGGACACTTACGTAAAACCTACGTAAACCCCACGCGTACCACTGTCCTCGGGTACAGAAGGACACTTACGTAAAACCTACGTAAAGCTTGTACGTACTACTGTTCTCGGTTGTGAAGAACACTTATGGTTACGAATAGTCTAGTGGATATACAACATGGGAAGCCCCCACCATTAGAACTTACTATCCGCCCAGTAGAGCCACATGTTACAAACGAACTTACTGTTACGCATTTACTTTCTGTGAACTCGCTCAACTAGTTGTTGATCCTCTGTTACATGCCTTGCAGGTTGTTAGGTACATGGAGCTTGCACAGGGAGGAGCTGGTCATTGTGGGCAAGGATCGTGGATGTTTCATTAAACACTTTATGACATTTCACACTTATTTATGTTGGGTTTTTATTTATACGCTTCCGCTAAACAGTGAAAACATACTTGTGTTTTGAACACCTTTCATATTGGTGATTGAATGGCATTTACTTTTACTTATTAATTACATGTTCAATATGATTGGTGGCCAGATCCTGGTCAGTCACGCTCCCAAGTGGTGATACTCCGCAGGTGGATTTTGGGGGTGTGACACCATGCAAGTATTCAAGCCGCACCGTTCGAAGCTCTTTATGGACGCAAATGTCGATCACCGATTTGTTGGGCTGATGCGGGTGATAGACAACTAGTTGGTCCGGAATTGGTTCAAGAAATAACAGACAAGATCGCTCAGATCCGAGAACACATCAAAGCGGCTCGCGATCGACAAAAGTGTTATGCGGACCGAAGAAGGAAACCTCTGGAATTTGAGGTGGGAGATATGGTTCTATTGAAGGTTTCACCCTGGAAGGGTATGGCACGCTTTGGAAAGCGTGGGAAGTTGAATCCAAGTTACATTGGCCCATTCAGAATCCTGCAAAGGATTGGGCTTGTAGCATACAAGTTGGACCTACTTGCTGAACTTAATGGCGTTCATGATACATTCCATGTATCAAACCTGAAGAAGAGTCCAACACAAGAGACAGTTGTCATTCCTGCCCACGAAGTTCATATCGACGACACGCTCCACTTTGTTGAAGAACCAGTTGAGGTTACCGATTGGAAGATAAACAAGACACGCCGGAGTAGTGTCAAGCTCGTCAAAGTTCGATGGAATGCAAGACACGGGCCAGAATTCACGTGGGAACGTGAGGATCGTATGAAAGAGAAGTACCCCCATTTTTTCCCGAGACCCCTACAACTAGAAGCAGAACTTAATATTTCGGGACGAAATTTTCTTAACGGGGGGAGAATGTGACAACCCTCACATTTACAGGTATCCGTACAATTAATTAATATTTAATTTATGCTTAATGATTGTGCTTGATTACAACTGTGATTAAACTGCTTTCTGTTTTCTATTACATACAAACACATGCATCATATTTTATACTGTCACTCCATTTATTACACACCAACATTAGTGACAAACTTGATGCACAAAGCACAGTGAGCACAATAAACGGATAACCCAGAAACATGCTGACAATGCCAGCACCTAGACAGACAATGTTTTTGAGGCCAGCGTGAGCCAGAGATAGAATACTACACTAGTAGAGAGTGTAGGGAAGTGAGGACCATAAAACTGCGTCACTAGGTGATAGTTATAGTGCCGGAAACTGCCAAAAACACACTTTAAATGCAGAATTCTGCACTAAATAACAAAAATTCAGTATTTAACAATGCTAGTAAAGTGCAAAAACTTGACAAAACAGTCCTAGATACTTTCCAAAGTGTTGGGAATTAAATGTGTCACAAAAAGTATTATAAAAGACACCTTATGGATTAATTAAGCACTTTAACGGATCAACATCCAACCGAACAACCAGACTTTACCTGGAACACAAAAATATTGCCAAATACATTGTTTTTATTTTTCTGAGCTAGTTAGGGTCCCCGAACACCCTAACACACTTTATATTATATAACACACCATAACCATTAACTAAACACTTGTTACTTAACTAGATCACTAACTAAATTAGTAACCATCAATTGAAAACCAACCCCATCCCCCCCCCCTTCGAACCGGTTATGGGAGGTGGGGACACCCCCATAATTCTTTTCATTATTTTATTTGAGTGTTGGGAAAATAGAGACATGATACACATTGGTTAATGTGGAAACATGGTTTATATAAGTGCACAAGGGATTGATCTTCTCATTTCACAACTCAACAAACAAACATACTTCTCTCCTCTCTTCCTTGTGTTCGGCCGAGAACCAACCACCACCATATCATCATCTTCAAACTTCCTTCATGCAATCTACACATATCCAAGGGTGCTAGAGATCGTACAAGTAAGCTTGGTGTGTTCGGAAGCTCAAGGACCTCTCTCGTTTTCTTTTATCCATCACTTTTATACTCTTGAACTCCCCTAGCCTTGTGCTAGTAGTAAGTGTCTTAGATCTTCATCTTCTTTATATTTTTGATGGTTAATAGTTAAAAGAATGGTGAAATCTCAAGAACTCTAAAGAACATAAACAAGTCTTGAAACATAAACTAACAAAGTGATGAATTATGGTTAAAGTGATGTAGAAATCATGTTATTCATGTGTTGTTATGCTTGTTGAACGTTATTTGTTAGTAGAAATGATATGGACTATCATATGGTCTTGCTAGATCATGTTTAAAGACATGAAGTAGCAAGATGTGAGAGTTAAAGATGTGTAGGATGATGAAATCATCCACACATAACTATGAACTTGAATAAATACATGTTTTCTTGAAAAATAAAGATCAAAATGAGTCATAATCTTGAAGATCTAAAGATCTATGAGTGGTTTTTCGAAAGAACCAAGTGAAAAGTATGAGTTTTGTTAAAACTTGGATCTTACATAAACTTAACACATTTTTAGTGGATAAACAAGTATAGAAACACTTGTGTAAAAAGAAAATTTCACAAAGAAATATTTTTAGAAAATATAACTAGAAGTTGTGAATATTCAAACTCTTTAAAAATAAAGTTTTTAAAGAACTAATCACATTTTTAAAGATAACAAGACTTACAAAGTATACTAGTAAGTTACTACATATTTTTATAAATTTTCAAGTTCATAAGTTTATGGTTTATGCTTATTTTTGTCAAGTTTGGTAATTAGAAATTGTATGATGGTAATTGATAATTGATTGAATGATTTTACAAAAGAAAATGATATGCTAGTAAGCATGGACGTCTCCATTTACAAAGGAAACTCTGGCGAAATTATTCTAGAATTTCAACACTTAGAAATATTTTTCTAACAAGCGTTTACAAATATATTTTTAACTTGGTTTTCAAAATAAACTTCGCCATGATTTTTATTGCAAAAATACTAAGTGTCGGAGGTTGATTTTCGTAAATAAAATTTGATAAATATATATTTAGAATATATATTTTATACTAAAACGTTTGTGTGATTACTTGATTATTTTGTGAACTAGTTATATTATTTTTAGGATAAAAATAATATAACTTATAACGCCATGATATTACGACTCCAAAATAATACTAAAACTCTCACAAAATAAATATTTAAGTTACGCAATTATTATTGCAGTTCGAAACGCTAAAACGTGACTTACGTAATATTTCGGAAAAATACTCTTATGCGTATATTTTTGGTAAAATATTATTTTGGAGAAATTTATAAATTAAATATATATATATATATATATATATATATATATATATATATATATATTGAATTAAGGTGTTTTAAGACAAGTAATATAAAATATATTTTTCTAAGTGGGACTTAAAATATATTTTTCGGATATTACAATGGTACATGTATAAATACCCCCATCCTTGGGAAGGAAATACACATATAAAATAATTAAGAAGTGTGAATACGAAATAGTTGCCTAACTATTTTCTGAAAAACGTTAAACCCTAAGCCAAGGCACGACCCATCCATCTAATAGGCATTAGTACGTGTAGGTCGTCGTGTAGTAGACCGAGTTGGGATTGACGACTATTTCAGGAGACGCGCTTCTGTGAGTTCATGTCCCCCTTTTCTCTTTACTGTTTTCAGTTTTATACTTCGGGGGTGAAATACATGCGACAGTTATTACAAACATTTATTTACATGGTATGGTTAGCGTAGGGAGGGTTTATACAATTAGATCATGTGAGGGGTGGGTACAACACTTAAGGCCATTAATCCTCGTTGTTAGGACCGAGGGACACAAGAGTGATAGATCTATTTAGGTGTAGCGAGCCCACACCCGTGAGGCCGGGGCGGCCCATAGAGGTGACTGTGTCTTACCGCCGAAGCCCGGTAACAAATTTGCTAGGTTTGAGTTTTCCTGCACTTTCTCACACATACCAGTGGCTTTGCAACCCATTGGTGATCTCTTTTTCCTTATTGCTACATACCAGGGACTTTTATTTATACATGAAAGGTTTATACATACTCACTTTTACATGAACTCGCTTAACTTTTTGTTGATTTTTCAAACTACATGTATTTCAGGAAATTAGTGGATCTGGCAAGGTATGCAATCGCGTCAAGCTGCGTAGGGAATAATGATGTCATCCAGGTTTAGGAGGTGTGACCCTTGCCTGGATGGGTTACAAGTCTTAAACCGTATTTCTATTCAAGTCTTTTATCGTGTCGTATGAACATGTTTTTAATTATGTCATGATTGTATTTTGTTTCATGTGTCGACTTTTAAAACAATGTTGTTGTGGTAACTTTTAAAACTTAATGAATGGATGACTATCATGTGTTTTATTTCATATAGCATTGTTATGATTGTGCTATGGTATTAAGAAGTCACACCAAAATAAACCACGCTTCCGCAAAAGCCAGGGTGTCACTAAAAGATCACTAGAATGAACAATTCACGTGGTCAACAAGATGTCTAGATGTATTTCAAAGGTAGTGTTCAGAATGTTGAAGCAAGTCCAAAGATCCAAATTGCTTTCAGTGCAGAAAGCTCATCCGGATCATTCAATCAAAGTCCAAACAGCAACAGTGGAATTTCTTCATATCCAAGTGTTAATCCGAATGTTTCAACTTCAAGTTATCAGTCTCAAAGCTCAAACAATGGTAATAGTCATGTGCTATAATGCAACATAGCGTTGCATCTTCAGAACGGTCAGAATTTCTCTAAAGAAGTCGCTAAAGGTCATATGGCATTACTGGTTACTGTGTTAGAATCATATGAGAGTTTGGTTGCGGTAAGAATCGGAAATCCTATGCTAACAAAAGAGGATTAGGATCAGATTGATGCTGAGGAAATGGAGCTTATGGATATTAGGTGGTGTTTAGCGAGTGTGTTGAGGAGAGCTGAGAAATTTAAGCAGATTACAGGAAGAGATGACTTTCGTGATGCTAATGTTTCTACTTTAGGTTTTGATAAATATAAAGTTACTTGTTTTCAATGCAGGGAAAAAGGACATTTCAAGAGGGAATGTACCAACCGAGAAGCAGGTGGAGCTCAAAATCCGTTCGGGAACAATGATTATTATCGGAAAGCAATATATCACCAGGTAGCTCAACAACCGGCGATTGAAGATGGAAAGAAGAAAGCTTGTATTACTATTCCAGATCAAGATGATGAAAGATTGCCAAAGGGTTTTAGCTGGGACAAATATATTCCAGCTGATAGTGATTCAAAGTTTAGAGCATTTATTGCACAGATCTTTCAAGAGCCAGAATTGATGAAGGAATGGATGGATATGTTTGCTAATGATGAGAAAAGTCAAGATGGAGAGTCTGTCTCTTCAGAAGATAGCTCAGAAAAGACACCAGTCTTTGATCAATCATCAACTGATAGCAGTGATGATGAGGAAGAAATTAAACAAATAAACATTGAAAAAACTCAATTATCTTCTGAAAGTTTTAAATTTTATTTTGCAGATAGATTGGAGAAACTAAAGGAGAAGCGAGCAGCAAAAAATCAGAAAAAGGTAAAATGCGAGAATGTTGCTCAGGAAGAGAAGTTTGAACAGAGTGAAGAAGTTAAAGTTGCTGAGAAGGTGGTTGAAATTGAAAAGATTGTTGAAGTCACAAAACCTTGTCTAAAATGTTTGGAACCATGCAAACATTGTGAAGAGAAAGATGAGAAGTATAGTGAGCTAGACAAGATGAAAGAAAAATTATTGTTCGATGTCAATATGTGAAAGAATCGTATGATGTGCTGAATAGAACAGTCAACCAGTTGCAACAGACAAACTCAGAAAGAGAAGATGCTTTAACAATGATGAATGCAGTGATGATGTCTAAGCAGAAGGCTATCAATCACTATATTGAGGAGTGTGCAAAGTTGAAGCAAGAGTTGGAGACTGAAAAGATTGAGAATGAAAGAATCAGACGATTGTTGCAAAGTTATTCAAGTTCTGATTATTTGATTGATAGAATTTATCCTACTGTTGCAAGTTTTGAAACTTTTCAAGATAAGAAGTCGGAAGATACGGATACTGGTAAGAAACAAAGTGCAAATTATAAAAAGTGTCCGCCTCCGATCTGGGAAGGTTATTCTCCCAGAAACCAAATAAGGAACAAGTCAAAAAGGCAGTCAATATAAAGTTAAAGTCTGAAACAACTGATGAGTTACTAGAAAACATTGACGTCATATTCACATCGTCTGACACTGATCATGAGTCTGAGTTAATAAAGAAAGTGGTCGATCAGGTGTTGGATAAAGATAAGGAGTCAGAGTCAAAATCCGAATCCCAGAGTTCGAGTTCATTAGATGACAGTCCAAAATCGTCGGTCAAAAGGGTTTATAATAAAGAATTTCTGTTATCAATACTTTGAATGATTCAGACAAATTATATTCTGATGAGGAATTTCCAATAAGAAGTGTTCAAATTGAAAAGATTAAAAAGGTTTTCAAATTAACAGAAATTAATATTTCTGAAATAAAAGATGTAAATCTTACTGAAATACCTAAAAATACACTTCAAGAGTTCAACAAAGATTGAACAAGAAAAAAGGTTGCAGTTCTGGTTCTGGTTTTCAAAAGAAACCAAACCATAACAGTAATTTTAAAAAGAAAGGTTTAGGTTTTATCCCACCCGAAAATCATAAAAATGAGAAAATTTCTAAAACAAAAACAGTATTTGTTTCAGGGTCAAGTTCTGAAGAAGAAGAAGAAGAAGAGAAGAGCTCATTCTGGAAACAATCGAACAGAGAGTTCTTTGCAGAAAAACAAAAGTTTGAGAAGACTGTGTTTGGAACCAAAAAGGAAACAAGAACCTGTTACCGATGTCAAGAAGTTGGTCACATCGCCTAGAACTGTCCAAAGGCAACCAACATAAAACAGGAAGTTGTTTTTAAACTCAAAGAAAAGATTGTTGATAAAACTGAACCACCAACTGAAAAATTCAAAGTGTTTAAAAATTCTACATTTGAAGTTGGTGAGAGTTCAAAAAGATTTTACAAAAGAAGGGTGAATCTTAACAACCAAACATGGGTTGCTAAGAAAACAGATGTTAAATCTGGCAATGAATCTGACTCGTCAAAGACAGAGGAGCCACAAGTTGAGCCAAAAAGTGAAAAGTCAGTACCGCCAATGGATGATGTCAACTTTCCACCGTTGCGGACTGAAAATTTTAAACAAAAAGTTGGTAAAGTGGAGATTTCGAATCAATTCTATTCTGAAAAGAAAGGATTTGATGTCGAAAAGGTTTTCAATGGCAAAGTGAAACATTTTTTTGGAAGAATGGTCGATGGGAAGGAAAAAGGGGTAAAAGATTTTTATGAAGCAAAAAGGAATGTTCAAACCCCGAGTGAAATTGAAAAGGTTACACCCAAAGCTGGTCAGGTTTGGGTGTCAGTATTCCATACTTAAAAATCCTGACTTGCCGGAGCTCCCAAGTTGGTAATCGTGGAGCATGAATCGACATCTTTCTCAAAGTTGAAAACTGTCATATTTCGTTTCACAAGTGGTATGGTTGATAAGAACCTACAAGTGGTTAATCAAGGTCATTAAGTTGAACTTGTTTTAACTTTTATATAAAGTGGTTGAAAGAACATAATGATGTGATGAAGCCCCACAAACTAATTTTCCAGAAAAACCATTTTGATTAAAATAAACTTAAGTGTTTTGAAATCATAATGGGAAAATAGTTTGTTGTCAGGGGGATTTCTGATTGTTTATGCCAAGTGAATGGAGAATTGAAGCAATTCACATCGGTTTGTCAAATTTTCTTTAAATGGTTTTGAATTTTAGGGGGGGTAAGAAATTTCAGAAAATCCAAAAACATTAGAAAATAAAAAGCCAAAAACATGATAAAATCTAAAAAGCCAAAAACATCGAAAAAATCAAAAATGAGTTTTGTTGTGAAAAAGAGGAAATGATAGTACATCAGTAGACTATCACAGCACACTAAATAATTGGAAAGTTAAAAATGTGATAAACGATCTCATTGACGATATGCCAGTAGGTTTTTACACATTCAGTAGATTGTTTTCGAGATATAAACCTAAATATCATAACTTACTTATTTCATGGGGAACATCTCTCAGATATATAGGTAACCCCTGAAATCTTGTTTGAAGGGCTTTCTATTTCTGTCATACTAGGTCTTTGTGCGTGATGATATCTGGGATATTATACCAGGACTTCTGATTTTGCGGAAGCAATAGCCTAGTCCTTGTATAATATTCTGCACAGCTTTAATCATAATGCCCACCCTCAGCATAAAAAATGATGAAACATTGAAAAATGCTAATCATGTGTTGTTGAAGAAAAGATCCCCAAACGGGACACACCTAAAGACGAGCCATCATCTCTTTGTCTGAACGGAAGTTCTAACCTGAGCTCTCATGGTCTCGCATTACCCATTTACAGATATCATTAGTGTACATTCACCTGTAAGACTGAATATAGAAGTCTGGATACGAGAGTATATTCTGAGGTGGGACACGCGAATAAGTTAAGTCCATTAAAACACTAAACTCGTATTTCGAAAAAGTTGAACTTTGTGTGAAAATTTAAGTGGACCAGTATACTGACAATCTAAGTGAATCGTTTGGAACTTAAAGTGTTTAAAGCTCAATGGTGCTAGTGATTTGTCTCGTAAACTGATATGATCCTCTTACACAAACAAACAAAAATATTGTCTGTAAATATTTCTTTACTGCTTTTCATTAAAACAAAAACCCAAAAAGAATGTGTTTTAGCATAATTTTTGAAAAATCCAAAAAGATTTCATTTCATCTTATTTTTGATAACTGATGTTGAAAAGCTGATTTTCAAAATTCCGAGTGCTAAACATGATGAACAACAGGTTGGGTGAGTTTGTTTGAAAAGAGAAATGGTTTCAAATTAATGATAAAATGGTCAAATTTGAATGTTTCGAAAACATGTGATAAGCAGAGATTCTAAATTTGTTAAATCTTAATAATTGAGAAACTTACTTTTGGGTAGAGTTTATGCAGATAGTGAATTCCAGACTGCGATCCCAGCTTATCGAAAGGGGAAGTCTGAGGACATAAAAGCCAGATACAGATTTTGGATCAACATCCAAGGGGAGTTTGAAGATTGAAGCTTGAAGATTGTAAGATCAACATTCAAGGGTGTAAGTCCAGGAACACTACACAATCGGATATCAAACACTAATCAAAGCGCGGAATACTGAGAAAAGTGTTAAGAACAAGAACTTGAATGATTAAATAACCAAAGTGCACACGGTTTCTAGAGAACCGTCTGGTACACTTGACAAGAACTCGAATATGATGATGAAGAACCTCTCAACTTCTCTAAAATTGTCTAACTTTCTAATGACCTAGGTTCACCCTATTTATAGTTACATAGGGTGACCTAGTTACAGACTGGGCCAGGCCCACATGCACAATATTACTAACCAAACAAGCCCAAATCACTAATTAGCCCACATGGCTTATTCCATGACTATCTAACCCACTACAAGGCTAAGCCCAATAGCCTATATTTGTGTTTGATAAAGATAGGCGTAAACCTACACCATTATATGGCCTTACAATATCCCCCTAGGTTTATGCTGTCTTTAGCAAACTGCAGTCTTCATCATGTGAGAAGATGCTTCATGTCTTCATTCTAAAAATTGGGCTCTTTGTTCTTCTTATCACGATCAGCTTTACTTGAAAATCTTGTTGAAAAGAATGCAAGCAGAGGATTCTCAGCAACTATTTTCTTTGTCAATGTCTTCTATTTCAAGCAGATTCACAGGTACTTCTTCACATGTACTATCACTGTCAGACGATGACTTGTATCTGGTTCTTCTGACTCAGGTACATCTTGCTATTCTGATGCTTCAAGCTTTGTCAGCAACCAACAGCATCTCAATCTTCAATAACCCCTGTTTCTTGATTTAACATTAAATTCTGCACATACTCAGAAATTCATAAGCAAACAATTTTGTGCAACAGAGAGAAATACCACGTGAACACTTAGTACATCCAAGTATTTGTACTCGGATTTCTCAATTTAAATTTCATTCAATTTATGGTGATCAGTCAAATCTTCAAGAACGGTTAAATTTTTTTTAATAAAACAAATAAGCACTCTATTTTTGGATTTTTCAGATGAATTTTTAAATCTAACGATATAAACTTAAACACAAATAAACAAAGAAACTAATATACAATTACAAATTGCAATGGGATCAAATCACAGTGTTTCGGGCTAGACTACACTTATCAACACTAATTTACTTTGAGTGATCCGAGCGATTGCCAGTATGTTTGTCCCCTTAAACTTATCTCCCTATGCCTTTTTCAAGTGATGGTCTGCAACTGATTTATCATGTTTTCCAATTTAAATTAATATGAACACTCAATTTAATGACAATCAATTCCCGGAATTTTAATTCGAACACGCTATCATATGTGTAGTTTCCCTACCACATATTTCACAAGCCCGTTCTAGGATTCTGAAACCTTGACTAGGACTGGATTGAGAAGAGAACAGAATAGATCATTTGCAGAGATGGATATAATATACAGATCAAATGAGTTTTCTCAGTTTGATATAGGTTTTTTTTTTTGGGTTTCTTTTGGGCACTAGAGGGCCTCTTTCGGGTGTATTTGATCTATATTGCGACAACGTACAGCTAGGTCAGCATGTATCTGGATGCAGCAGAAGCTGACGTTGCCTAGCACCTCCAGGTCTTTGCTCACGCAAAACAGAGGAGATACACGAGTTGGACAGAAAAGATTTCAGAACTAGAACAAAATTGTGTGTATCGGGACGTCACACACGCATTCAAATAGCCATGTCCTAATTCCAAGTGACGTTCTTTCCTGAGGTCATAGATTAATATTAATGTTCTAAGCAATACCAGTCAAAGAGTCCAGCCATCAGGATAAAGCCTACCAACACATCACTCCGGAGTTAGACCATTTCAATATTGGTCTTACATGAGTCAGCCTTAATCCACATAGTGAAATTATTTCATTTCCCATATATGCAACAAAATATTTTTTATTTTTTCTGTTTTTCGAATGTTTTTGTATTTTCTCATTTTTTTCTATTTACAGATATCTCAGGATATCCCCCTAAATTTGTGCGTATATCTTATGCACAAATTTACCTTATAACGAACACGTATGTACAACGAGAAACACAAAAGAAAATGAAAATATTTTTGTTGTTTTTGCCTAACCGTTCCATCATAAGATTCAATGACTCATCAGTATCAAAATTTGATCACAAAATTTAAATTGTACTTTTTTTCGCTAATCTTGTCTTACCTTTCTTATCTCCTTCAAATGAAACATATCAACTGTAAAGAAATGTACATTTTGAAACAGTGAAATGTTACCCGTTATGTCTCTGGAACAACCGCTATCAACATCCAAGGATTGTCAACAGCTCCTCCTTGATTGTCCCTGAAATGTAAGGAGATTAGTATGACACTGGTACCCAGGCCATCGTGGTCCTGGGTATACCTGAAGCATCAACATAAGACACTTCTCAAAAGCACATGTTCCCTTTAGATGCAAGGACTGGTGATGTCGCTGCTTTCTGTTTTTCCTTCCAAATTTGTTTTGGCTTCTCTAATTTCTTAGGAGCCTTCGGCAAAATAGTTTGCTTTTCAACCCTTTTATTTTTCAAAAATTGTTTAGGTTTCAAAGCTTGTTTTCGTTTAGCTTTTGCAGCATTCCAGTCCCCATCAGATGGTTTAACCTAGGGATGCTTATTTATCATTGCCTTAGGCTTTTCAACCTTCATCGGCTTAGAATAAGATCTGTCCCTTGGTGTAACCCTCTGATGTTGTGCATAGTATGGCACATAGGGTCGATATGTGCAGTTTCTTGCAATGTGACCGGGTATGCCGCAGTTGTAGCAAGTCTGCTTCTTTACATAAGGGGCATATCCCGATCCATTCCATCCAACTGATACTGGATTTGAGTTATAAGACTTGTTGGATGATTTGTTTGCAGACTTTTCAACCTTTTTACCCTGATTACTATGTCCCTGTCTGCAACAATTAGTACATTTACTGGATTTAGCATTTTGAGTTCTAACTATTGGCTTTGGAGGCACATATTTGTTTGAAGGGCCACTCAAAACTGGCTTAGAAACAGCCTTTCTCACATATGGAGGGGCATCAGCAGACAAATTTGATGTTTTAGAACAAACACCGTTAGCCTTTTGGCAAACAATATCATCCCCCTCAACCCAATCTTTAATTATTACTTCATCTGCACATGAAGTAAAAGCATCGGTAACATTCACTTTTTCACAAACAGTGTCAGGTGATGTCGTAGTAGTGCTTGTAGTTTCGAGTGACACCGTTGGTTCAGAAGGATCAGAATTATTTTCCTTTGAATAGTCAGCAGGGGCTCCTGTGGTTTCATTACCGTCTAACTCAACCGAGGCTCCTGATGTTGTTTCTAATTCTTCTTTGATCGAATTTGAATCAACTGTTTCAGATGATTCATTTGTTGATTCCACTGAAGCAACTGACTTTGAATTATCACAGTCAGTCTTTTCATAGGAGTCACAGGTTCAGTCTGAGATGCCTCTGCTTCCTCAGGTGATGCACTGTTGACACTAGATGATTCGCCTATTTCTGATTTCTCAGAAGTGGATGTCTCAGAAGTGTCACAAGATGTGTCACATGATGAAGCAGATTCACTTTGTTTGCCCCTATTGAATTCTTTTATAAATTCAGTCAAACCTTTTAACATGGCAAACTCAATGTTGTCTACATTAACTCTAGGTGCTCTTACCTCAGGCTCTTGTGTTGCTGATTTATTTTCAAAAGATTGTTGTAACTCATACGACTCTTCCTTTTCCAATACTTGAAAATGTTTATCAACACTTACATTTTTCTCAAAATTTAAAGTCTCAGTGTGGTTTGAAACTTCGGCAGGTTTCACAAAAGTGTTATTGAAGGCCTGTTTTTCTAAAGTGATCTCAGTTTTATCAGGCCTTGTGATCTTTACTTTCCTAGATTCAACAGGCTCTACCTTTCTATCCCCGGGCTTCCCATATTCCATTTCAGGCAGATTATCTATCTCCTCTTCAGTCATGGGAAGTGAGGTGTAATTGTGATTGTATGGTGGAGGTATGCATACAAATCCCAATCCTTTGTTCCTCACTTCCTTTTTGCTGTATTTTAACTGTTGATTGATCATCTTTTCGACCTTTTCACTAGAAACATCAAACTTTTTAAAATTGAATTCTGTATTTTCAAAAGTTGATTTTAAATCATTAGTTCAACAGTTAATTTTTCAGACAACTCCTTGAAGTGGAGATATCTACAATTTGCTTCACTCAGATCGCTATGCAACTTTCGAATATCACGCTTTTGCGCCTCCACCATTTCCTTATACCCATCCAGTTTCTTTTTAACTTCGTAGCTACTGGATTTGGTACATTGAAGTTGCATAGAAAGTGATTGAGCCTGTTCTTTAAACCCTTTTACCTTTTCCCTACACTTTGAAGTACAACAAACATCATCTACACATACCTCATCGGGAATGGGAGTGAAGTCGTGAATTTGAATACCTTGAGTGGACTGCTTGTCAGCGTTGTCATATGATTTGATGAGTGAGATCAGCTCATCCAACTTCATTTTGTAACAGTAGCAGTCGGTTGTCACAATTATCTGATTAACATTCCTAAACCAACTACAGTTCGCCTGATCTGGGATCCTTTTTAGAACATCTAGAAGCTTTGTGATGCTCGTGCGATTAGACACCTCAATCTCAGCCTTCTCCATTTCAGAGAGTAGTTTAGCAAACCGGCCTGTAAGTGCTTCTATAGATTCACCATATGAGTATCTGAATCCTTGAAATTCCTGCTCAAGCACTTCTCTCTTAGAAGACATTTTTAAGATTTTTAACTGTGATCCCCCGAAAGTATGATCCCCCGAAAATGTGATTCCCCAAAGATGTGATCCCCCGAAAATGTGCGTTTTAACTATTTCTTCAACACAAACCCAAAGCAAGAACCCGTGTACTCGCTAACTCAAGCCTTTGAAAAATGCACGAACCAGCTTCCTGTATCGCGCCTCCAAACCTTTCAAAACTTATCACCAAACAATAACCAAACTCCTTTTTTTTAATTAATAAAACCCTTTTTTTGTTTTTGTTTAATTTTTAATAAAAACTATTTTAATACATATTAATGATTAAGTAATGATGACTTAATGATTATATTATTATTAATATTAATATTATTATTATTGACTAACTAAAAACAAGAAAGCAGAACTGTTTCTTCTTCTTCGTTCACAAGCCGTCAAACAAAAACCCTAATTTTGAAAACTCAGCCGCCAACCTTACTTCACACAAACAAAACCGGTGACAGGATGGTGGTCGTCGGAGATTGTTCGAATGCTTATAGAGATGACGATACGATGATAAATCTTGAACCCGGAGAAGATGATGGTTCAACAAAACGAGATCGGTGAGACGTTGCCAGTTGCAGGTCGTCGGCGGAGATGATGATGAGGTTGTTGGGCGACTCGAAAATACGGTGATGTGGTGGTTTAAAACCTCGAACTCGAACGGAGAAGATAGAGATCGTCGACGGTGACAATGAATGATATGATGTTTATGTTCGATGAGTTGCAGGTTGAAGATAACGGAGAAACAGAGGTGACGAGATGAACGGTGGTAGTGATGGTTGTTTGTAGCGTATGGTGTTTATTGATGACGATGAAGGATGTTGTTCTCGATAAACTTGCAAACCAACAGTGAAGTCGATGACCAGAGATGGTTGATGGAGTGGTGGTGGTAGGTTAACGGAGGTTTACGTGATCGGCGATGTATGGCAGTCGAAGATCGGCGATGTTGCAGGTATGATGGTGAAGTCGGAAGACGGTGGTGGTGTTTATGAAGCACGGTGGTTGTTGGAAGTGGTCATGAACAGTGATGATGACGATGTCGTTGTTGTGACGAGTGGAACACCGGAGACGAAGAAGATGACCAGAGTTACGGTGGTGGTTGTGGAAGTGATGGTTATGGTGATGCTCGGTGACAGTGTAAACACAACCTCGAACTCGAAACGGTGTGCGGGTTCGGAGTCGGTACGGCGGAGATTGGAGGTGATCGGAGTTGAGTGACGATGAATATGATGATGAATGACTGTTGTTTGTTTGTTGATGATGACTGCTGAACTGCGGAGAAGATGAAGATGATTGGATCGCACAAGTTTGAATGAATCGCACAATATAATTCGGTCGCACAAGAATGAATTGATCGCACAAGATAAAGATGTTGAACAGTAGATATGTATCGCACGGGTTGAGATCCTGTACAAACAGTGCTAATTATAAGAACCGTAAGAACAGATCTGAACCATTGTTAATTTAAATCAAGGGTTGATATTGATTATAAATAAAACTCTTATAATTAAAAATTACTACTAACAAATTAGGGGTAATTTTGTAAAATTGCTAGTCATTTGACCATTTTCTATTAAATACAAATTCCACCAAGGTTTTTTAAACTAAAATAACTTTTATATACTTCATTATTTTTTTTAAAAATATATACCATAAAATCAAGTATTTTTTTATCTTTAATATGAGTACCATATTGCTATACCTTTTTGTATTTATAAAAGTGTTTTTTTAAAAAAAGTTAACAAAAGGTGTTTTATATTTGTGCTAATAAGGTGCTGATTATGTGTTAATTACAAAATAATACAAACAAACACCAAAAGTAGATATAATCAGCACATCTGGTGTGCTGATAATGGAGAACGATTGAAGATGTTGTGCTAATGTCGTTTATGTTGATAATGGAGAATGATTCGAGGACGATGTGCTGATAATGAAGAACGATTAATGATGTTGTGCTAATTATATAGTGTTGTGCTGATTATATTTTTTGTAATTATTTTTAATTAGTTATAAATAAATATGGTCAAAAAGTCTAAATTACCCCTAAACTAATTTTTTATTGATGGACACTTGTCAATTATGTATTGGTTCTTATGGTTCTTACAAACTTAAGTGTTTGTATTTGATCCCATTCCTGTATCGCACAAGGAGGATGATTCTGATCGCACAAGAAGTTCCAATCGCACAAGAACAGTTGTTTCAGTCGCACAAGTTTAAGATCGCACAAGGAGCCCACATGATTTGAATTACACACCTTGACTCCAAATCAGCCAATCAAATATCAAATCTCGTAATTCAAGGAACGAATTTTGAAATTTAAAGTGTTTGATTCTTTCCACCAATACGATCCAAAAAAATAGCAAACACCTTTAATTCTTCCCAACACAGAATCAAAACAGGAATTTTGAACTGTCTTATCAATCTTCAAATGTGTTCTTCGTGTTCTTCGAATCTTTAAAAATTTCTTCGTTCTTCGATCTTCAAATAATATCCGATTCAACCGAGCCTTCGTGAGACTACTTAGGCTCTGATACCAATTGTAAGTCCAGGAACACTAATAATCGGATATCAAAATCACAATCACGAGTGCGAAATACTGATGAAAGTGATAAGAACAAGAACTTGAATAACTGAATAACCAAAGTGCACACGGTGTCTAGAGAACCGTCTGGTACACCAACACAGAATTCGAAAATCACAAAGAACCTCTCTAAAATGTCTAGCCTAATAATGAACTAGGTTCACCCTATTTATAGTTACATAGGGTGACCTAGCTACAGACTGGGCCAGGCCCACATGCACAATATTACTAACCAAACAAGCCCAAATCACTAATTAGCCCACATGGCTTATTCCATGACTATCTAACCCACTACAAGGCTAAGCCCAATAGCCTATATTTGTGTTTGATAAAGATAGGCGTAAACCTACACCATTATACAGCCTTACAAAGGGGGAGTATAGATGCTGATAAAGAGAAGAGAGAAGATTGAGGATGCTTACAATGTCAGATACTTTGGAGAGAGCGAGAAGACTGATCAAGACTGAAGACTTTTCATACTGAAGACTCGACACCGAAGACTTCGTCAACATCCAAGGGGGAGTCTGTTGGTGCATATGTCTGTTGACTTCGTCTTGTATCGAGTCTTGTATCTAGATAGGATAAACCAGAGCTCGGTAGTCAAAGAAATAGGATTTTAGTATTGATTGACCAGTTCACACGAACTGGCAGTGCCAGTTCATGCGAAGTGGCCACTTCGCACGAAGTGGGCAGTGGCAGTTTCATGGGGACTGGGAATCCTATAAATAGGTGACTTGAGATTTCATTTGTAACATTGCTGATTCCGGAGCAGAGGTGCTGCCGAAGTGTCAAGTGGTCTGTAAAGCTTTCAAATCAATACACGAGATAGTTAAAGTGATTCCTAGTGTATATCAAGCTGATTCAACATCAATACGTCTGTTTCCGCCTCTCGTATTGATCAAAAACTCTTCTGAACGACTCGTTTTGGTCGAATCTCAATCCTACAGGGCTCACAACACCCAAATAGATCTATCACTCTCGGTCCTTATACAAGGATTAATGGTCTTAAGTTGCGCCTACCCATTCACATGATCTAAGAGTTCATTCCTTAGCTAACCATACCATTTGTAAATATTGAAATATTTGTAGCATATATTTCACCCCCGAAGTTATAAAACTGAAAATAGTTAAAAGAAAAGGAGGACATGAACTCACAGATTTGCGTCCTGTCTCCCGTATACCCAAAGTATGTATCCTTACGCCGTACTACAACCTACACACGTGTTATGGTTTATTAGACGGTTGGGTCGTGCCACGACTTTTAGTCTTGTTTGTTATGACTTAGTAGCTTTGTGTTACATCTTTGATGTACATTGTATAATTCCATAGTGTATAATTATTAGTTAAAATAATAATAGTTTAACTTAAATTATATTTATCAATCATTCGAAATATTGTCAAAACAATATATTTTAAATTGATTTATTATGTATTTCCACATATGTATTTTCCCAAATATGGGTGTACGTGTACTTGTGTATTTTCAAACTTGTGTATTTTGCCAAGTATTGGTGGCATATTCTGGTGTGTATTTGTACGTACAAGAATACGTATATTTCTTGTATTCATTAAGTATTCTTATACTTAATTTTTGTATTTAATTTTTCCGGAATAAGTTTTCTAATAAAAATTCACCAATATATATTCTTAATATATATTTTAAGAAAACTTTTATAGGAAATTATCTATAACTTTTCCCCTGGCAAAAAATAGTTGTATTTTCATATAACTTCAAAATAATATATTTTCAGGATTATCGTAGAAATTATTTATAAATCCATTTTTCACTCCAAAATAATATGTTCCAAATTTATTTAAGAAAATATATATTTTATCCAAAAATATTATATTTTCTAATTGTTCAAGAAAACATATATATTTTTCTTTACCAAAAATAATATATTTTATCCTTGACAAAAGATGATATATTTTGTAATAATCATAAAAATCATATTTTTCGTTTCATCGTTTTCCAAAATACCATTTTACTCACTTGTCAATATATACATATAAATTAAATTCTGGAATATTTTTGTAGTTTATATTCCTTGTTCGGTTTGTTCAACTTTTGGGTATAAATTATATATTTATTTTCTTGGAATCTTGGTAATATTTTGTGTTATAATTCTTGGTATTTTGGTGGGTTATATTATTTCAAGTCCTAAAATAATATAACTAATACACATAATATACAAGTAATCACACAAATTGTGACATCTAAATATATATTTTCCTAAATACATATTTAGTCACTTTTATTTATCAAAAACCAACCTCCAATATTTATAATTTTTGTAACAAAAATTATGGCAAATTTTATATGAAAAACCATAGTTAAAATATACTTGTAAACACTTGTTTAAAAATATTTTTCTAAGTGTTTAAATTCTAGAAAAATTTTTCCATAGTTTCCCCTTAAAATGGAGGTTTCCATGCTTTCAAAGAATATCATTTTCTTTTAAAATCACCATTTTCATCAACAATTCAAACAACACTTACCAAGTGCCAAAATCATGCCATTTACACTACTTCATGAACTTGAAAATTTATAAAAATGTGTAGTAACTTAGTATGGTGTTATGTAAGCTTAGTTACCCTTTAAAGTGTGGTTATTTGTTTAATAACATCATTCTTGAAGATTTTAGATCTTCATAACTTGTAAAATGATTTTCTAAAAATATTTCTTTTTGAATTTTTCTTGTTAATAACATGTTTCTACACTTGATTAATCACTAAAAATGTGATTAGTTTCTTTAAAACCCATGTTTATGTAAATCTTGTAATTAAACTTAGTTTCTTGAGAAAACTAGTTTTGAAATCATCCATTTATTAGACTATTAACATGTATTCATAATCATCTTCCACAAAATCATCTTGGTTTTCAAGTTCATGGTGAACATAAAGGATGTTCATCTTGGTTTTTCACAAGATCATCCTCTCATCTTGCTAGATCATGTGTTTAATCACAATCTAGCAAGTTTCATATGATGTTTAACATCATAAACACAAACAATCAACAATCAAGAAGCATACATACACTTAAACAACATAGATCTTCATGATTTAGAGCTTTATGTTAGAGATTATGTTCTTGATCTTTGATGTTCTTCATGATTAGTTACTTATATCATCTTTTTGTTGGACTCTGTATGCCCAAGACACATATTAAATTGATGTTGCTAGTACGTTATGATCCAAGTCGGGTCATACCCAATAACAAGCTAGACAAACACCTACAATATTTATTTATGATATGATCAACCAAATAAATATTAACACTTAGAATATTTAGAAATTGGTTTTCTAAATAATTGCACTTGAGAAATTAATAAATTATATGGATAATTTATTTTGAGAGAATATTTTATCTTGTTATTTAATAGGTTAAATAACATTATAAAACATTGTGAGATGTTGCATAAAATCTTGTAACATGTTATGTAATATTTTATAAAAGGTTATAAAATTAAAACAAGATTACTTTTAATTAAAATTTGAAAATTTTGGTTGGTAAAATCCCCATAGGGCCGCCCACTTTGGGTCTTCCCAAGAGGGTTGGTCCAATCACATTTCATGCAACAATCTCACATATCTATGGCACTTGCTTTTTGATTAAAAAGAGAACATCTTCTCTCATATGTTACTACTAGTTTTTCAAGTTGCAAGAACTCAAAAACTCCTCAAAATTTTCGGCCAAAGTGGTGTTGATCAAGAGGGATTTTCAAGTGAGTTTCAAGTGTACAAATCCTAGCAACATAAGGTGTTCGTTGAAAGCTTGGGGTATGCAAGCTTGAGGTCTTCTCCTTTGAAGATTTCCATTCAAAAATATCATCTTCTTCATATCTCCTTGCTCTTGGAATGGTAGTATTCTAAAACACCCTATGGTTGTATTTTGATAGCATGCATGTCATATATGGATCCGGTTATTGGGTTTTGCATTTAAAATGGTTTTAAATCTTGTAAAGTAACATGTTTTAAATATATTTTCTGTTGCGTGTGAATTTTATTCGGATAAAATTACTTTGATAAACATGTGAAAAACCCAACAATGGCATCTAGAGCCGCTTATATGAGTGCATGCTTCATCGGATTTAAAAGTTTCAGGTTTTCGGGTTTGTAGAAACCCTATGGCCGAAATTTTATCCTTGGTTTTCCTTTGTTTTTTCAAGATTTATTTCCTACATGCATAAAGGAATCTTGAAAAATTATGTCATGTGGATGATTTGTTTTGTTTGGACAAAAACCCACATTTTTCGGTTTTTTCATTCTTGACCGAAAATGTAGGTTGTAAAAGGAAACCATTTTTGCTCTCGAAATTTATATATATGTGGATATATATTTCGGTGTTCATAACCTAGCCCTGACCTTGTGTGAATATGTTTGTGCTTGTGATTTATATTTAATTATTTCAAAGGTTGTAATAATTATTATTTTTTTTCTTCCATTTGTAAAGTTATGTAATTTATTTATTTTTATTTAGCATGTAAATAAATAGATTAGGTGCATTTTCATTTTACTAGAAAAATGTATTAGGATATTTTTTTTGTAAAAGAAGATGCACACAAAATTGTGTTTTTGGTTTTGGCCAATTTCGGGCCTAAAGAACTTCATAGTTCTTAACGGGATTTTAGCCCAATAACCAACACACATTTTCGGAGTCCAAAGGAGTTTGGAGCTGAATTTAAAAGACATTTGTAAGCTCAAAGAATGTGAAGAAATCACAACACAAGATGAATACTTGAAGCATTTGGATGCGGGATCAAGTGAGAGTTCAATGACACATTATTGTGTCAATATTCACCCTTAGGAAGGACCTTTTGACACACTTGTTTCGGCTAACAAGTGTGGTCAAAACAGTTGGCTATGGTTATGCACCTTTTAACATATGTGTTGTGTGCTTGTATGGTTATATTTTATTTATGGTTGTTTGGATGATATTTGGATATGCATACTTAACAACTAATAATCCGTAACAAGCTTAAAATTGGTTCTTACAAAATCATTAAAACGGTTAATAAAAGGTATTATTAAAAATTAATGATTTCATAATAAAATGGGTTTTATTAAAAGAACCTTGAAAATTGGTTTTCACTAAAGTGCCATTGATTTGAATGCATGCAAATATATGGTACATAAAATTTTTCTAAACTAGAATTTTGAAAAATAAAATCTCTTTTATAAAACAAGTCAAACACCATCCTTTTATACAACACTCGAATTACTTGAGAACTCTTTGTGGGATAAAGGTCACCTAACCACATTTGAGGAAACTTGTATATTTGAGGTGGGTTCACCATGTTTGTGGGATAAAGGTCACCTAACCACTTATGTGTGTAAACTCACATGTGTGTGTAAGTTGGACGACTTGATTTGGAAACCATGAACTTAGGGTCACCGAAGCATGGGGAACAAAGGTGTTGATGGGATTAAACATGCCAACTAAACATAAAGATGTTTAACCGATCCCATATAGCTAGAAGTTGCAAAGGGTTGCAATCGTCAAACGTTAACTACCTTGTTAATTTAAATAATGGGATAAAGGTCACCTAACCAATATTTAAATGTAACGTTGGATTCTAGATTTTAATTATTAATTGTCTATGAGACATTAAAAGGGTATTAATGATTAAAATTTTAATAATATCGAAAATACTAAAATTGGACTTTGTTAAATTTTGTAGATGGCCGCTAACAATGCAAACCCGATTACCCAAATCGTCCGTAACCTATCACTAAGAACCATCCTTGAAAAGGATCGTCTCAACCATAACAACTTCATGGATTGGTTTCGAAACTTGAGAATTTTTCTCAAGCAAGAGAAGATATCCTATGTGTTGGACGATCCTATTCCTGATCAACCTGACGAGGAAGATGTAGAAGCCTACAATGATTGGGTTAAGTATACCGAGGACTCCATGCAAGCCTCTTGCCTCATGTTGGGAACTATGATTCCCGATATTCAAAAGGACTTTGAACATCATGGGGCATACGACATGATTACCCAATTAAAGGAAATGTTCCTACAACAAGCAAGGGTATAACGCTTCGAAACGGTTCGAGCGCTTCATGCATGTCGAATGGAGGAAACCCAATCGGTCTCATCTTACGTCCTTAAAATGAAAAGCCACATTGATCACCTCGAGAGGCTCAATTGTCCCGTCTCTAAAGAGTTGGCTACGGATTTGATCCTCAACTCTTTAACAAAGAAATTTGAGAGCTTTGTTATGAACTATAACATGAATGGATGGGACAAGAGCATTGGTGAGCTTCATGCAATGCTCAAAACGGCCGAAGCGGGAATGGGTAAAAAGGCTTTACCCGTTCTAACGATCAATGAGGGAGGCAAGAAGGGGCATCACCCCGACTCCAAGGCAAATGTTGCCAAGGGAAAGGGACACGTCAAAGGGAAAGGAAAAAGAAAGGCAAAAGCAGAACCACCAAAACCAAAAGAGAAGAAGGCAAAGGTTGCCACGAGCGATCCATGCTTTGAGTGTGGAGAGATAGGGCACTGGAAAAGGAATTGTCCAACCTATCTCAAAGAGTTGAAAAACAAGAGGGATGCAGGGCAAACCTCAGGTATAATCTTTATGATACATATTGATCTAAATGTTATTTCTTCTAACACATGGGTATTAGATACCGGATGTGGAACTCATATTTGCAATTCATTGCAGGGGTTCAAAAGAAATAAGCATTACAAGAAGGGAGACACTAGTCTCTTCATGGGCAATGGAGCAAAGGTTCAAGTTGAAGCCAAGGAGACTATGTTTTAAAACTTCCAAGTGGTTTGGAAATATGTTTGAAAAATGTTTTGTATGCTCCTAGTTTGACTAGGAACATTATTTCTGTTTCCCTTTTAAGACAATATTGATTTGATTTGAAGTTTGTGAACAATGAAATTTATGCTTTGATGAATGACATGTTCTACTTTAAAGCTACACCTTCAAATGGTATTTATGAATTGGTTCATGATGATACATCATTTGATAATTCGATGTACCAAGCAAACACCAAGAAACTCAAAATGGATTTGAGTGAGACCTATCTTTGGCATTGTCGTCTTGGTCATATAAACAGAAATCGCATGCAAACACTTCAAAAGAATGGTCTTTTGGAAACAAATGAAATTGGTTCATTTGATACATGCGAATCTTGTTTACAAGGTAAAATGACCAAGAAACCCTTTAGTGGCACAAACCAAAGGGCAAAAGATTTATTAGGCATCATACATTCGGATGTATGTGGTCCTTTTAAGCCAAGGACTAGGAATGGTGAAAGATACTTCGTAACTTTTACCGAAGACTTCAGTCGTTATGGTTATGTGTACTTGCTAAGACACAAAGATGAAGTTTTTGAAACGTTCAAAATCTTCCAAAGCGAAGTAGAGAATCAACTCACCAAGACAATCAAAGTTCTTCGTTCCGTTAGAGGAGGTGAATACCTTAGTGATGCTTTTCAAGATCATCTTAGGAGTTGTGGGATCATCTCACAACTTACTCCACCTGGAACACCACAACATAATGGTGTGTCTGAGAGGAGGAATCGAACTTTATTGGATATGGTTCGATCTATGATGACTAGAAGCACATTGCCTCTATCATTTTGGGGTTACGCTTTGCTCTCCGCGGCTCGTATATTAAATATGGCCCCAACCAAGAAAGTGGATAAGACACCTTTTCAAATATGGCATGGAACAGTTCCATCTTTATCATATTTGAAAGTATGGGGTTGTGATGCTTATGTGAAGCAATACACCCCAAACAAGTTAGAAGTACGATCCACTAAGTGTATCTTCGTAGGATATCCTAAAGATGATATAGGATATTATTTCTATGATCCAATAGAGCAAAAGGTATTTGTTGCTCGAAAGGCTAAGTTCTTGGAAGATAAGTTCCTTATGGAAGGAACTAGTAGAACAGTGGAACTTGATGAGGATCAAGAACCACAAGCCGATACACGTTTGGTTGATACTAGCACTCAACAAGAGGTTGTTGAAGATGATCAAATGGTTGATCAACATACACAAAATGTTCGCAGATCTGGTAGAATTAGTAATCCACCTGAAAGATATGGATTTTTCATGGATGGATGCTATTTGGTGGATTCAGATGAACCAACCACATACCATGATGCAATGTCGAAATCCGATTGCGACAAATGGCTTGAGGCTATGAACGTAGAGATGCAATCCATGTATGACAACCAAGTTTGGGAATTGGTTGTGCCACCTCTTAACTCCAAAGTAGTTGGAAGTAAGTGGGTTTTCAAGAAGAAAACGGATATGCATGGTAACTTGGATACTTATAAAGCAAGACTTGTAGCAAAAGGTTTCACTCAAACTCAAGGGGTTGATTATGATGAGACCTTCTCGCCTGTGGCAATGCTAAAGTCGATTAGGGTATTATTTGCCATAGCTGCATATTATGACTATGAGATTTGGCAAATGGATGTCAAAACGGCTTTCCTCAATGGATATCTTGATGAAGATGTCTATATGGTTCAGCCTGAAGGTTTTGTCGATCCAAAACATCCTAACAAAGTGTGCAAGTTAAAGAAATCAATCTATGGATTGAAACAAGCATCGAGAAGTTGGAATCACCGTTTTGATGAAGAAATTAGGAATTTTGGGTTCATCAAGAACGGGGATGAAGCTTGTGTGTATAAGAAAGCTAGTGGGAGCACTATTACTTTCTTAGTATTGTATGTCGATGACATTCTACTATTTGGAAATGACATTCCAACCATGGAAGGTGTAAAAGCCTGGCTTGGAAGATGTTTTTCCATTAAAGATCTTGGAGAAGCTGCCTATATTTTGGGAATAAAGATCTATAGGGATAGAACAAGGCGCTTGATAGGTTTAAACCAAAGTGCATACATTGACAAAGTCTTGAAAAGGTTCAAGATGGAGAACTCTAAGAAAGGTTTGGTACCTATTCAAAAAGGGACAATATTGAATGTGACTCAATGTCCAAGCTCAAAGGATGAGCAAGAAAGAATGAAAGGAATCCCATATGCGTCTGCTATAGGATCCATAATGTATGCAATGATATGCACTAGACCGGACGTGTCATGCGCTTTAAGCATGACAAGTAGATACCAGCAAAATCCAGGTAACAGTCATTGGATGGCTGTTAAGAGCATATTGAAATACCTTAGGAGGACTAAGGATATGTTTCTAATATATGGATCTGGTGAAGAGGAACTCGTTGTAAAGGGTTACACGGATGCGAGTTTCCAAACTGATCGAGATGGTTCTCGATCACAATCTGGGTATGTCTTCATTTTAAATGGAGCTGCAGTCTCTTGGAAGAGCTCGAAGCAGGATGTTGTAGCATTGTCCACTACAGAATCAGAATACATCGCCGCCTCATTGGCAGCACAAGAAGCTACGTGGTTAAAGAAGTTCATTGCCGACCTAGGGGTAGTCCCTACCATTCAAGACCCCCTAGAGATCTTTTGTGATAACGAGGGTGCGATTGCTCAAATCAAGGAACCTCGTGCACATCAAAAGACTAGGCACATTGAGCGGAGATTCAACTACATAAGGGATGAAGTTGAAAAGGGAAAGATATGTATTCGCAAGGTTCATACCGATCAAAACATTGCGGATCCACTCACGAAGCTCCTTGAACGGCCAAAACATGAGGGTCATACTTGTGCCTTAGGACTTCGATATTCTAGTGATTGGATTTGATCTATTTTGTATTTGGATATTGGAACAATTGTTATTTTAACTCTTTTATGGTATTTGTTGATGCACAATGTCTAAAGCCTGCGTCTTTGTAATGCTAGTTTAATGTATAGGGTCCAGATAGGTCAGTTTGTGTTAGTACAGGGGGTTAAAGTGTAAATTTATGACTTTCATGTTGTAGGTCCGCTTTTGTGTCATATGTCCACAAAAGCGAACCAGCCTTGTTGTCTGGACCGCTCTTGTGGACATGTCACATGAGCGGACCAAGAACCCTATATATACCCCCAATGTGTTCTTCATTTGTAACGTCGTCGGGAACTCAACGTCGAACTACTGTCCGTACGACAAGCGTAATAAAGTGAAGAAAAAGTATTATAAGTGTGAATTCTCTGTTTCTACTCCATTCTGTTACGTTTTTCTTTGTATCATGCTGAAAATGTGTTTCCGCCACATTTTCAGTAAGCACTAGCTCTGATTGACTCACTCGAGAGGTCAAAACTGATCCTACAATTGGTATCAGAGCTAGGGGCTCGATTGCTTGATCAAACACATCGTTCTCGTACAGATTTCAGCGATTTTAGAGCCGATTCAGATCCGATTTCATCGATTTCTTCATCTTCTACTCATTTCTTACTTTTTTACTGAAAAACGTCAAATTGAACAGGTTTTCATGGTCCGTTTCGTCTGATTTTTGGATATGTTGTGCGTATAGACCTGATCTACAACCCTACCAAGTTTCAGATCGAAACTACAAGTCGTTTAGGAGTAATCGCGGTTTTTCGGTCCGAATTCGCGTCATACGATCAGATCAGACATGGTTCGCTCATTTGGTCAAACCATACAGGTACGCTCGTGAGGTATCAAACAGGTTCGCTCATGTGACGTTACACAGGTTCACTTATTGTGTATCTAGCTGGTTCGCTCTTAATGTCATAGACTGGTCCGCTCATATGGTTCATTAATTTTGGGTTCGCTTTTATGTCATCACTTTCACATTACTCTCTGATCTTACAGGTTGTCGGAAACATAAAAGTTCCAATCACAAATTACATTACCGCCCCATTTGAAGTGAAGGTCCAATAGACTGAGGCCCTTGTGTTGTTGAATTTGAATGCACCGTCCCTGTGATTGACGGCCCATGTGATGAGTTCATAAAACACTTAAGCCAACATCATCGCCATTAATAACATTGGCCCAATCACAGTCGGCCCATGTGATAGTTGTAGTGGTTGTTGACTATTTGTTTTTTTTTTTTTGGGCAACTCGTTGATTGTGCCGCCCAAATTAAAAGAAATCACCGACCTACTTGTTTCACAGTGTTGATTAATTGCTTGTGCATCGACCCAAGATATTGGCCCAATAAGCCCAAAGCACCGCCCACCGCCCCACTAAACTTGAACTGAAGCTGTTGTTGATTTTTTTAAAATCACCGCCCAATCAAAAGTTTTTTTTAAAATTTGTTCTTGGCCCATATTCACCACCCATTAAACAAAGGCCCAATCAACAATTGGTTTGCACCGCCTACTATTTTTAAAAATTCAAATCATGTATGTTGTGTTTTGTTGTGTTAGGCCCATGTGATTGTTGTTGCTGACCCATTATCTTTAGAGGCCCAATCAACAAGCCCCTTTGCACCGCCCACTAGGTTGAAAAGCCCAAAATTGCATGTGATTCGTTTAATTGTTCCATCGGCCCGTGTGACTTGATTTTTTTTTAAAAAGTGTGCATTCATTCATTTTTGTATTGGAACGTGTTCGCGGATCTTCGACACGAGTTCTAGATCAATTCCATCGACACACATTTTGTCGGATTCAGTTCAGTTTAAAACTGATAGTGTGTTTGATTGTTTGTTTGCAGGTGATTCTAGGTGATTAGTGAAGCATCGGACATTTGCCTGAGTGAATCCTCATTCGATCTACTGTAGCCTAATCTTTGATTGAAAATTCGTCATTGTGAATCTTTTGATACCAAAGATGGATTCTGAAATTTATATTACACTGAACAAGTTTGAAAATTTTACAGGTATCAAGGGAGAATCAACTGAAGAGTTGATCAAAAGGTATGTCGAGTTGTATTGGGAGCTGAAAAGATTGAAGATTATCAAGACTAATGAGGAATGGGTTAACAAGTTAGCAAATGTTTTACCGGGTGATATGTGGAGAACGTATTTGTTAGATTTGAGGAAGATATACTTAGACGTGAATTTGAGCATGTTTATCGAAAAGATTAAAGAGCGAGAACATGAACTTCAAAAGAATAGTAATGTAGAAATTGATGAAGCAAAATTCAAATCTGAGGAAATTGTTCGAGAGGTAGAGGAACAGGATAAAGAAATTTCAGCTATCAAGGTGGAGACGAAAGCTGAAACTGTAAAGATGACAGAGAAGTGCTCAAATTGTGAAAATCTGAAATCTGAAATGCCAAACTCTTGAGGAAATTAGAGAGTTTGACATTAGAAAACGAAAATCTTAAAAAATCAGAAAATGTTTTGAAAAATCAAATAAAAAATTCAGAAATTGAAAAATTAAAAATTGAAAAAGATTTTCAAAGTCAAATAAAGATTTTAGAAGATGAGAAAGATATCTTTGGTAAAAATAATCTTGAAAAACAGATTGCAATAAATTCTCATCTTGCTAAAATCATTCAGCTTGAAAAAGAAGCTGAAAAAGATCGGCATAAAATTGCTGAGCTTGAAAATAAATTGAAAGGTTTTGTGATTTCTTCAGCGTATGTGAATATTTCATGCCCAAAACCGATCAATTCTGTTCCAATAAGTGACTGTGTCACAAACTTTGACAATGTCAAAGTTGAAGATTGTGATGAGAAATCTGATGATGTAAATGGAAAAATTGAAAAACAAAAATTGTTTTTAGAATTAGAAGAAAAATTCAAAAATACTGTTTTGCGATCTACTGAAATAGGCGAATGCTCAAAGCAAAAACCTGTTAAGAAGATTGTTGAACAAAAACAAATTGTTAAAACATCGAAAAATGTTCAAAAAGAAAATAAAAGCTCATCAGATCGATCATCCAATCGCAATCAAAAAGTACAAAAATTGAAAAACGAAAACTCAAAAATTGTTGGTAATAAGTGGTGCAGGTTTGACCACAGTGCTCAAAAGTCAAATCCAACAATCAAGAAGAGGAAAGAGTATCACCAAGCCAAACAGTGCTTTGATCTGAGCGTTTGGTATGAAGATGGTGATTGGTACGATAACAGAGTGTGCTACAAATGTGGTTATCAAGGACACATTGCTGTTAACTGCCAGAGACAAAGATTTGAGACAAGAAGATGCTATCATTGTCAAATCAAAGGTCACATTGCAAGAGATTGCCCAAGGAGATCAAATGAAAGATTGAGGGTTAATTCTCAGAAATCAGCAAAGAAACCAGTCACTGTCAAGCCCAAGAAACTGAAAGTTTCAGAACAGAATGTCAAAGAACAGAAGGTCCAAGAACCTAAAGTTCAAGAAAAGAAAGTGAAGCTTTCTCAAGGGCAAAAAGACAAACTGAGAAAGAAGAGGAAGAAGGCCAGAGAATATCTAGAGAAGATTTTGTCCTCGGGTTCACCCGACAGATCGAATAAGAGTGCTGATAAATCGATTCACTCGACAACAAAGTCAAGTAAACCGAATTCGTCAGATGCAAATCTGAGGACAAAAGAGGAGATAAAAAAGAAGGTAACAGTTTGTGGCAATGAATCTGTTTCTTCGGAAACAAAGGAGCCACATGTCGGCGATGAATCTGGCTCATTAAAGTCAGACAAGCCACATTCAGGCAATGATTCTGGTTCGGTAAAACCAGAAGAGCCAGTTGTTGAGATAAAATCTGAGAATTCAGGTTTAACAATGTATGATACAAACTTTCCACCATTGCTAAACAAAATTCAAAATCACCCAAGGACAGTCAGGCTTGGGTGAAACTTTTCAAATAGAAAAACCTGACTTGCCGGAGTTCCCAGGTTGGTAAGCGTGGAACATGAATCGGCACATTTCTTGAGAAATTTCACTCTGGTGATTTTTCGTCTTTCGAAAGATGAATCAAGTAATCTTTCCTACAAGTGGTAATTTGAAAAACAAGGTGATGAAACCCCGTGTTTATGAAATGTCACACGAAACTAATTTTCCAGAAAAACCATTTTGATTAAAACAAACTTAAGTGTTTTGAAATCATAATGGGAAAATAGTTTGTTGTGAGGGGGAGTTCTGATTGTTTACGCCAAGTGGATGGAGAATTGAAGTGATTCTCATAAAGTTGTCAAGTTTGTACATTTTCTTTCAAATTTTCCAGAAAATCAAAATTGAAACATATTTTGATTTTAGGGGGAGAAAATTTTAAAAAAAATTAGAAAATTTGAAAAAGTCAAAAACATCGAAAAATTTAAAAATGAGTTTTGTTGTGAAAAAGAGGAAATGATTGTAAATTAGTGGACTATCACAGCACGCTAAAGAAATGTAATGTCAAATGTGATAAACGGTCTCACTGATGATGTGACGATAAGTTTTTGTACATTTAGTAGATTTATTCGGGATATAAACCTAAAATTTCAAACTTGTGAAATTCGTGGGGAACACTACTTGGATATATAGGTAACCCCTGAAATCTCGTTTGAAAGGTCTCGTATTCTGATATACTAGGTGTTTATACTCTATGATGTCTGGGGTATTATTACGGGACTTCTGCTGAACGGTAGTTCTGACCTAGTCCTTGGCTAATACTTTCTGCAAAATGCTTGAAACATAGCATAAAGCCCTCAGCTGATTAGACAATAAAATTGATAATCATCTGTTGTAGCTGAAAAGATCCTCTAAAGGGGACACACTGCTAAGTCGAAGCTGATATCTCTCTGCTGAACGGAAGTTCTGACCTGAGATCCCTCAGTTCTCGCATTTAACCCCTAATTTATGTACAGATATCATTGTAGTATTCTTGCCTGTAAGACTGAATATTGGGATTCTGGATACGGGAGTATATTCAAGAGGTGGGACACATGAATCGAACTAAGTTCATAAAACACTTAAATAGTATCCTGAATAGATTGAAAGTTGTATGAAAATTTAAGAGGACAACTATATCGTCAATCAACGTGAATCGTTTAGAACTTAAAATGTCTAAAAGCTTAACGGTGCTAGTGATGTGTCTCAAAAACTGATATGATCCTCTTGCACAAACTCACAAAAATATGTTTGTACATATTTCATTTCTGCATTTAATTTCTGTCTTTGCATTCATGTTTCTTTTTTTCAAAAATCCAAAAAGATTTTCGACAACTGATGGTGAAAAGCTGATATTCAAAATCTCAAAGACTAAACATGATGAACAGATGGTTTGGTTAATTGGTTTGAAATGTTTAAGATGATTCATTAATTTGAATTAGAAATTGGAATGTTTCAAATTTTATAAATTTTAAATGTGATAATTCTCAAATGTTTAGCTGATTCATTAAGTTGAATCACAATATTGTTTGTTATAATTGTGTGTTTGAGATGTGCAGGTTTCTTAGTCTGTTGATACGCAAAGCCAGGTGTCGATCCCAAAAGCACGGAAGCTTGACGAAAGGGGGAGCCTGAAGAGTCTGAAGAAAGAGAGCAACGGAAGCTGAAGACAGATCCACCGGGATTCTGTTCGAGCAAGAGTATTTGAAGACTCTCACTAAAGATTCCGTCAACATTCAAGGGGGAGTTTGTTAGTGCAGTTGTCTGTCGACTACATCTTTGTTCGAGTTTTAGAGAGAAAGAAAGACAAGTCGCTACGAGTTTCACTACGAGATTGACTATGGCAATATCCAAGGGGGAGATTGTTGATGCATTTATTGTCTATCGCCTTCGTCAATCCGAGTCGTAGTGAGAAGCCGTAAGAAATCAAGCGCATAATGTCATATTTAGTTAGAAATGCATGGTGACAAACTTGTAATTAATGAGAACTTTCATTAAGTTGCCTTGACCATATAAATAGGAGGTTATGTCATAATTTTAGTAAGATTTTTAGAAAAGATTTTTTGACTGGGTTTACAGTTGCAGAACGACTGAAGCAATAATCACATACAGAGCTGGTGGAGAGCTGAGGGATATTCATGTTTACGACCCGATGTGGTTAGTTAATTGTTCAGCAAAAGACATTGAATGTCTATTCATTCACAAGATTCGCTACTCTCCAGCTGATAAAGAGCAAGCTCTTCAGTTTCAACGTGTTGTATCACTGTGTGTTCAGAAAGGAATCAACTCTAAAAACAAGTGGAAATCGTCGTGGTGGTCTTTAGAAGAGAAGATGAAGAAGAAATCAAAGCGTGAACGTGAACGTGAGAATCAAAAGATGGAAGAAAATACAGGAAAGTTTATGAAGCAACAAGAAAAGGAAGAGAAAGCGAGAAAGAAAGAGAATGAGAAGATCAGGGTTGCTCTGAGTAGAAAGCCAAAACCAAAGGAAGAGAAATTCAAAGCTATCTGAAGACCTACATTCAAGACAAAGACTGCGGCTTCATCCAAGGGGGAGTTTGTTGATGCACAATGTCTAAAGCCTGCGTCTTTGTAATGCTAGTTTAATGTATAGGGTCCAGATAGGTCAGTTTGTGTTAGTACAGGGGGTTAAAGTGTAAATTTATGACTTTCATGTTGTAGGTCCGCTTTTGTGGCATATGTCCACAAAAGCGAACCAGCCTTGTTGTCTGGACCGCTCTTGTGGACATGTCACATGAGCGGACCAAGAACCCTATATATACCCCCAATGTGTTCTTCATTTGTAACGTCCTCGGGAACTCAACGTCGAACTACTGTCCGTACGACAAGCGTAATAAAGTGAAGAAAAAGTATTATAAGTGTGAATTCTCTGTTTCTACTCCATTCTGTTACGTTTTTCTTTGTATCATGCTGAAAATGTGTTTCCGACACATTTTCAGTAAGCACTAGCTCTGATTGACTCACTCGAGAGGTCAAAACTGATCCTACAGTATTTTGAGTTATGTTCCATTTTAGCATGTTTAAATCCGTGAATAAATTAATTATTCTAAATGTCTGTAGTCGATCATACTTGTGGGAACAAATATGAATGTAAGACTATTATGAACTTGGATTGGTGGATATTCATTAGGTATGAATATAGAGCAAAGTGTTGCTGCCAAAGTTCATTGATATTTGTGGGATACAAATATTGGACTGACCCGCTCTCAAATGTTACTGCATGGAATCATTTGTGATTGATCATAAGTAAATTTGAGCAAAGGCGAATATCATAATATCCTCTGACCTGAGATACATATTGGGTCTTGATATTCACCAAATATTATACCTTGACTTAGTTCTTCGCTGTCTGTAATAAGACAGTACATAAGGCTAAGCTCAGGTGTGGTACGAGGTGATTGTGAGAAACGTATGTAGTCGAGAAGGGATTTGTTCCTCTTAATCGTTGAGAGTAAGATGTCTAAGGCTTGCTAAAGTTAAATCAACAGAGAATGATCACACTGTGTCTCTGGATTTGACATGACATCTGAAACAAAAGGATAAATGATAGATTCACCTAAATCAGTTTCAAGTAAGGGACTTGAAGAGGATGATGTTATTGAATGGCACTTCGTCATACGTATTAGGAGTAGTAAACCGTTGTTAGGCGTCATTTACTACTTGCATCAATCTTCTATGTATCTTGTGCAAGTTGGAGATTGTTGGACTCTGTATGCCCAAGACACATATTAAATTGATGTGGCTAGTACGTTATGATTCAAGTCGGGTCATACCCAATAACAAGCTAGACAAACACCTACAATATTTATTTATGATATGATCAAACAAATAAATATTAACACTTAGAATATTTAGAAATTGGTTTTCTAAATAATTGCACTTGAGAAACTAATAAATTATATGGATAATTTATTTTGAGAGAATATTTTATCTTGTTATTTAATAGGTTAAATAACATTATAAAACATTGTGAGATGTTGCATAAAATCTTGTAACATGTTATGTTATATTTTATAAAAGGTTATAAAATTAAAACAAGATTACTTTTAATTAAAATTTGAAAATTTTGGTTGGTAAAATCCCCATAGGGCCGCCCACTTTGGGTCTTCCCAAGAGGGTTGGTCCAATCACATTTCATGCAACAATCTCACATATGTATGGCACTTGCTTTTTGATTAAAAAGAGAACATCTTCTCTCATATGTTACTACTAGTTTTTCAAGTTGCAAGAACTCAAAAACTCCTCAAAATTTTCGGCCAAAGTGGTGTTGATCAAGAGGGATTTTCAAGTGAGTTTCAAGTGTACAAATCCTAGCAACATAAGGTGTTCGTTGAAAGCTTGGGGTATGCAAGCTTGAGGTCTTCTCCTTTGAAGATTTCCATTCAAGAATATCATCTTCTTCATATTTCCTTGCTCTTGGAATGGTAGTATTCTAAAACACCCTATGGTTGTATTTTGATAGCATGCATGTCATATATGGATCCGGTTATTGGGTTTTGCATTTAAAATGGTTTTAAATCTTGTAAAGTAACATGTTTTAAATATATTTTCCGCTGCGTTTTAATTTTATTCGGATAAAATTACTTTGATAAACATGTGAAAAACCCAACACTTTTAACCTACATAACAAGAGGTAAAATGAGATTAGAAGGGTCTTACTACTAGCACAAGGCTAGGGAAGAGATTCAAGATGAAGATGATGATAAACTTGATGGTTAATAACACTAGAGAAAGGTCCTTCAAGCTTCAAGGCCTCCTAGCTTCTTTACTATGCTTCTTGAACCTTAGGATCTCCTTAGAATGGTTGTTGATGTTTGAAAAATGGTGGTGGTGTGGTCGCTGTTCATGGCCATAGCCAAGGAAAGAAGAGGAAGAAGATGGATGGTGTTGTAGTGAAGAAATGAATGAAATGAGGTTACTAGTGGTTATTTATGAACAAGTCTCCAACATTTTATAAACCAAGGGTCTATATGTTTCAAAATTCAACACATATCAATTAAACAATGCAAATAAAATCAAGGGTGGGCCCACATGTCCATGACCGTGAATTAAGGGGGGTGGGGTACTAGTTAGGGTGTAATGGCTAGTTAAGGATTATAGTTAGATTTCAAGTATATTAGTTAGGGTTATGTGTGTTATATACTTATAGGATGTATTATGATGTTAGGAGACCATAACTAGCTCGGAATTGATAAAACAATGCTTCTAGTGAAAATTTGGTGTTTCGGGTAGTGTCCGTTTGTTCGGTTGGTTACCGGTTCGTTAAAGTGCTAAAATGCGCAGTTTAGTGTGCTTTATGTTACCTCTTATGACAGTTTTGATTCCCGACACTTAGGAAAGTATTCTGGACCATTAAACCACATTTCTGCATTATATTTAGTTGTTAAAATGCTGAAAATTGCTGAATTTGGTTATTTTCTGCAGAATTCTGCAGTTTTAGTGTGTTTCGGGCACTTTCCGGCACTTAAATCATCACTAGGAAGGCAGTTTTGTAATCCCTACTTTCCTACACACTATTCTAGTGTAACTCTAGGTTTCGAGGCTCATTCTATGTCTTGACATCACTTCTGCCTGAGTACTGAACTCCCGTCAGTACTTCTACCTGTCTGATAACTGTACTAACTTTGTTTCGTGCACTAATTGAACTATATAGTGTTGCATGCAGTAATGGTAAATAATCTTGCAACATGTAATGCACTTGTGTGTATATGACAGCATTCAGAAAATTATTCATGTCATTAACTAAATCAGGCACAGTCATTAATGCACAAATTATTGTTTAACATTGTACGGAATATGTGGAAAAGTGCCAGTTGTCACAGATCTCACAAGTTACTTTCACATACTTTCATTCCTACTACTTCATCTTTTCCATTGAGATCATTGTACTTATTCTCACGCCGGAGGGTGGTCACGGAGAGAACCCCCATTCTCCCCGTGGCGAGTCTAACAGCTTCCTGTGTTGCAGTGTTCTCCGGTGGAGTAGCCCTCAACTAGCAATCAACGAGAAGATTAACCTCTTTATGCAGAAACTAAACCCCAGATCTGATTGATTCCGGTTAACTCTGATCACTGTTTCTTCAAGGAGGAATCCACAGATCATATCCTCGTGAATTGTCGAGTAGCAAAATCCATTTTTGTGTCGTTAAAACTTTCGGCCACCCTAAACCTCAACTTGTGCAAAGATTTGTTTAAACTTATTAACTCATACAATGGGTCCAAAGAGTGGAAGAAAACGATAGGAATGGTATTCTTAACTTCGATGTGGCTAATATGGAAAGCGAGAAATGAAAAGGAGTTCAACATTACAGCACACCGTTCAATAGACCGGTGGAGGAGATAAAATCTAATTCGTTTTTAGTTTCTTATTGCTTAAGGGATATCAAAGTTGAAAAAATTAAACCGAGAGAGATGATGTGATTTTAACATTGGAGATGTAATTGTGTAATTGCTTATCGTTTTTGCGCTATGTTTTGCTTTTCCTTTTAGAGTTAATTACGTCGTTAGTCCCTATGGTTTGTAAAAAGTAGGGGTGCAAACAAGCCGAGCGGCTCGCGAGCTACTCGAGATCGGCTCGAGAAAAAGCTCGAAACGAGCCAAGCCTTGTCGAGCCCGAGCCGAGCTTGAGCCTAAAATAAAGCTCGTTTGTTTATCGAGCCCAAGCTTGAGCCTCACACGTGAAGCTCGTTAGGCTCGTCGAGCCTTATCGAGCCTTAGTGTAAACGAGCCGAACCGAGCCGAGCTTATTTAAACTTGTTTACAAGCCGACCTCAAACCTAAAAATAAGCTTATTTAGTAACCGAGCCCGAGCCCAAGCTTCACTTATCAAGCTTGCGAGCCTAAAAAGTCTTATTTATATTATTTTTATTTAATATATTAATTTATAAATAATAAACGAGCCGAGCCCGAGCCGAGCTCGAGCTTGAGAAAACACCAACGAGCCGAGCTCGAGCTTTAAAAACAAAGCTCGAATCGAGCCGAGCTCGAGAGCCCGAGCTCTTATAAGTTAATCAAGCTCGAGCTCGAGCCGCTCGAGCTCGGCTCGGCTCGTTTGCACCCCTAGTAGAAAGTAACAACCTAGGGTACTAATAGTTTAAAGTAACATTCTAAGTTATTAACCTTTCAATTTGTAACAAACTTGAGTACTAACACTTAACCCAGTTTAATTTTAACATCATTCAAGAGTAATTAAGTCCTTTTGCATTCTCCATTTATTAAAACTGATAAAAATCACTTAGACACATGAAACCTTACTTATTCTCTTTATGTAGGGAGTTACATAATAATGCCAACCTGTGACATGAATATTGTGATATTAAAATAAGTTTTTTTATGTTTAAAAACTATATTTTGAATCTTTTTAGCTAATGAATTTTTTCCTCACATTTAAAAAAAATGTAACTTTTGGCCATTTTATTGATTAGTTCATTAAATAATCAAAATTTGTAAGAAGACTCGGATTATATCTGATACTGATTTGATCCAAATTTGTATACCTTATTATTGAAGATGGTTGTTTTATTCAAATCAACTCGGTTGGGAATTTGTGTCACGCCCTCAATTTTCACATGCGAAGTACTACCGCGTGGTATGTGATTAACCAGGATCACGCCACCGATTATATTGAGCAATAAGTATAATAAAACGGTTTTCATCACTCGTTACACTTTTATAACCCATGGAACTATTGCAACTAGAAGAAATTGAAAGAATGCTTGAATCACCAAAATTTTGGCCCAATCATTGAGATTAGATCTTAAATATTGGAGCACTAAAAAATAACATCCCTTGATCTGATTGTTATACACATAACCATAGAATCGAAAAACAATGAAATCTGACACAAAACTAGTAATCAACTAACGATAATAGAGCCATGTACCATGTCAAGAAAACATAGATTGATACACAGAAAATAGTGATACCTAAACCACATGATTTTATTTAGCCAATTTTATAAAACAGGAAGATTACAGATTGGCATAATATCAACAAGATGTAAAGAAAACTATACATGAAAACCCTAATTTCGGGTAGAAGATGAATAGAACAAACTCTCTAATCAAACCTTAAATCGAATGGCTGTTATTTGAGAAGACCAATTCTGTAGAAACCCTAATAACTAAGTTGACCTAGGACTTATGCGTTGCAGCAAACCTATAAAACTGCAAAAAATAGACAACGTAAAAATGTTGAACCGCACACACGTTGCGTTGTGTTAACTCGCAGAATTTAAAACGGAACGTAAAATGAAAAATTTGCGTAACATGGAAAATATAAGAGACCAAAGTTGAAAGTAAAAAAATTGTGAAGATAAATTGCGAAAGACGAAAACTTTTAGGTTAAAAGTAAAAAAATCAAACAAGTTTGGGTTAAAAGTGAAAAATCAAGTTTTATTTTTTTTAAAATCCCCCTAAACATTAGGTACACCCACTCTATGCATACAATTGTTGCAAATTTACAGTATGGAAATTGTGTGTTTAATATTGAAAATCTATAGATGATTTTTGTTATTTTAGTCAAAAATCTTTGCTAAATGCATTTGTTTGTTTATTTTGGTGCTAGACTTTGGTTGAGTTTATTGTTTAACTGCTAGTTCATTGCTGGGGTCTAAGACCATGGGGTACGGTTTAGATAGTCCCTAAAGGGATCATCCGCCACGTAGACGCCAACTCAGCAATGGTGAAGGACCATCCCCTTGGGGACTACCCAAGGGTGTGGAAGACTACCCACATAATACAATATATAATAAAGAGGAGAGAGAGAGAGAGAGAAGTCAGAGGGGAGAGAGAGAGAGGGCCCACCATATTTGCCTCGTCACCTCCGTCATCTGCAAGACGCCGTCGACGCGACGGACCGCCGGGGGCGGTGTGCGACGCTCCGAAACGCCGGAGACGGGGGGAGATGAGCTCCATACCCTTTGGTCTAATCGTTGTATTTGTAGTTTCTTGCTTTAAGTTCAGGTTGTTCTTAAAAGTAAAAACGATTACATTTTCAAATTTCAAGAAAAGTGTTGATATAGGGTTGTATCTAATTAGGCAGGAGGGGTGTTTTAGGGGTTCCTAGGAACCCCCTCTGTTCGGGAAAAAAATGAAAAAAATAGTGGAAACCTTGTATGATTTGGAAAAAAATATTTAGAATTGGTGAAAATCTACCAAAAGGAACCCGGTAAAAAAAGTTACTTAATCCGCCACTGTAATTAGGGCTGTAAACGAACCGAACGTTCAGTGAACAATTCGTGAATCGTTTGACGGGAAGTTCGTTTATGTTCGTTCGATTAGCTTAACGAACGAACATGAACAAAAAATTCCGTTTAGTTTGCTTAGCGAACGGACACGAACACGAACACAGGTTTCGTTCGTTCGACTGCGTTCGTGAACCTCGGTAAATGTTTGTTTATGTTTATCGTTCATTCGTGTTCGTTTGATTATATTAAAAATAATAAATAATAAACCTTTTATTTAAACATATTGAACACTTGAAACCATGTCTTTTTCTAAGTTAGCTAAGATTTGAACACTCGAAGACATTTTGGTATAATTATGTCTAGGTTAGTTAACCTTGATTTATCATTTAGTGGTGTAGTAAACTTCTTGTGTTTTGATTTATCATTTGATGGTTGTAGTTAACTACTTATATCCAATGTTTAAGGATAACAATGTTTTTTATTTTTTATTTTCACGTTAAATTTTCGTTTACATTCGTTGTTATTTGCTTGCGTTCGTTTGTGTTCGAGACAAGTGTTCACGAACTGTTCATGAACAACTGAATTTCGTTAACGAACGAACACGAACATAAACTTATGTTCGGTATGCGTTCTGAACAGTTCGCGAACATGTTAATTTTCTTAACGAATGAACACGAATATGGCATTGTTCGTGTTCATTCGGTTCTTTTACAACCCTATCTAATATTTGGCTTGCAATTTTAATTTTATGCAGGTGAAAGATCTAAGTTGTTTCATACTTTCATTGATTGAAATTATTTACGAAAAAAGGTGGCTTGTAATAGTATAGTATATGAAAACTTTTGACGAACATAATACACAGTACAAGATCGACACAGCAACAACGCAAGTAGCGACAAAACGGTGGAGAAAAATATTATTTAACCCAAACCAGAAAAGAACCCCCCAGAACCCTGAATCTTACCAACAGTAAGATTACAATCGGTACAGAACTATAGCAGATCCTTTGATGATCATCCAATGATGATCATCATCACATATACAACACCGATCTCGTAAATACACACCGAGATCAACAGAAAATACAACTGAAATACAACAAACTAACAAACCCTAACTATAGAGAGAAGGTGAGAGACTGATGATGTGAAAAAGATGACTGCACAGTGATCGTTGCCACTTTTTATACCTGAATCTTTGATAGTTCCACTTAACACCCTCATCCAATCAGCACATGACTAACACAGACCCTTCATTTAATCACAAACGGTCCCTGCAAATATATCATATAACAATACGTACCTCGCACTTTACAATCAACACAAATACAGCCCATTATGTTATAACATGTTACATATGTTACAAATAAATGAATTAACACATATGCATAGTTTTAACACTCCCCCTTCATTTATTTGTTATACAGATCAATTAACCCCAACTCTTTACAAAAGAAATCATGCTGAACAGAATTCAGCCCTTTTGTAAACACATCAGCAAGTTGTTGTTCAGTATCTACCTTCTCAGGTATAATTAAGCCATCAGCAATTTTTTCCCTCAAAAAATGTAAATCCAACTCGAAATGCTTGGTTCTCTCATGAAACACAGGGTTTAATGAAATAGAAATAGCAGACTTACTGTCACAACACAACCTCAAAGGCAATGCACATACAACATTCAATTCACTCAACACATTTTTAATCCACAACAGTTCACAAACAGTGGAACACATCGCACGATACTCAGCCTCAGCTGAAGACCTGGAAACAACACTCTGTTTCTTGCTTTTCCAGGAAACTAATGAATTACCAGAAAAGTACAGAAACCAGTTATTGATTTTCTATTATATATACTTTTAGCCCAGTCAGAATCAGCGTAGCTAACTAAGTCAAAATTGTCACTATCTTTAAAACACAGTCCCTTTCCAGGAGAAAGTTTTAAGTACCTAAGCAATCTTAGTGCAACCTTTAAGTGTAATTCCAATGGTTTATGCATAAATTGACTAAGGTATTGTACAGTATAACTGATATCAGGTCTTGTTAAAGATAGATAAATTAATTTGCCAACAAGTTTTTGATATCCAGAGACGTCACTTAATTCACATTGATTTTTAACATCTTTAGTATTTACTATATGACTCAACTCAACAGGTGTAGACACTGGTTTACAACCTAAATATCCAAATTCATTTAATAACTCGAGGCAATACTTTCTCTGATTTAGACACACACTTTGATTCTCATACAACACTTCTATACCAAGAAAGTACTTTAATATCCCTAAGTCTTTTATTTTAAAACTTTCACTTAAAGTCTGTTTAACTCTACTTATTTCACTTTCATTGTTACCAGTTATAACGATATCATCCACATAAACAAGCAACACAAGAAATACATTTGATTTATCTAAAACAAGCAAGGAATGATCACATAAGCTTTGTTTGAAACCAATATCAACTAGAACCTTAACAAGTTTTTCATTCCACTTTCTAGGAGCCTGTTTTAGGCCATATAGTGACTTGACAAGTTTACACACTTTAGTCTCGCCTTTAGAATAATAGCCTTGCGGAAGTTGCATATATACATCCTCCGTTATAGACCCATAAAGGAAAGCATTATTAATGTCCAGTTGAAACAATTTCCAGTTATTTTTAACAGCCAAACTAATAACAATTCTAACGGTAACCATTTTAACAACCGGAGAGAAGGTTTCACCAAAATCTATGCCTTCCCTCTGATTGTATCCTTTAGCTACCAATCTAGCTTTAAACCTTTCAACCTCACCATTAGACTTATACTTGACTTTATATACCCATTTACATCCTATAGCTTTTCTATCAGCAGGCAAATCACACAAAACCCAAGTTTTATTATTGTGTAATGCTTCCATTTCAGCATTCATGGCTTCAACCCACCTTGGGTCTTTCGAAGCTTCATAGTATGAATTAGGTTCAATAATTTTATTTAAGCTACTCACAAAACTGAAATTTTCAGCAGACAAACAAGAGTAATTAACAACCTTATCTACACCATACTTCACCTTACCATCTAAGACAAAACCATCTAATCTTTTAGGTAAAGTAACAGTTCTGCTGGATTTCCTAACACTTGGAATGTTGCCCTCAGATGGGTTGGTCTCAACATTTGACATCTCACTGTCCTCATCCACACCAGAATTCCCACTACTACTACCTAACTCCCTATCTATAGTTGACACATCTTGATCAACTTGACTAGTAGTGGCAAATGTAGAAGGGTTAACTGGTTGATGATCATCACTAAGATTGTCATGAGCACCAGATACCCTTTCTTCATCATCGGGACTTGGTGAAATATTGGGTGTAAGTGTTTCAAAACAGTCAAAAAAGTTGATATGATTTAATTCATTATTAACATCAGAATTTGTATTATTCCAATCTTTTGTTTTAAAAGGATACACACTTTCAAAAAATTTAACATCCCTTGAAAATAAAACTCTTTTTTCATCAAGGTTCCACAATTTGTAACCTTTCTTAACATTTGAATACCCAATTAAAACACACTTATCAGCATGATAAGCAAACTTATCAGTCTCATTCAAGACCGTACTAAAACACAAACACCCAAAATTTCTAAAATGAGAAGGGTAGGCTTAAAACCAAACACAACTTCATATGGACTTTTACCAACTAACACAGACGAGGGAATCCTGTTAATAATATAAACGGCTGTTAGCACACAGTCGGACCAAAATCTTAAAGGTAAGCCTCCTTGATACATCAAAGCCCTGGCTATGTTAAGTAAATGTCTATGTTTCCTTTCCGCCACACCATTCTGCTGTGGCGTATAAGGACAACTATTCTGATGTAAAATGCCTTTCTCTTTACAAAACATACTCATTTTATTATTAACAAATTCAGTCCCATTATCGCTTCTAAACACCTTTATTTTCGTCTTAAACTGTGTTAATATTAATTCATAGAAACTGATTATATTTTCAAAAACTTCAATTTTTGATTTAAGCAAATAACACCAAACAGTCCTAGAAAAATCATCAACAACAGTGAGGAAATATTTGTAACCTTCATAACTAGCAATTTTATAAGGACCCCAAACATCTAAATGAATTAAGTCACCTAGACTCTTAGACTTATGTTCACTTAAAGGAAATGGTACTCTAACCTGTTTAGCCCTATGACAGACCTCACATGGACCATGTTCAGCAGACTTTATACCAAGACTATTTTTTAACACAGCCAAGACTTGATCAGAAGGATGACCCAATTTACTATGCCACATATCAGACAATACACTACTATTGAAACAAGTATTAAAATTATTACCATTCAAACCTAGAAAGTACAACCCATTTTCCTGCCTACCAGTCACCAGGATTTTCGTTAACTTGGAATCCTGTAAAACACAACTCTCTTCATTAAACAAGACAGTTATACCATTATCTTTTCCTAACTTGTGAACAGACAAGAGATTTACACTGTAATCAGGAACAAAAAAGACATCTTTTATTATAACATTATCTAAAAGTTTTAAATCCCCAATTTTAATCACTTTAACACTTGTACCATTTGGGTGACAAACTTTTAAATCAAATTCAGACATATCTATACAATTAAAGAGATCCTTATCAGTTTTAACCATATGTTGTGTTGCACCAGAATCTACAATCCAATTATAACTACAACAAAATGAATTTACTGCAGAGCAACTAACAAAACAAGACTGACCTCCTACATTTGTCTTTGACTGATCAGACTCAACCTTTCCATCAACAAGACTCAACAGTTTTGATATCTGCTCAGATGTAAAAGGCAAAGAACCACTAGAACCAGATGACCCAACAACAGCATTAGACTTATTAGACACATTATTTTTCACAAACTGTCCTCCTGTCCTTTTCTTCATTCCAGGAGGATAACCAATTTTCTCAAAACACCTATCAATAGTGTGTCCTATCATATTACAGTGAGTACATTTTAAGTTTGGATTAGGTCCTCTAGGAAATTTTCTTTTATTATCAAAAGATTGATTTGGTTTAGACACAAAAGAAACATTATGTCCTTTTGAACTACTACCAACATTCCTATGCGACTCTTCCCTGGATATGATAGAAAAGGCTACTTTAACAGAAGGCAATGGCTCTCTTGTCAACAGATTAGTTCTAACAGGTTGATAAATGTCATCAAGACCCATTAAAAACTGCATTAGTTTTATTAAAGTTGAAAAATCATTATAGTCCTTTGCTGCTTGACAAGAACATTGATGTGTGTAAAATGCAACATATAAATCACATCAATTAAGGCATAAAACTAACCCTTTTTAAGTACTAATGTTGGAAAAAGAGTGTTTTTGTCTTCCTTTTGTATTTTCAGGATGAAATGAGCTCAAAATCACAAAAGAAGCAAAAAGACAACTAATTCTAGCATAAATACAAGAAAAGGAACAAAAGTAGACTGCCCGGACCCTCAACGGCACCTCCCAAGGCAAAGAAGAGAAAACAGAGACTGAACACGCCCCGTGTCCAGCGAACACGGGGGCGTGCCCAGGAAGCAGCAGAAAAGACAAACCAGTAGAAGCTTCCATTGCCCACCACGGGGCCGTGTCCAGCGGGCACGGGGGCGTGGTGAAAGTACAGCAGGCGCATTAATTGTAATTGCGAATTACAATTAATGAAGAGAGAGAATGTCAGACGGGCACGGGGGCGTGTCCAGCGGACACGGGGCCGTGCCCAGCCTTCTGTTCAGCCTATAAATAGGGGTGCTTGGCTTCATTCCATTTCATCCCTTGGCACACCACCTCTCTCACACTTCATCCACCACCCACCACCACCATAACACCATCATCCACCACCATCATCCATTGTCCATCGTAGAGTGTGTGAGTCGTCTCGGGATCCAAGATTGATCGTAAGAGTTCTTGACAATCAAGGCCATGTTTGCCTAAGTCTCTTACATCACTTGGTGAAGACAAGTGTTTAGTATAATACTTTTTATTTTTAATCTTTTGCACTTTTTATTTGGTTTTGTATTAATGACTATAATAACTAGTTACTTATGTTGAAGGTGATCTTTCCTTATCGTTTGTCCGTGGTGTCTTGGCGTTATTTTACTGTCTATATAAAATAAAAGATTTTCACCATTCATATCTCCACGGTCTATATGGAGGTATGTTGGCTACCTGGTCGGGGGTTAAGGAAACGGTTTGGTAAGGGTCTTGCCCTTGTTCAGCGTTTAGAGGTCCTGCTTGGGACCTGGGTCAAATTTAGTAGGATCTCCTTCAATGCCCATAGGTATTGGATGGCGGGGATCCAAACTCTTTGACCCCCTCATAAGTTAACTACTATTAATACTATAACCCGGCTATTTAGGACTCTATCCCTGCTGACTCAGACTACTTAGCCGAGGGTAACGTCACCGCCAAAAGCGGGGCCTACCACAATTTGCATTAATAACTTAATTCATTATCTTTCAATAATCCGACCCTTTAGGATTGTATCCTTGCTGACTCAAACTACTGGGTTGAGGGTAACGTCGCCTTCAAAAGAGGGGCCTACTACAATAACTAAGATAATCTCTTAAACAAGTGCAAAAGTGCGAAAATAATCAAAGGTTATACTAACACACGTGTCGGATCCAAGTGATTCATCTTGTCTATCTGTTTTTATTTTATTTTATTTTTCAGCATTTAGTTAGTTTTTATTTTTCTTAGTTTAAAACATTTTTCTCACTTTTTGATTTGGTTAGACGTTGAGGATAAACCGGTATTAAAAGCTCTTGTGTCCTTGGACGACCTCGGTATCTTACCAACACTATACTACGTCCACGATGGTTGCACTTCCCATATGTGTGTTTAGTGTTAGTAAATATCGTGTTTTATAAATTTAAAACTTGGCTAAAAGTGTAAAAAGGGGCTTAAATATATATCAAAATTATATACACACCAACACGCATCAAACATGAAGGCAAATGAACCATAGCATCAAATTGTTTCCACATTGTTGTCAGCTTGTAATAATACTCAGCAACAGAACTACCATTTTGTGAAACAGAATTTATTTTTTTATACAAATTGTAAACAACAGAGCCATCTACCTTATCATATGTTTCTTTTAAATCAGTCCATACTTCAGAGGCTAATTTAGAAAACACTTGTCCTAAAAATAATTCTTCTGACACAGAATTTAACAACCAAGTAAGTACCACAGAGTTACATCTATCCCATTGACTAGCCAGAACAGGATCATCTTCAGATTTTATACATTTACCATTTATGAATCCATATTTATTTTTAGCCTCCAATGCTAATTTCATAGCACTTGACCATACCGAATAGTTCTCAGTTCCTTTTAGTTTAATACTAACTATAGTCAAAGCACTAGAGTCGCTAGGGTGAAGATATAGAGGGTCTCCTATATCCAATTTACTTATAAGAGTCACAGAAGTACTACCAGTATCACCAGTCACACTTGCAAACAAACAAATAACAACAATTCAAGAATGAACAAATAGACGAAAGAGAGCACTCACAAACAGTGAATACGCAACAACAATAACCAAGGCTAACTGTGTCAGTGTCCAGATTCCTGGTTCATCACTCAATAGGTGCCCGGACAAGTCTTTACACAGTAGCTATACCACAATATAAACCTATACAACTGATAGAAAAACAAACAAATCACAAAAAAAAAAAAATACAACAAGTAATAACAATGCACACAAGACTCGATCAAGTGCCGGTCCGACTAGCCCGGTAAACAAATATGCCTATGACCCACAATATAGTGATGAACAACGAAAGTAAAAAAGAACACAGATTAGAAAGATCTCACAGAAGCGTTTAACTCCCTCCAAGTAGAACTATCTTATAACCTTTTAGGATTATAAAATAGATTCAAGAAGAAAGCGTAATAAACTCTGGTTAGTTTGCCCTGAAACCTTGGGTTTCAGAGACCAACGCAGTCTTCACACCGAACAAGAAGAGATCTTCTTCTCTGCTGTCACAAGCACCCTAGCTAGGGTTTCTACCACACCAGATCTGACAGAAACACACCATATCTACTGCCTGCACACACTCCAAGAAAGGATCAAAACAACTTTATAACAAAATAATCAGACGACAACACAGACAAGACTCAAACTCAAATACAAACAGCGGAAAATCAGATTTAGAAAACCTTTAAGACAAAATCAAGAGCGATTAGCTCTGATACCATGAAAACTTTTGACGAACATAATACACAGTACAAGATCGACACAGCAACAACGCAAGTAGCGACAAAACGGTGGAGAAAAATATTATTTAACCCAAACCAGAAAAGAATCCCCCAGAACCCTGAATCTTACCAACAGTAAGATTACAATCGGTACAGAAATATAGCAGATCCTTTGATGATCATCCAATGATGATCATCATCACATATACAACACCGATCTCGTAAATACACACCGAGATCAACAGAAAATACAACTGAAATACAACAAACTAACAAACCCTAACTATAGAGAGAAGGTGAGAGACTGATGATGTGAAAAAGATGACTGCACAGTGATCGTTACCACTTTTTATACCTGAATCTTTGATAGTTCCACTTAACACCCTCATCCAATCAGCACATGACCAACACAGACCCTTCATTTAATCACAAACGGTCTCTGCAAATATATTATATAACAATACGCACCTCACACTTTACAATCAACACAAATACAGCCCATTATGTTATAACATGTTACATATGTTACAAATAAATGAATTAACACATATGCATAGTTTTAACAGTATAGTAACTAAAATCAATTGGTTATATTCTACATGAACGTACATGGATTATTATAACTCTATTAACTTGTGACATTTTGAAAAAAAAAATGTTTACAAATCTTTAAGCGACGTGAATAAGTTGAACTCTTGCTGGTTGGTTTAATAGTTTTGATTCATGATGGAAGATGAAAATATAGTTTAAGAAGAGGAAATATGTAATTAGTGATTTAATAAGTTCAAAAAGGTAAAATATTTATCACCTATATATTTATTTATTATCTATATATTAAAGACAAATGTCGGTGCCAATTTCATGTTTAGTCCCTCCTGATTTTTCCTCCTTGACCCTTCAGGTTTGTTTATAGTTTGTTTCGCTCCCTCTGCAAGTCTGCATGCTCTAACAAAAGTCAACACTTCACGTCCACTCTTCCTCTCCGGTCTACACTACCCATACCTCTCCTCTCATCCATCGCCACACCTTCTGCACCGACGACACCACCCACCAAGCCACCGTCGTTACCACAACCGATGTCACGTCTTCTTCACCGCCGCTGGAACAATCAAACACATCTTTTTCGGTTTTTCACTATACTACTACAACCCGCGACGATGATGACGTCGTTTACCACCGTCCACGCAGCTGGAGAAGATAATCCGATTCCGGCCGTCGGAGAAGACAAGCAGATTATGGCCGCCGGAGAAGACATTTGTTCGAATCTGGTGAAGTCACCATTACACCTCACTCGATTGATACCTACCGTCACTAACGGAGGATGGCCAATCACCATAGACCACCTCTGGCTTTGTCTCTCTATCATCAATTTTATTTTGTGTGGTGCAAACTAAGGTGTGATTTATGAAAATGCCGACCTCCAGATATAAAAACTTTGTTTTCTTAATAGAAGTTGGATGTATGGTTTCAACAGTATGAATGAAAAGCTCTCGCATCTCAATGCTCTCTATTCAGCCTTTTTTTTATAATTGATACGCTAACAAAAGTCTTATAATTGATATACTAACAAAAGTCTTATAGTGTTTTTAAGGTTTTATGACAGATGAGGCTATAGATACAGAGGGTGCCGTCATCATATAGATCGTGTTACATATGAAATGGTCATACAGTCCGTATGATTTGACAACACCAACTCATACGACCTGTGCAAAACATTAATATACTAACAAAAGTAAGCCTCAATGTTATAGTTTACTTTTTTTAATCATACATCGTGTTCTTTTAAAAGTTAGTCTTATTGTTATTTCCTTTTCTTATGTTTAGTCCCGCATCTTGATTTTTAGAATAGAAAAAAAAAATGATGTTATAGCAAATCCCCGAATACAGAGATGGATTTATCTTTTATTTGTTTTGACGTAAATTTTGTTTAATAACGGGTTTGGTCAAATATAATATGCTTCATTCGAATTGTACGTTTGTTACGCCGCCGCAACGCGCGGCGGGTAAAATTACTCGTTTAAATTAAAATTAGAACATAATGAATAGTAACATTATTAAGGGGATGAGTAAATAGTATCGGGTACCGGTATCGGTATCAAATTTACCAAACTGGGTATATTTTTGGTATCGAATCGGTAGCGACTTTTGACATTTTCGGTATCGGTTTAGCACCGGTATTAACCTATTTTTACCTTCAAATACCGGTACCGTACCAGTACCGAACCGTACCGTGCCATGTATATTCGGTACCGGTACCCACTTTTGGGGATTTTCGGTACCGGTTTGTACCGAGCTCATCAAATCCTGTAGCAACTTAGCACCGTTTAGATTACTTTTCATACACAACCCAATGAATAGTAACATCATCAAGGGGATGAGCAAATGCTATCGGGTACCGGTACCGAACCGTACCATACCAAGTATATTCGGTACCGGTACCCACTTTTGAGGATTTTCGGTAACGGTATTTTCGGTACCGGTTGGTACCGAGCTCATCAAATCCTGTAGCAACGTAGCAACGCAAGTAATTGCACCGTTTAGATTACTTTTCATACACACTGTAAGTAAATTGTGTTTGGTTTAAATAGGGTTTTATATACACAACAACTTATTTTGTTTTATTTTTTTGTCTTTTTTCTATAATGAATTACTTGTAGCATGTAATATTAACTTGGATATTTAGATTATTGATGAGCAAATCATATCAAATCCTGTAATCAAACCGGTATCATATCGGGTACCAAATTTACTATACCAATCATTTTCAGTACCAATTTGGTACCCACCTTTTGGCGTTTTCAGAATCGTTACTTTCAGTTCGACACCGGTCTAGCACCATACCTGTATTTACTGATTTTTACCTTCAAATACCATATCGTATGGTACCGAGCATTTTCGGTGCAGGTACCTAATTTCGATGATTTTTCGGATTGGTACTTTAGGTGCCGTTACAGGTACTAAGCTCATCCATATTTTAACGTGTTAGCACCGTAATAACTAAACTGAAAACAACCGAATTTCCAACGTGTAGGACGTGTGGGTCCTATTATTATATATTAGATTATTTAAGATCGTTTTTTAGGACGAAGTGACTATCCTTACCACATCATTTTTATTTATGTTTTAATATTCGGTATCTGCTTACCGTTACTAACACACGTTTTGCAGACATTAGGTCCCCGCCGCAACGCGCGAGCGAAAAATCAACTCGTAAAAGTAATTTTAATGAAACTAGGAATAAGACCCGCGCGCGTTGCTGCGCGGGTACGTCGCAAAAATCGAATGGATTAGTCTAAACGTTATGTGATGCGTTAATCATATGAAAACGCGTGTTTCGACATTTCCAATTGAACTCAATGTAACCTATATAAGCATTGTGATTGGATCAAAACATAAAGTAAATCAAATTTATGTCGTACAATCATAACGTATTATATGTGACCCGACTCATACATAAAAAACGTAACACATGTAACGGAAAAGTTGACACATATAATTAAAAGAGATTAATTAGAGCTTTTGAAAAAAAAACGAAAAAAAGAAACTTTGATTTGACTCCACTCGATTCGAAACAAATTTTACAAAACATTCATAAAATAAGCACGAAAACATATTATATTTGACCTGACTCGTTTCCCAAAATAGTTTACGTCAAAATATACACCAACTTCAATTTATACCGAAACGTACATAAAAATATGTACCTAAAAATGGGTTTCTTATAGGAAAACGTATTATATTTGACCTAGCTCGTTTTCAGAAAAAAGTTTACGTCAAAACGTAGTGCAAATTGAATTCATACCAACACATACATAAAAAAATATGCACGTAAAAAATAATTTTTTTAAGTAAAGGAGGTATAGGGGTAAACTCGAAACAAATTATTAATAGAAAACTTAATAGGTTAAATACGTTCGTAAAATCTTGCCAAGTAGCACTAATGCCACACCATTGCCAGCAACCACCAACATCAGAAAAGCTTTTAAAAATAAAATAAATAAAAAAGGAATAAATAACATCGAACGAAAAACAGACGTAAGATTGTTGAACCACGCACACCTATTGCGTCATGTTAATGCAAAAGTTAGATGTAATGTAAAACGTAGAAAAGAATAACTAAGTTCATCTGGGACCTCCGCGTTGTGATAAACTTGTCAAACGGAGAAAAATAGACGCGTGGCGACAGGGCCTGTCAAACTAAAATAAATAGACGAAAAAACATTGAACACTCATGCACGTTGCGGCGTGTTGACTCGCAATAAAACGAATAACTCGTGAAAGATAAAAGTATGAGGGACTAAAGTTGAACAGAAAAAAGTGTTTGTGTTAGATTGTAAAAGATGAAAAGTTTTAGGGTTCAAAGTAAAAAAGATTTGAAAGGTTAAAATGTAAAAGATAAAAAACTTATAGTTGTAAGTGAAAAATTAAGTTTTTTTTTTTTTTGGAAACACCCTATGCATATAGTACAATCATATCAAGCAACAACATGTTCCTTATTTATAGTGTGGTAACGTGGTAATGTGGTAATGGGTAAGCCTTAAATTTACCGTTACAAAAAATATACATCTTTCGTGGCCGTAATACCCAATCACCACATACCACGTTGCACATTGTGACACGCCAATCTGACGTGTTGAGATATTATTCGTCCACCTCACTGAAATATTACCAGCTAGCTACTTTATAACCCTACGATCTGCTTCTTTCTCTCTCTGACTGACAGACAGACAGACTTGTATAGTCATGGCGACGCAGAGATTAAACCCTAGCGGCATCGCCTTCATAGCTCTACTGCTGCTTCTATCGCTTGCTTCTGCTAAAGTCTTCTTCGAGGAACGTTTTGACGGTAAGTTCAATTGAACTCTGCTATTCCGTTTTGAATTCAACTTGACTTTGTGTTTGCTGTTTATTTAGATATCCATCCGTGATCTTTTCATATCTGATTAGTTAGGTTATTGATATGTCAATCGAGATTTTGGACATGATGATCTGTGGCAGGCAATTGAGATGAAATGAACTGATTTTTCATCAGTGATCATATCTATACATGATTTGAATGTGTGAAGCTTTCTGTTATGATTTGGTGTTTCCTGTAATGCTTTGACAAATTGTCAGCTTTATCAGGAGAAACCTCATGAATTAATCATATGCAAAACTTAGTGTCCTATTTTTTCTTGGTTTTAAGCTGAGCAAACTTGAAGTATCACTTGTCCAATGTCAATTGTGTTACATTTGTTTTGGTGGTTGCTTTAAACTTATTTGTTTGGTTTCATCAGATGGGTGGGAAAGCCGGTGGGTTAAATCTGACTGGAAGAAAGAGGATAACATGGCTGGAGAATGGAACTACACTTCTGGTAAATGGAATGGAGATGCCAATGACAAAGGTAACCCATCTGTTTTGAAGAATGTTTGTGCAAATTTATAAGTTGCTGACACTTTTTATTTTCTTTTCCTTGAACAATAGGTATACAGACCAGTGAAGACTACAGGTTTTACGCCATATCTGCTGAGTATCCTGAATTCAGCAACAAGGACAAGACACTAGTCTTCCAGTTTTCTGTGAAGCATGAGCAGAAGCTTGATTGTGGTGGTGGCTACATGAAATTACTAAGTGGTGATGTAGATCAGAAGAAATTTGGCGGTGATACTCCATACAGGTAATCTACATATACAACTCTTGCCTTAATCTTTATTTTTTTCATGTTACTGTTTCTTATATTTTAATTGTTAATGTTGATTATAGTATCATGTTTGGACCTGATATCTGTGGTTATGCTACAAAGAAAGTTCATGCAATTCTCACATACAATGGGGAAAACAAATTGATCAAGAAAGATGTTCCTTGTGAGACTGACCAGCTTTCACATGTTTACACTTTCATTCTCCGCCCTGATGCTACCTACACCATCTTAATTGATAATGTAGAGAAGCAGACAGGAAGCTTGTACTCTGACTGGGACCTTCTCCCACCAAAGCAGATAAAGGACCCCGAGGCTAAAAAGGTAAATTTACACATGGGTAGTGTGCCTTTTTTTGTCAATGCTGACTCGTATCGTATTACAAATGTAGCCTGAAGACTGGGACGATAAGGAGTTCATTCCCGATCCTGAAGATAAGAAACCCGAGGTAAGAAAACATTTGATTCTGATTCCCTCTTAAAGATTCATGTGAAATCTAACTCTGGATTGTTATTCTTCTATTAATACTAGGGTTATGATGACATCCCAAAGGAAATTCCTGATCCAGATGCCAAAAAGGTATTCATTTTTCTTTCAAACGCTCTGGTTTGACGGATATGGTGTATCGCTACTGATTAATTTCTGAGTAAAATTTCAGCCAGAAGATTGGGATGACGAGGAAGATGGTGAGTGGACAGTCCCAACTATTCCAAACCCCGAGTACAAGGGTCCGTGGAAAGCAAAGGTTTGTGGATTAAATAATTAACATTTAAATTCCATATTTATAAATGTTACATAAGCATGTTTTCCATTTGACAGAAAATCAAGAACCCGAACTACCAAGGGAAATGGAAGGCGCCCATGATTGACAACCCAGGTTTGTGTCCTGAAGTCTTTACATTATATCTAATCATGTTTATTTAATATCTGCTGGTAGTTTGAAGAATCTTTTCTAAATATAGATTTCAAGGATGACCCGGATCTGTATGTTTTCCCCAAGTTGAAGTATGTTGGCATCGAACTATGGCAGGTAATTATTTGTTGATTGCCATATGTGTTCATCTCTGAGAATGGCATGCTTACGGTTAATTTTCAGGTGAAATCTGGAACTCTGTTTGACAATGTGTTGATATGTGATGATCCGGAATACGCCAAACAAGTGGCAGAAGAAACATGGGGCAAACAAAAAGATGTATGTTTCTTTTCTATATCTATAAACTTACTAATAATTTATATTACCGTTGTCTCTTTCTTATTTCATTTACCTTGTTTTAGGCTGAGAAGGCGGCATTTGAAGAGCTAGAAAAGAAACGAGAAGAAGAGGTACAATGATAATCCATGTTATCAAGCATAGAAAGAAACTTTTGTGGCTAGTGCTATATTTACCAACTATAAAAGTTTCTCCTATATCAAACAACACATGCGTTAATTTTAGTCCGGCAATTATTGATAACCAGTTAGGCATGTAAATCAGCTTGAATCTACAAGGGCCAGCCATTCTAGAAATGTAGGCATATCCAGCACACACCTTTCCTAACGTTAAAGTGCCCCCAAAAGATAGTAGGAACAGATGTTTTTTAAGCACATTGCTGCCCGTCCAGTTAGGTTGCCGTTGTAGGGTCGAAAGTGTGTATTCTTCTTAATGGGATTGTTGTTTTTATGCTATAGTTTTTATTATCCTATTTAATACATTATTAATAATATTATTATTGAAATGTAAAAATATAAATAACTGTTTGACCTGTTTCTCCTTTCAGGAATCAAAGGATGACCCAGCCGATTCTGACGTAAGTGTTGCATTTTTTTTTGGTTTATAATTATCGATGGAAGAATTAAATTTGATAGAAATGTGGTGGTGTGGTTCAGGCTGATGAGGATGAGGGCAATGAGAGTGATGATGCCGGGGCTGAGGAGGATGAGGAAGGAGCAGATGAAAGTGATATCAAGGTAGTAAGAGATTCAGACTTTTATTCTAATTTAAATTTTTAGTTCTTCTTTTAGTTTTTATTTATAAATAAATTTTGTTATATATACAGGATGAACTATAAGGCGGCTGGCAATGGCGGTAATGTGAGCTTTTTAATATAGTTTTGTATTGTTAGGGCTTGGCCTTGGGATAGATATCTTCTTCTTCTTCTTCTTCTTATGTCTTTGTTTTCAATTGCCCTGGGAAGAGTGTTGTTAGAAAGAAAAACGGGAGCATTTGTGTGTGTGTGTTTCAATTAAAGGCCCACTTGACATTCACATAATCATATTCAGTTCTAAGTTCCATCTACTCCAATCTGCTTTTTATGCCCGTATTTTGAAAATCTAATTAGAATTATGTTTTTTTTTCTTCCAAAATTACCTTCTTTATTTCAAAAATCATAAATATTTTGATGTATTTTGTCACTGTAAATAAGGTTTAACGAGTAGACGGATATCCATACTGAATTAACAGAATCAAGATATCTATGGAAGGCTAAAAACATCAACAACATGAGTAAATTACTCCCAAATGATGTTTGAATTCAAGACCAACATGGAAAAAGCGTCAACCAATTAGATTAAGTCTCACGTTAAATTCAATTTCCCCATCAATTAGATTAAGTCTCACGTAAAAAAACTAGCCATGTACAGTGGTGTTGGTGAGTTTAGATAGAGCTTAGGATAGGAGAGGTCAGGGGTTCAATCCTCATGGTGTGCAACGTTAGCCATTCAAAAAAAAAAATGTACAGAGTCGAAATTCAAATTACGATGATAATGGCTCGGTATGGCTAATTCCCGTTCTGTATTTGATTGTAAAATCATGTCCCATGAGCATCGAGTATACGCCCATTTGTTAAAAATATCGGTTAAGATTTCTATGTACATTTCTTTATCATCATTCTATTTGTTTTTCTTTTTGTTTAATTTACGTTTTTAACAAATAGATACATATCCTTGAGAAAAATCATTTTCCACATTCCATATGATTAAAACATTCATTAAGCTACTAGTAACTAGCCTGGTGTAGTATTGTGTAAGGCTTCAGTCTATGTAAACAAGCAAAATAACAGAAAACATGCAAAAATGTTTATTGCATGTTACATCTAAATAATAAATCTAAATAATGATATTTGAATCCAACTCAAAATACGCAAAGTTATTGTAGGTATGAGCATAAAAAGTGAAAACGAATAATACTAAAACTATTCTTATACCCATCGGGCATATGATTTCAGGTAATCAGGACGGATATATCACCTAATTCTATATCCGTGGATATTTTTACCACTAATCCTATACCCGGTCCCATACCCCGTCTGGCATCGGGTATAACTGTCCTGGATGTCTTGGGTTTCAGGTATACCCGCCAGATGTCTTGGGTTTCAGGTATACCTGCCAGGCACGAGTTCTTTTTTGCCATCCCTAATTGAAATAATTGAAGGCTGAGTACAAACTTAATAAACACGAAAATCAAAGTCTCACTGTCCAGTTCATTTTTTTGCTGGTTTACATGCTTTAAACCGTAAACCAAATCGGTTTGAAGCTTTCTAAACTGACCGGAAAACCAATTTAATAACAGATTTTGATAGTTCTAAAACTTTAAATTGAAACATAAACGCATAAATAAAGATAGATAAGGAGGTGTATATTATAATGGGATCGTACATACCTAAACACGTTACTAGAATATATTAGATCACATTTGCAATTAGTCATTGTTAAAGGGTAGTGTAAATATGAGTATTATATATACTCCTAGTAGATCCCAATTACTACGGGTCAAAAGTGATAATGATAGATGTTAGAAATATCCCATTAATGTGGTCTAACGGATCATTTAAGTAACGTTACCAATATGACATAACTAGTCAGCGAAAATTACTTGATCATAGTAATTGTAAATATTGATTAGTTCAGTGGGCAATTATTATTTCCCTTTAGGTACCTTTATTAGAGAATGTAAAGAGTTTTCATAACAGATCATTATTCATGATCATCATTCATTTGATATTAAATATATATCGACCATAAGAGATGAACAACTCGTGAAATGAACACCAAACTAAAATTCTCTCTAATGTGATCCATCAACACAAGGTACCATAACGAGAATCATGGCTTCATCTTTCTCTTCAAAGATAACCATCCCCAACCCTACAAGTATGTATATCTAATTTGATATTCATGTTTATGTTTGATTGATTATGTTTGGGGTTCTATAATTTTGACTCATGTTTAAGTTTATTGGTATAATCAACAATCGACTCACACACAACCACCTATGAATTAGGTGTTTGAATCTGTATAAACAATGAAACTCGAAAGAAACTAGTAGAAATAGAAAACTGACACACAAACATCCAACAAAAGATGAATTCCCATTTGATAACACTGACTTAGCTCTTGGGTTGCTAAGATGATTACAAGGATGTCACATACTTTGATTACATGCACACTAAGACTCGTAAAAAACCTAATCATGCATAACATCCATATATATACTAAATCATGCCCAGCGTACTTATAAGTATTTCAGATTCCCACTAAATATGCCTCCCTTTTGTTCTTTTCATTAATTACATTTAGGTCCCTTGACTTGTTGATTTCCCTATGCAATTTGGTATCGACGGTCTCTACGAATTCCAACACTCCTCTCTTGTAACCATATTCTCACAACAATCAATACAATAGAAATCACATTACATACACACTAGATGTTTAATTTGGTTCAATATCTTTCTTCCTGCCACCACCATACCGACGCCTTAGCACCACTACCTTTCAACCGTCGGTGACACTCACATGAAGTTCTAGTGACACTCTAGATGACATTCTCTCTTGTGAACGCAAGTTCAACTCACAGTGACATTGCAAGCGACACTTCTCAGTGATACTCCCGAAGATACTTGAGTTAGATGACATTGCCTAGCAATACTTGCTGAACGCAAGTTCAGACTGATCAACACAAGCTCAGTGAAATTTTGTGAGTTGTTGGTTATTCGGTGGGTGAGGATGACTTTGTTGTCGTACGAGAATATATAGAATGGGTGTATCTTTCACATTGTTTCGTTTGATGGTCGATTCTAGTAGTAGTAATATCAGACTTTGTGGATACAATTTATATCTTGGCTAGGCAATGTAGATAACAACTGTGTTGTTTGGAGATTTTCTCTACACCTTTTGCAACTACGATTGCAGCCATGGTAGATTTGGGTGAAAGCGAATTCTATGAGCCTTTGTTCATATTATTTTTGTTTTTTCTTATATTTTACTTTTGAGTTGTATAAGAATTTTGTTTTGGGTTGATCATATGTAGTTTGTACGCAGATTAGATTCCGGAAAACACGACGATTGTAATTGGTGGATGTTTGTTAGTACTCTTTTGGTTATCCTGTCGACGATGGCGTGAGCAACCTCATCTGGGACTTTTTTTCTTATTTGTTATGTTAGCTTTGCTATTGGCTTTCGGGTTTCGATGAGGAAAATGGCTTTCATACTTTGTTTATTGCTTTTATGATGGTGTATTATGGCCCATGTTTACTTTCTTATGACTATGAAGATGTTTTATTATCTAGGCATGGTAACGAAAGTGGGTTTAATGCAACCACTAGTTGCAGCACCTGGGCTTATAAATCTATTTATATAATGTTAATTAGTAACATCTACATTCATTGTTGGTTGTATGTAACGCCCTGTGTTTTCATACTTTCTATATTTGGAAACTCTTGCTTGAAATTCTATCTTTGGAAATTTTTTTGTGTTCTTGTAATCGTCGTTTCGATGTAATCTTTGTAGAATCCGAGACTTAAATCACAACGAAATTCTCGTTTGAACGAAATACTTTTCAAGGATTCCTGATTCTTTATTTATCGACACTTGTTACTCGTTAAACCAATTGAAACTATTAAAATGATGAGATTCGAATCCTAATTCTCGAAACTCGAAAGCTTCGTGAAATGAATAATCGTTTAAAGATTTTTATTCGTTCTAAATATGGTCAATATTCAAATTATTTAAATTAATTAATTTTGTTATTTAAAATTGCATTTTTATTAATAACCTAGTTAGTTTCTTTAGATTATAAAGTTAGTAAATATAAACTAACTTAGTTAGTTTAAACTTCAAAGTTAATCCTTTTAAAACTATATAAACATAGTTAAAAGAAGTCCAGGGACTGGTTATGCAATTCCTGAAAGTATAAAGTGCAGGGACTGTTATTGCATTTGTTGAAAGTTGGTGTAATAATAATAAAAACAAAAAAGAAACAAAACTAAAGACCCTAGGGATCGAACCCGGGTCTCCAGCCAAACCAAACACGCGCTCAACCAGCTGCGCTGGAACTCCACATCAAACATAATTCGACCCTTAAATCTTTTATACACTCATTCAAATGGACCTGGTAGCGCGACCAGACCCCCCCCCCTTCAGCTCCATTTTTAGCGCGAATTCTTGTGTTTTTTGAGTTTTAAACCAATTTTTAACATTAAATATAAAACCACTGCCTAACCTAAACCTTCCCTATAAATACCACATATAATCCAAGCTTTCTACACTTTGCTAATCACTCCAAACTCTCCTAAATTCGTCATTAATCAGCTGATTATCACAAATTCGAGCAGATTGCTACCTCTTCACTAAAGTGAGCATAACTTCTTCGATTCTTATCCGTTTTGCCTCATTCTTTTTCCTATGTGCTTGGATTGACCTTAGTTTCGATTCCATGGGGTTTTCACAGTAAATAAGTCACTGGAACTCCGGCAAAAAGGCCCCAAAGTTCACTGTTTGAATCTGATTTCATTTATCTTTGTTAATACTTGTTTAAACTTGAGTCTAACTGTCACGGCCCCCGACCCGGTTTTACCCGTTTCAGGACCCGCGGGACAGAAATCCTGCGGTATTTTATTTAATGTGAGTTTAGCAGCGGAAAATTTATTCACAGGATCGGCTAAGTTAAAATTTTTCCTGATTATTTTTATTTCACAATTCGGGATAATACCCTGATAATTTAAAATAACAAAAGTTCATTCATAAAACATAATTCTTTATTTTATATTGAGCCACTATCTTAAGCTTGAAATGCTTCCCCTGCATTTTTCCTGAATTACAGCAGATCACCTGAAACATGTTTGAAAAAGATTTTGTCAGCGGGGAAATACTGAGTGAATTATTCTAGTTACTGGAAAACGACACATTTATTATAATTTACAGTGGTAAGATCTTTTACAATGTTTCTGATATCAACCAATCTACCCACAGTACTTTACCACTCGACCCATTGGCCCATACGTCCAATGGTGTCTGTGATTATGGTCATATCACCCAATGGCTGCCCCAATGGTGACGATTATCAAGTAATGTGCACAATACCCCACATACCGGCTGTAACTTGGTGATTACATAAACTTAATCACTGTAAGTTATAATTCTGAAAATAATTTGGAGTATTGTAAAACAGTTAACAACTCACAAACTGTGAGAAAAGAGTTTATAAAAGAAGAATAACTCACAAACTGTGAGAAAAGAATTTACAAAAGAGGAATAACTCACATTGCAGATTTAGTATTGACAGAATATGATTTTAGCCCTGTTAACCTAATTTACACAAAACAGGGTTAGTGATCAATACAGCAGTTACGATAACTTTGCGAGATCAAATTCTCACAATGAATGACCCAGTGCAATACTTCAACTCATTTATCAAAATGACAAACGACAAAGTATAGTACTTCAACTCATTTATCGAATTATCGACAAACGACAAAGTACAATGCTTCAACTCATTTATCGAATTATCGACAAACGACAAAGCATAACCTAATGTGGGCGGCACTTAGACATTCTTTGGATATATTGATCCCGGAAACTGAATCGTAATAGCGATCGAGTAATTACCCGGTTCCGTAGCAGTACCTTGATACTAGTGTGTGATTAATTGTAGTAAAGCAGCCTAATATCGATCTACAGAATGAATTCGATCGACGTTTTAACATTTTCTTTCAAGTGCCAAGGTGGGCTATTTATAGCCCGAAAATCGACTCGCATGCGGACCGTATGGCTTGACGTTTACGGTCCGTAAGGAACCTGATTAGCTTACGGTCCGTAAGCCATAACCCTTACGGTCCGTAAGGGGTGCGTTTAGGCTTGTAGACTAGCCTTCTCAATGGTATAGCTTCGGTGACTCAACAATTAAATCGAATTTACAGTATACAACGAAGTTTTGAAGATAAATATTAAGTAGGGTCTAGCCCCCCTGAGTTTTAGGGGCCCTGATCCTGATTCCGATTATTCTGGAAATTTCAGGGTTAGTGCCAAATCACTTGGGGGTCTCAATTAGGGTTTCCTTATTGACTAATTATTATTTTAATTATTAATTTTAATGAGAGTTGTTACATCCTCCCCACCTTAGGAAAAATCTCGTCCTCGAGATTTACTGAAACAGATGAGGATATTTGCGCTTCATTTCTGACTCTAATTCCCAAGTGTATTCTGGTCCTCTCTTGGAATTCCATTTGACTTTTACTAATACAAGTCGTTTGTGTTTGAGGAATTTGACTTTCCGGTCTTCTATTTGTAAAGGTTTTTCTATGAATTTCAGTTTCTCATTTACCTCTATGTCTTGAAGAGGTACTACCAGAGATTCATCGGATAAACATTTCTTAAGGTTGGATACATGAAATACATCATGTACTCCAGCTAGTTCTTCTGGTAGTTGTAATCGATAAGCAACTGGTCCGATTCGTTGAATCACTGGAAATGGTCCAACATATCGGGGACTCAGTTTTCCTTTCTTACCAAATCTTACAACTCCTTTCCAAGGAGATACTTTTAGTAGTACTTTGTCTCCTATTTGGAATTCAAGTGGTTTGCGACGATTGTCTGCATAGCTCTTTTGACGATCTCTGGCTGTTTTCAATCTTTCCTTGATTTGAGTTATTTTGTCTGTGGTTTCTTGCACAATTTCTGGACCTGATAATTGACTTTCTCCTATTTCTGCCCAACATACAGGTGTTCTGCACTTGCGTCCATACAGTGCCTCGAATGGAGCGGCTTCAATACTTGAATGATAACTATTGTTATAGGAGAATTCAATTAATGGTAAATGGTTATCCCAATTACCTCCAAAGTCAATCACATGCTCGGAGCATGTCTTCCAGAGTTTGGATTGTCCTTTCACTTTGTCCGTCTGTTTGTGGATGATATGCGGTACTTAGATTGAGTCGGGTTCCCATTGATTCTTGGAAACTTGTCCAAAATCGGGAGGTGAAACGACTATCTCTATCCGATATAATGGAGAGCGGGACTCCATGTAAGGATACTATTTCATCCACATACAGCTTGGCTAATCTTTCCATGCTAAAGGTTTCCTTTATTGGTAGAAAATGAGCTGATTTGGTTAATCGGTCCACGATTACCCAAATTGCATCATTACCTTTTCTGGTTTTGGGTAACTTAGTAACAAAGTCCATTGTTATGAGTTCCCATTTCCATACCGGCATTTCTAACTGTTGTAATAGACCTGAGGGTTTCTGGTGTTCGGCTTTGACTTGTGAACAGGTTAAACACTTAGATACGTATTCAGCTATATCCTTTTTCATTCCTATCCACCAGAAATTCTTTCTTAAATCTTGGTACATCTTGTTATTTCCTGGGTGTACAGTATACCTAGATTTATGGGCTTCTTCTAAGATTTTTGATCTTAAATTTCCTTGTTTAGGTACCCAAATTCTGCTTTTGTGAAATTTCCAAATTCCATCATTTCCTTGTTCCAATTCTTTTAAATAACCTTTCATTCCTTCGGCATTGTTCTTGATTGCCGTTTTCTGGATTTCTTTCACTTGTTCCCTTAAATCTACTTGTAGATTTATTCTAAGAGCACGGACTCGCCTTTGTTTTTCATGATACTTACGACTTAAGGCATCTGCTACTACGTTAGCTTTTCCTTCGTGATATTGAATATCACAGTCGTAATCACTCAAGACTTCCATCCATCTTCTTTGCCTCATGTTCAACTCTTTTTGCCCGAATATATATCTTAAACTCTTATGATCTGTATAAACAGTAAACTTACTTCCATACAGATAATGTCTCCAAATCTTAAGGGCAAAAACTATGGCTCCTAGTTCTAAATCATGAGTTGTATAGTTTTCTTCATGCTTTTTCAATTGTCTGGAGGCATACGCAATTACCTTCTTGCGTTGCATCAACACACATCCGTATCCCAGTTTTGAAGCATCGCAATATACTTCAAAATCTTCTGTTCCTTCTGGTAAGGCTAAGATTGGTGCATTGGTTAATTTCTGTTTTAAAATTCTAAAAGCTTCTTCTTGCTTTGGTCCCCATTCAAACTTAGTGGCTTTACAGGTTAGCTTAGTTAATGGTACAGCTATCTTGGAAAAATCCTTAATAAACCGTCTATAATAACCAGCTAATCCTATAAAACTTCTAATTTCCATTGCAGTTTGTGGAACCTTCCAGTTGGTAATGGCTTCTATCTTAGCAGGATCTACGTGAATACCTTCGTGATTCACCATGTGGCCTAAGAATTGCACTTCTTGTAACCAAAATTCACACTTTGAGAATTTAGCGTACAGTTTTTCTTTCCTTAACAAAGTTAAGAGTGCATGCAAATGCTGACAATGCTCGGCTTGACTTTTGGAATAAATAAGTATATCGTCAATGAACACGATCACAAATTTATCCAAATATGGTTTACAGACTCTGTTCATCATGTCCATGAATGCAGCTGGGGCATTTGTTAATCCGAAGGGCATGACGGTAAACTCATAATGACCATACCTAGTTCTGAAAGCAGTTTTAGGTATGTCTTCTTGAACTTTCAACTGATGGTATCCAGATCTTAAGTCTATCTTAGAGAAATACCTAGCTCCTTGTAATTGATCGAAAAGATCATCAATCCTAGGTAATGGGTATCGATTCTTAATTGTAACCTTATTCAATTCTCTATAATCAATACACATTCTCATTGATCCATCTTTCTTTTTCACAAACAACACTGGTGCACCCCAAGGGGATGAACTAGGTTGTATAAATCCTTTGCTTAGTAATTCATCTAATTGCTTTTTTAATTCTAGCATTTCAGTAGGAGCTAATCGATAAGGTGCCTTGGCTATCGGTGTAGTTCCTGGAATTAGATGAATCCTAAATTCTACCTCTCTATCTGGTGGTAATCCAGGTAAATCTTCTGGGAATACATCTGGGTATTCTAAGACTACAGGAATTTCCTTGAGTGCCTTGCCTTTAGTACAAATGATTACTGAAATCATATATACTATTCCTTGATTCTGTTCATAATTAGCAACTTTCATTACTGATATGAACTTTAATGGCTTTCGAGGTTTATCTCCTGCAATCTTAATTACCTGTCCATTAGGTGCTCGAATTTCTATAGAGTTCCTATCACAAATGATTTGAGCATGGTTGGCTATTAACCAATCCATTCCTAACACAACATCAAACTCAGCTAATTTCATAGGCAATAGGTTTGCAACAAATTTATGACCTGAAAGTTCTATTTCTACTTTTTGCAAAACCTGATTAATTTTTACTGAATTCCCATCTACAATTTCGATTGTAAAAATCTGCCTAACGGTAGTCAATGGTAACTTAAGAGCTTGACAGAATGAAGTATTTATAGAACTTTGGTTTGAACCAGAGTCAAATAATACTTTTGCATAGACGTTGTGAACTAAAAACGTACCGGCTATCACATCCGGAATGAGCTCAGCTTCTTGAGTAGTTAGCTGGAAAGCTCTGGCATTTTTCTTAACAGCTCCTTCAACGGGTTTGCCCTTGTTATCAGTGATTTTGTTTAGTTTAGGACATTCGGTTTTGTAATGTCCTGTTTCCCCACAGTGAAAACAGGTTACAGTTTTCTTCTTACAGTTTTCTTCACTATGGCCTACAGATTTGCAGAAGTTACAAATTGCATTGCATTTTCCAAAATGCTTCCTTCTGCAATTTCTGCAAAATGGCGGAATTGAAGATTGTCTTGCTCCTTTCTTTTTGAATTTATTACTATTACCCACCCTAAATCCTTGGGTAATTTTCTGAGCCAATTCTTTCTTCCTATCTTCATCTCTTGTGCGGATTAGTTCGTCGGTTAGGGTATTAGCTAATTCTACTGCATCGTCAATAGTACGAGGTCTTGCAGCCTTAACGATATTGCGAATTTCGCTAACTAATCCCCAAATATATCGAGAAATAAGTACTGATTCTGGCGAAGCCAAGTTAGGTACCACTCTCGCATATTCGAAGAATGTTGAAGTATAACCACGATAATCTACCCCGGTCATTCGATGATTTAGGAACTTATTTGCCATTTGTTCCTTCTCATACTCAGGACAGAATTTCCTTTCGACAAGATTTTTAAATTCGTCCCAAGTCATAGCATAAGCTACCTGTCTGCGTTTTGCCTGTAGCACTGTGTTCCACCATTCTAGTGCTCCTTCCTTAAACAGGTTTGAGGCATACATGACTTGATCTGCTTCAGCACATTTACTTATTGCAATTACTGCTTCGGTTTTCTCTAACCATCGCAGTGTTGCAGTTGCTCCTTCGTTGCCTGCAAATTCAGCGGGTTTACAAGCAAGGAATTCTTTGAAAGTGCAACCAGGTGTTGCAGCTTTTCGCTTTTTAGGACGCTGCGTGTGCTGAGATTCATTGTCATGATTTATATGATCATTGCCCCCGTTTATACTGTTACTGAAATTATCTTCGATAGTATGTTTGCTAGGAACGATATGTTGCGGATTGTTTGGATTTTTCATAGCAGCAACGAACATTGGAATTGCGTTGGCTATTCCTTGGGCAACCATATTTTCAATATCTTGTTTGGTCATATATTGATCTTCTGGGTGTTGCTCCGATTGATTAACTTCATTTACTGGTTCGTTATCATTATTTGCCATCTGATGATAATTTATTATGAATAATTAGCAATTAATAATTTATACAAATAATCAAACAATTTATAGCACATAAAGCCAAAATTATCGATTTCTCGATTTCATTTCATATCAGTATAGTATGCATCAATACACACCAATATCTTACAACATTTTATTCGTTATGTTACAACTGGTTTCAATATTTACTTTTACTATTATACAAAGATAGTTTTACCACCCTCCTACTTGTCATTCTAGAAACGGAGTTCCCTCTCGTCATACTTCCCGGCAATCTGTCCCCCTATTTCCCTAATTCTATTCCCTGCATCCATCAACTCTTCACCGAAATGGCGAAGTTCAGCCAGGTTTTCATTGCTCATTGGTGGATTGGGTAGGGGTTCTGGGTCGAATTGAGGAAGAAACGAGTAAGGGCTATTGACAATATTTTGGAATTGCCAATCATTTGTCCACCACTCTTCCATTTCTACAGGTTGGTCATGGATTATTGGTTTAGTGATTGTTGGTGCAAAATTCATAGGAATTGGGTTTTCGATAGGATAGGTAAAGATACCTGGGCTGGCAGGTTGCATAGTCTCACATTTTTCTAGTAAAATATCTATCTGATCTTGAAAAGTAACTCTCTTGGTTTGATTAGAGCTCTCTCCAACTTCTACCTGAGTTGGTCTAGAACCTTGCCCTATTTCTATTTCTATTTCTTGAGAATACTGATCAAACTGCTCCTCCATTTGCCTAAAATCAGCATTGGCTTCAGTTTCTTTTTCTTGCTGATTAAGGTTTTCCTGGATTATAATCGCTTTTCCTTTGTCTAAAGGTTTACTAGTTCTAGGAGGTTTTGTAACTGACTTTTTCTTACGTATACGGCTTCCCCATACATAATTTTTCTTTGGCCTTCTTTTTGGTTTGGTCACTGGTGGAGTAGGGAATTTTACAGGTTGGTCCACATCAGCAAAGTATCCCGTAAATTCATGAGAAACTTCGATATTTACTGGGTACAGATTGAGGTTCTGAAAAGCTTCAGATATCTCGTTCATGCTGTGTAGCATATATGCAAAATGCACAAAATATCAAGTTAAAACTTTGGAACAAAGTTTAACAAATAACATGGAAGTTTTATTGCACACTATTTGTACAAAATACAGGAAACACACTCAGATTTATTCTACTAGTTTTTTATTTATTTACTTATTGGGAAGTACTGCTTATAAATTTTTAGGGCATCTTTAGAGATTTGCATGTTCTGCCACAGTGGCTAGCATATACAAATTTGCCCATTTTTCATCGAGTTTATCTTCCCAAGGTGATTTCTTAAGTAACTCCAGGGTTTCCTTTTTAATTTTCTTTTCTCTGATTTGCTCCTTACTTTTCTTAATAATCATATTCCTTTTTCTAGGAGAAAGCGGATATTCATAATTCGCTTTTTGCACAAATATTCCTTCTTCAGGAATTGTAGGGAGCTTTGAAAATTTAGTTTTGGACGAACTTCCCTCTTCGTAAATTGATCTATCTAATTTAAGATAGATATCTTGCAACTTTTGTTTACCCATACTGTAACTAACACATAATCAGTTAGAAGCACATAAACACATAATCACATAATAGTAATCAGGAAAATTAAGTATCGTTTAAATACTTAATTAGCTTAACTTAGTGGCTCTGATACCACCTTGTTTCTGTCACGGCCCCCGACCCGGTTTTACCCGTTTCAGGACCCGCGGGACAGAAATCCTGCGGTATTTCATTTAATGTGAGTTTAGCAGCGGAAAATTTATTCACAGGATCGGCTAAGTTAAAATTTTTCCCAATTATTTTTATTTCACAATTCGGGATAATACCCTGATAATTTAAAATAACAAAAGTTCATTCATAAAACATAATTCTTTATTTTATATTGAGCCACTATCTTAAGCTTGAAATGCTTCCCCTGCATTTTTCCTGAATTACAGCAGATCACCTGAAACATGTTTGAAAAAGATTTTGTCAGCGGGGAAATACTGAGTGAATTATTCTAGTTACTGGAAAACGACACATTTATTATAATTTACAGTGGTAAGATCTTTTACAATGTTTCTGATATCAACCAATCTACCCACAGTACTTTACCACTCGACCCATTGGCCCATACGTCCAATGGTGTCTGTGATTATGGTCATATCACCCAATGGCTGCCCCAATGGTGACGATTATCAAGTAATGTGCACAATACCCCACATACCGGCTGTAACTTGGTGATTACATAAACTTAATCACTGTAAGTTATAATTCTGAAAATAATTTGGAGTATTGTAAAACAGTTAACAACTCACAAACTGTGAGAAAAGAGTTTATAAAAGAAGAATAACTCACAAACTGTGAGAAAAGAATTTACAAAAGAGGAATAACTCACATTGCAGATTTAGTATTGACAGAATATGATTTTAGCCCTGTTAACCTAATTTACACAAAACAGGGTTAGTGATCAATACAGCAGTTACGATAACTTTGCGAGATCAAATTCTCACAATGAATGACCCAGTGCAATACTTCAACTCATTTATCAAAATGACAAACGACAAAGTATAGTACTTCAACTCATTTATCGAATTATCGACAAACGACAAAGTACAATGCTTCAACTCATTTATCGAATTATCGACAAACGACAAAGCATAACCCAATGTGGGCGGCACTTAGACATTCTTTGGATATATTGATCCCGGAAACTGAATCGTAATAGCGATCGAGTAATTACCCGGTTTCGTAGCAGTACCTTGATACTAGTGTGTGATTAATTGTAGTAAAGCAGCCTAATATCGATCTACAGAATGAATTCGATCGACGTTTTAACATTTTCTTTCAAGTGCCAAGGTGGGCTATTTATAGCCCGAAAATCGACTCGCATGCGGACCGTATGGCTTGACGTTTACGGTCCGTAAGGAACCTGATTAGCTTACGGTCCGTAAGCCATAACCCTTACGGTCCGTAAGGGGTGCGTTTAGGCTTGTAGACTAGCCTTCTCAATGGTATAGCTTCGGTGACTCAACAATTAAATCGAATTTACAGTATACAACGAAGTTTTGAAGATAAATATTAAGTAGGGTCTAGCCCCCCTGAGTTTTAGGGGCCCTGATCCTGATTCCGATTATTCTGGAAATTTCAGGGTTAGTGCCAAATCACTTGGGGGTCTCAATTAGGGTTTCCTTATTGACTAATTATTATTTTAATTATTAATTTTAATGAGAGTTGTTACACTAACTCACTCAAACCCACGTCCTTATGCTTATAACCACTTCTATGGTTAGTTAAGCTTAAAAACGGGGCTGAGACATACGAAATCAGAGGTTAAACCTCACATATATTCTGTTTTGTTTAGGGTTTTTAACCCACAAGTGATGTTCAAGCTTCAAGCTTGATAAAGGTGTGATTATGGACTAACTTGGGTTGTCCAATATAAAATCCCCACATTACTTGGTGATTTCTCATAGTGTAGTTGTTTGTATTCTTGTATATTTCATAATTCATGACCCTCCTTGTATGTTTTTACATCAAGTGTAGTGGTGAACCATAAGAGGTACCTAAATGGAAGCTTGATCTTCCTACCTCCTACATGACTTCCATGATACTTAGAGGTACCTAAATGAAGTTCTTAATCTTCTACCTCATGCTTGAAATATTGGACATAATAATATGTATATAATATATGTAATATATAAACACATAATCCAAATATTGAATCTAAGATGATGAACTAGTGTTCATATGTCATAGTACTAGATTATATCATCCTAGGGTATGATAACTTGTCACGATTCTAATGGAACCTTATTCCATGAAAACATATCAACTCCTTGGAGTTTCATAGTGTCAAGAACAAGTATCATATGTACTAGGTGATTATTTTCATATGTTATTTTCATGTTATTTAAATTCCAAACCTACATATCCCTTAATCTTAAATCCAAACCCGTTCATACCCTGAATCGCATTAACTCATCAATACTTGGATAATCAGAAGACTTGCAAAACCGTGAGTATACTCGCAACCCCCTTTTTATGTTTACCACTTTTTGGGGTGTAACATGTTTAACTATTAAACTACACTTAAACTTATTCTTTATGCAATGCACGAAAACAATCCTTATACATGAATACTATGTTATGATACTTGATGCGTACGTGGACTATACTTTTGTGATATGTTTTAGTCATTAGCTTTCACGAGCCTCCATTTGACATGTATAGCGCTATAGGAGTAACGCACCGCCCGTAAGCTAGTGGTCATGTTGAATTATATCATTTTGCGTAAACAGAGGGTTGACTAGAAATATTGCATGCCATGTTAGGTTGATCTTGTATAAACTAAGTTACCATGTGGATTCGTTTTTAAACTTTTAAACTTATACTTATACTTATTCTTAAACTTGTATACTCGCCTTTGCTTTTGCATTGAACTTTATTTTAAAACATGTTACAGGTTGAGGACGACGACACTTTGAACTTGAAGTAGTGATGATGCTTAGATACACATTTAGACATCTTAAGTTAATGTACTTGTTTGTTGTATTCTTGTATTGAACATACTGTACATCAAGTTGTTGTATTTGATTTTAATCCTTGTAATCGACATTTAGAAATGAAATGAAATCCATTATTTAATTATTGTCACAAATAATGTTATGAAGTCTCTTGCAATCTTTTTCGTCTCACTCTGATGTTTCCGCCATCGGTTGGAGTGTGACATTGTATAATTACCTTTGTTGGTTTTCGTTGCTTTACTGTGTTGTTCCTTTTGCTTTTGGTTTGTACCACCTAGGTTTGTGGAGGCTTACGATGGATTAACACTTTTAACTTTTACTTTGTTGGTTTAACATTTGATTATTGTTTTTGTTAGAAGATGTTGAATGCCAAGTCTGATGCTAACAAAGTGGATAGATTAATTCCCAAGTATTTCAAGAAGCATTGGCAAAGTGCTCCTACGAACAGGTATGATATGTTTGATAGCGATCTTTTATATATTTTCTGCTGTATTCTTGATTAGGCTCTTTGCTTTAGGCGTTTGAGATGGTTTTTAATTAGCGATCACGCCTAATTTAATCTGAGCCTAGTTTCGTTGTAGTTATATTGGCGTTTTATACATTTTTGTTCTTTTATGCAATAAGTTATTACACTTTATGTAGAACTGCGTTTGCTTCGTTTATTCATTATTTCCTTATTGTTTGCCCAGTTGGCTATGTATTTCAGATTCACACGTCATTCTAGGATGCCTGTGCCGGAGTTGATTACATCATGGTAAGCATACTATTTATTGTTTTATTTATTACCTGTCTTTTTTTATGTTAACGGATAATTAATAACTAATTTTGTAGGTCACCAGGTACACGCAATTCCAAGACGTACAACCGGTGTTTTTTTGTTGTATCAATCAATGGGCATAACAGCCAATTAAGCCCCTTTTATTGTAATGTGTCTACAGCCGGATGGAGCCAGTGGTGGAAAGACGACGCTGCCACCACACCATGATGCTCGTGCTTTTGTAGTACATAAAAATTCGGTTGAGTTTCTTATTTATATGTAAAAGCATTTACTTTATATTGTATGACATTTTGCACCAATGTGTTATGTATTCGAAAGTAACAATATTATAATGTACAAATTCATGCTAATTTGTATCAAAAGCATTAAAATAAACAAAATTTGCAACAAAAAAAAAACATTGTAAATCATGGACCTAAAAGAAAATAACAAAACCCGCGTGTTATGTAGTATTTAGAGTGTAAACTTGTCTTTGTAAGAGCATTCATAATGGATCCTCTAAATTAATGTGAGTGTAACCTCTATATTTTTCAGAGTGATTGTAAATGGTTGTGAGTGCAGAAGAGAGAAAAAGAAGAAAAAGTTACTGTTCATCTGTAAATTTAGAGAAGATACTGTTCACCTCTATAATTTTTTAATATTTCTAAAAAGTAGTTGTGAGTAGAGGAGAGAGAAAATGTAATGATAAAAATATAAAAAAATGTATTATTTAATGGAAAATGATAGAGATAAGATAGTGTTTTTTAATGTAATTATAGAGATGAAGTTAGAGATTTGATTGTGAATGCTCTAACTTATCAATAAATTTAGGGCTTAAAGTTGAACCTAAAGGATCAATAAACTTAGGGCTTAAAGTTGAACGTAAGAGTGTACGGGGTGGTTGCGCCAAGGGTGTGCGACAACCCCTTTGCCGATTAGCAAACACCGCCACCACCATATTTTGCCGCGCGGGGAAGTGACAAATCGGGGGATGGTTGCCGCATGTAGGAAGGCTTGATTTGATCGTTGGAGAATTTTTTGAAAGTTGGTGGGTGAGGAACGGTTATATGACCGTTTGTTTTTATAAAAAAAACCATTATATACCATTATAAATATAATTCCATTCTACTATTTTAAACATTTCATTTTCACTCAATTTAAAAAATTCTTAAGCACACCATGGATAGGCAAAACAAGAGCGATGGAAAGAAAAAAGTATCGGGTTCTGGTTCGAATGCGAGAGGGCGTGGCTCGCAAAGTAGACGAGGCGGATCAAGTGTGTACCAACCCAACTTCCCACCACAATTTTTTCCGCAAATGGGTTTTTACAACACCCAACCCCAACCCAACTATCCACCACAACTTTTTTCGTTACCACAAGGTCCCACGATGGTTGCACTAGATGTATACGAGTATCCTACGAAAGCCCAAAATGCTTTTGACCCATTTGCTTATCGGAGTCCACCGTCTCAATCTCCAAGAGATAATGTTGAACACATGTTTCCCATATACGATGACAACGAAGATGAAGAATTCGTACCCCATACTAAACACTTAGATGAAGATGAGGATGAAGAAGTCGACGAAGAGGAAGATCTTGAAGGTGAAGAAGAAGCCGAACATGAAGGGAAAGGAAAAGGGGGTAAGGCGGATCCACAAAGATGGACAAAGAAGCAAGAAGAGGCTTTAGCGATGGCGAATGTGCATTGTAGTCTTATCAAGAAAAAAGGAAATGCCCAAAAGTCGGAATTTTTTTGGAAGAAAGTTCTCGCACACTACAATACAACCGTTGGAGGAAGCTCACGGACCGTTCATCAAGTCTGTCCGAAATGGAAAATATGCAAGCAAAGTTGAACGAATTCAACGGTTTTTGGCATCAAGCGGTATAACTTTTAACATTTACATAGTTTTTATTTTTTACCATAAAATATATTCTTATTTTTTACATTAATTAATATAATTTATATTTTTATTATAGGATCGTTTACGTCCTAGCGGGAGTGACGATACTTATGTTATGAAACAAGCGCTAAAAGATTACAAAAAACGACATTCGGGTGGCTTTCCTCATATTAAGCATGGTTGTAAAACAAGGTTTCCAAGGCCAAGTACTCCCCGAGTAGTCGTTACAAGGTAGGCTGCCGAGGCGACTTTCTTTGGCTCCGCATAATTACTCGAAATCGGTCAAACGCAGTCAACCTCGGCCAAAATCGTATCTAGTAGGTTAACTCGGGCCGAGTTTGATTCAGAAAATAATAAAAGATAATTTCTATGCCTATCATATTGAAGAATGAATATCATTTTCACGTATTTTGTTATAGATATTAGTAAATTTATGTTATTTGACATACATTTAATTTCCAAAAACTAATTTCTTTATAGTTTTACATGTCCGAGTACTCCCCGAGTACTCTCCGCCTAGGCCGAGTACTCTCAACTCCCCGGTCGACCGACTAGGGAGCGCCTAGCGACTTTTGCAACCATGATATTAAGGCGTTGGAGGTGGTTAGAAAGCATGAGAAATGGGCCCCGGTACCATTGGTGGGTGGGGATAGTGGTGGTTCGCGGCAAAAAAGAAAGTCATCCGATTCGGGTAACTATCAAGTGGGCAGTGATATACCCGACATAAACATAGACCCCTCTCCAACAAGGAAAAAAAAGAAAGATAGAAAAGATAAATGACCCGCAACGTCGAACGAAAAGTCAGTTGGTATGTCCGACAAGCTCCAATAATACAAATTTATGAAACAAGAGTTGGTGGAAATTAAAAATAAACGAGAGGAAAAAAATATCGAGTTGGCGGATGAACATTGAGAGACGTTGAGATCGATTCGGTTTGATAAGGATCTGGAGACGTTTAACAGGTCACACGACAATGTTCCACCGGATCTGTTGGAAATCATACTAGCCCGAAAACGCGAGATCGCAAAAAAATATGAATGGCAATGTAGTTTCTAAATTTTTTATGGTTTTATTTTTTTAATAGGTTTAATTTTATGTAATGCTTTTTTTTTTTAATTTAGTTAATGTTATTTTAGTTAGTGTATTTTGATGTAATGTTTTTTTTTTAATTTAATGTACTTTTATTTTGTTAAAATTAAGTTTTATTTATTAATTAGGTAGTTAAAAAAATGAAAAAAAAAATTAGTTTGTCCCATCACATTAGGCAAACCACCCTTTATGACAAAAACGAAGAATGAAAGGAGAAATGAGGTGAAAGAATATGATTAGGTGCGTAAAAAGTTAGATTCATCTCATTAAGATTATGGGGTATGGTGGAGTTTGGGTTGAGGTTTGGATTGGGGCATTGGTTGACACGTGGAATGGGAGCCCCCCACCACTTAAACCCACGCCCATAGAGTATGGTGGGGCTTGGGTTGGGGGGCATGAGTTTGGTTTGGCCATTGAGAGCCTGCCATGTCACTTATTAGCCCGCCCCACGCCCGGCTTTAAACCCACACCAATAGGGGCCACGCCCAAAACCCACACCCAACCCAAGCCCCCGGGGTGGTGACTTGGACGTTTTCAGCCAACCCACGCCCCAATCCAAACCCCATACCCTAAGCATCCACGCGTTAGAACTTAAAAAAAAGTTGGGAAAATGATGCCAAAAGTTAAACATATGGACCGAATTGAAAGAGTATGAAAGATTTAAGCATAGGTAAGCTAATTCTAACAATCAATCTAACGGCTTAAATTCATTCGATGACACAACAATTTCGTTTCTCTCAATTCTTATTGGTCCAATACCCACACAATTTATAATCAGCTGGATCCAACGGTTGACAATTACCCTCCCTCCCGTTGGTAGATATAATTTCCAAATTGTGCCACAACACATTCAATTTTTTTCTGTTCTACCTTTCTTGCTTTAGGGTTTACCATATACATATATATCACGAAGGCCTTTCTGCAAGTTGGATCATAATAAATAAAGTGATTTACGAGCCTCTATCGATCAGTTGGGCTGTTGCTGTTGGCAGCTTTTGTTTAAAATCGATCAGATAGGAAGGAAGCATGTTTTTGGTGGATTGGTTTTATGGAGTATTGGCATCGTTAGGTCTATGGCAAAAGGAGGCTAAAATCTTGTTTCTAGGGCTGGATAATGCCGGAAAAACTACTTTGCTTCATATGTTGAAAGACGAGGTTCGGTTGGGTTGAATTTTTGACTCATCCATCCATCCATCAATCATCTAATTTGTTTGTTGTGTTGTGTTGTGTTGTGTGCAGAGGCTGGTTCAACATCAGCCAACACAGTATCCGACATCTGAAGAACTCAGCATTGGGAAAATTAAGTTTAAAGCTTTTGATTTGGGAGGTCATCAGATCGCTCGCAGGGTCTGGAAAGATTACTACGCCAAGGTATAACAATACTTTCATATCTGTTATTGGTATTACACATTGATAGACATCTATCTAACTATCACTTGTGTGTTTGTGTTGTGTATCATCTAAAGGTGGATGCTGTTGTTTACCTAGTGGATGCGTACGACAAAGAGCGATTTGCAGAGTCAAAGAAAGAACTAGACGCCCTGCTGTCAGATGAATCTTTGGCAACAGTACCTTTCTTGATTTTAGGCAACAAGATTGACATCGTATATGCAGCCTCGGAAGACGAGTTACTTTATCACATGGGGCTCACCGGGCTCACTACAGGTAAAGGCAAGGTCAACTTGGAAAACTCAGGCGTTAGGCCTATTGAGGTATTCATGTGTAGCATTGTCAGGAAAATGGGTTATGGTGATGGCTTTAAGTGGGTTTCTCAGTATATCAAGTAGGAAATCAAAACATCACAAGGAATTTGGTTGCTTTTTACAAAAATGTTCTTACTTGATTGTATGCATATATATATGCTTTGTGTTTTTTTGGTTTGTGGGTCATTAACTAGTAATTTTAGTTTGGTGGGTGGTTCATTTGTACTTTTGGAATGCTTTCTTTGTAAGTGGAGAGTGATATTTTCAATTGGATTGTTGTGGTGAACAAATTGAGGCTTCCTTTAAATGTGAGTTAGAGCCTTGGTTCAAATGGTTGGTTAATCTTCTTATTGTAAGTGTTCGGCTAACCAGATCTATTCATTTTTCTAACTTAGACGTGAAAGAAAGCAATTTTTAACCAACCCGACCTGACCCGAAATCCGTTCTGACCCGGATCCGTTCCAACCCGAACCGGGTCCGACCCGATCCAAAACAACTTTTTTTTAATTGACCGGAACCCGTTTTGACCCATGACCCGACCCGACCCGACCCGTTTGCCAGTTCTACGGGCATGTACAGCTAGTGTTTGGATGTATGTATTGAATTTTGATGAAAAGAAATAGAAGCTATAGAGTTAGTTTTAGCATTTGAAGATAGAAGGGAAGAAGGTATACCATGGCATTATAGCCTAGTGGTATCTTGGGGGTGGGATAAGGCTTATGACCATTAGGTCATGGGTTCGATTCCTACAAAGGGGGTTTTCCCAGATTTATTGGGTTTCCTCCTGAATTGGTGTATAGGCATTATTGCCTAGGGGAGATGGATATGATCGGGTGGTTCTGCTGGTGGCACGATGATACTCCAGTGGTCCGTCAGTGATCCAAATTTGCCGTTCAAAAAAAAAAAAAAAAAAAGAAGGGAAGAAGGTATTCAAGAAATAGAGAATAAGCACGATGAGGGACAGGTACAAATAATGCTATCAATGCTCTTTTATATTTTATCGAGAATCAACTCTTTAGGGGTGAGTTCACTAACATTTTATACTTCCATCATCTTTTTTTCGTGTATCATTCACAAACAACAAATTTCAGTGAAGCATAGATAACGAACTACACACAAGTTGAGTTTGGTACCTAAGCAGTGACGTCTAGACAACTATATAATTTCTCATTTAGACACATGTTAAGATATATCGTATATTTTAATGTATTGATTTTTTTTAGAGATTAACATATAGAGACGTTATGAGTTATGACCCATGTGCGGTTTATATTATATACTAGGTTTTGGCCCCGTGTGTTATACGGGTTGATTAATGAAAATGATATAGTTTATTATTTGTAAATGCTTATTATTTTTAATCTACTCTTGATAGTTTTGATTGAACATACATGATAAATTCATAAGTTGTCATTAATAACAATGAATTTCATCGGACAAACCTCTTATTACATTGAATTTCATGGGATAAACCTCCTAAAATTATAAAATAAAAAACGAAGTCATCAAAATTCACAACAACAAAACTTGGGAAAACTTGAATTAAATAAAGGAATATTGGATTTTAATAATCCCAACTATTCGCCGTTAGCCGCTAACAGTTTCAATTTCAAAAAATAACCACTGGTTGTCCCGACTATTAACATATTGGCTTCCAATGAACCCTGACTAACAGAACCCTAATGTTGTTAGTCTCCGATCGCCAGAAAAACGTTTTTAGCTAGAAAAAGGTTTCTAAAGATCTGATCTAAAGTTACAAGAAGGATAACCAAGGAGGTTGAACCCTATAAGCCAAATGGACGCATGCCGCATGTTGAAACAATGGTTAACACAAAGGATAACCAAGGGGGTCGTTTCACTTATAGGGTTCAACCTCCTCTCTTGCTCGTATCCAAGGCTCGAGATCTGCAAAACAGTAAACACCGTTAGTCTCGTTAAGAGGGGAAAGAGAGGTTTTCCCTCTTAACCAGGCTCCGGCGTGAGAATAAGTACTGTTCCGAGATGAATAAAACAGTGTGTGTATAGAGTGAGTAAAGAGAGCCAAGATCCTTAACCTGAATGATGAAGGGTTCTATTTATAGCCGGAGGGTGAAGAAGGAGGAAGTAGCTGTGCCAGCTGTGGATGTGCGCCAGCTGTCCGACCAAGGGGAATATCCTCTTGGTCTGCTCTGTCAGGGACGGCGTAGTGGTACACGTGGCGTCCCCGCATTCGACGGTGTTGGGCACCTCGTACTGGTCATGTCAGCCCTGCTCCCTGGATTGTCGCAGGCCCATGTGGCTTCTTGTGTATGGTGCCACGTATTGTCCTTGATGTTGGGCGAGGCATCTTTGATGCCCGCCGGGCCTTATCCGGTTGTCTTCTGGAAGCTTCTAGAAGATCCAGATGATGTGGATGCCTTGTGTGCACAAAAAGTGGTGTGGTCCCTGCCATGTAGGCAGGGAATTGGGACCATACCTCTTCAAGTCCCCCCAGTCCAGTGTGCCTTCTAGTTGAGTTGATCGTCTAGGAGGGATTCTGGACTTATGAGAGTTGTGGTTTTTTATGCATCGCGTTGGAATTGGTGAATATAAATTGAGCCGAGTGGACGCATGCCGCGTGAGTCTTGGCCTTTTGAAAAAAGTGAGCCAAATGGACGCATGCCGCATGGGTTTTGGCTCTTTGAAAAAAGTGAGCCAAATGGACGCATGCCGCATGGGTTTTGGCTCTTTGAAAAAAGTGAGCCAAATGGACGCATGCCGCATGGGTTTTGGCTCTTTGAAAAAAGTGAGCCAAATGGACGCATGCCGCATGGGTTTTGGCTCTTTGAAAAAAGTGAGCCAAATGGACGCATGCCGCATGGGTTTTGGCCCTTTGAAAAAAGTGAGCCGAATGGACGCATGCCGCATGGGTTTTGGCTCTTTGAAAAAAGTGAGCCAAATGGACGCATGCCGCATGGGTTTTGGCCCTTTGAAAAAAGTGAGCCAAATGGACGCATGCCGCATGGGTTTTGGCTCTTTGAAAAAGTGAGCCAAATGGACGCATGCCGCATGGGTTTTGGCCCTTTGAAAAAAGTGAGCCAAATGGACGCATGCCGCATGGGTTTTGGCCCTTTGAAAAAAGTGAGCCGAATGGACGCATGCCGCATGGGTTTTGGCTCTTTGAAAAAAGTGAGCCAAATGGACGCATGCCGCATGGGTTTTGGCCCTTTGAAAAAAGTGAGCCAAATGGACGCATGCCGCATGGGTTTTGGCCCTTTCGTGCTTTCTTCTGTTTGAAGTTTGGTGGTTATGGGGGAGCGTTTGGTGTGACCGTCTGACATCCCTGTCTTTTCGGAGGTGAACAGTTGCTTTTGCAGTGACTTTCTGTCACATCAGCAGACCCTGTTGCCCATGCTTCCCGAAAAATGAGCCGACGTCTTCTCTTTCCTCTGACGTGTCGGCCATCTATTGGTTACTTTTCCTGCCTCCTGACGTTCCACTATCTCTCGCATTTAATGCGATGAGTATAAATAGTAGAGCGGTTATTCACTTCTCCCATATCTTCGAAATTTCTAAGTGATTCTCTCCCTTCCTTTCTCCTTTGTTCTTCTTGTCCTTCATATTTTTTCAAATCCGAAGTATCTTACTCTTGATTTTTCTTAATGGCGGAGAAAAATCCTTCTCAGAAGAAAAGGAAACAACGGAGTAGGGGTCCTCCTGGCCCGGATCAGGCCGTCATTAACTGGAAAGAGGAGGAATTTCATAACCTCGTTAGGGGGCATAACTTTCGACCTGAGTGGGGGGCTCGATATCCTCCGTCTGGATCTACTGCACTGGATGCCCCCCCCGGTTTTATCACTTTATATGCTGCTTTTTTCCGAGAGGGCAATTTTAGGTTGCCCATTACTAAGTTTGTTGCCGGTGTTTTGAGGGGTTATGGTCTTCATATCTCTCAGATAAATGCCATTGGGCTTCCCCGGATTACTCACTTCGAGTTTGTTTGCCGGTCTTATCGGGTTGAACCAACGTTTCAGATGTTCAACACTTTTTATAGTGTGACATATTCTAGTGGTTTTTATTCTTTTCAAGCCAGGACGGGGGTTGTCCCAGTGTGTTCTGCCCCAATAAAGGGTATTCATGACTGGAAACAGAAGTTTTTCTACATTCGTCGTGGAGTGATTCCGTCGGAGATGACGTACAGGCAGGTCGATCAAGGGATTCCAAGGGTGGAACCGTTGGAGAATTTTGCTGCCCAAGAATGGTATGGGAGGATAACGGCCAAGGCAACTGCTATTTCTCAACTGGATGAAATGGCCTTGGTCGGTGCTGGGATGAGCATGTTATGGGTGCCTAAGCATCCTTTGGGTCAGCCTGTATACAGCCATAAGGGCAAATGTATGATTCCTTCTTATTTTGTCGGTTGTTTACTTCCCTTTAGGCTTGTTTTGTGCTTTGATCTTTGTTGTTTTTCTGCAGTTGGTTATAGCTTGTTGAATGCTTTGGACCCCAAGGCTGCTGGTGCCATGGTTGAAGCCATCCAGGCTGATGGTAACCCGACGTGGCTGGATCAAATACAAGATCGCTTCTTGCACCCTACCGAGCAAAGTTTGAACCGATATGCTGCTGAGGTTCTTGGTGAGGATGTTTTGGGTGACTTTGTTAACTCTGATCAAGAGGATGTCATCGTTGTTTCCAGTGGGAGTTCTGGTCGGAGTGGTGGGGATCTAACGTCTCGTTCCGCGCGTGCAGGTACCGTGCCTGGTGGCAATGCTGAACCTGTACACGAGGTTGTTGGAGATGATGATGATGACGTGGAAGCGTCTATTGATCCGTCTGCTCAGTTGGAGACGAGGAAGAAAGCTCGGATTGATAGGTCTGGAAGGAAAGGAGAGGGAGTTGAGGGTGGAGCTGCCGGATCTTCTCGTAAGCGACCCTCCATTCTTTCTTATCTAGATTATGTAGTAGTGTCTGATACGTTGTCTGGCTTAGGCCCTGGGGAGGTGCGTCAAGGGTCAGATCTTGATGATAAAGCCACTTTAACTGAGCATATGAAGAAGAAGGCTCTTGATGATCATAAGCGTCATCTTGATGAACAAGCTGCTGCCCTTCTTGCGGCCAAGAGGGCCAAGCTTCAAAAGGATGCCCCCCCAGCCCCTTCTGAATCTGAGGTTGATTTGGGTGTATTTAGTGGGGGTCGAGGGAATTTGTTGGAGAAGATATTTGAGGCTTCTGCTCCCCGGCCTGGTAACTTAGTTTCTGTGTATGTTTTTGTCATCTTTTATTTTGTCTTTTTAGCTAATTGTAATTTTGTGGCAGAATCTAAGACTAGCAAGAAGCCACGGCCAGTGGATATTTCGCAGATTACGCCACCTACCTCTCCTCCTTCGAGGACTGTTGGCTTGACCCCTCCTCGAGATGATGCTGATGTAACTGTGAAGGGCGGTGAAGGGTTTGAAGGTATATTTGAGGGAGGTGACGCTGCTGGTGGTGATGTTGGTGGTGATGCTGGTGGAGTTGATAAGGGTAAAGGTATTGAGGTGGAGATGGAGTCTAGTGAGACTACTCCACAACAAACCATTTACACAAAACGTCCTCCCGTTGAAGGTGGAGCCACTTCTGGCTTTGTGCGGAGTCCGCACTTTGAACAAAATCCTGGTGATTCCTGGGGTAACCCGGCTTGCGATGATTTGCCGCACGTCCCCCGTTGGGGCCTTACTCAGGGCTCCCGCATGAATGACTTGCAGAACTGTCAGGAGTTCTTCTCATTATCCCTTCCTCCTGCCGAGAGGATGTTTCAGAAAAACCGCAGCCGATTTGCCCTTATAGATGATCATGTTACGGCTGGGGTTAACTTCTTTGCCACCTCTCAGGAGATTCTTCGTGAGTGGCGTTCTATGGGAGAAGAAACTATGGCGTTTGAGGAGGCCAAGAAGGCATTTGCTGAAGAGAAGGAAAAATTTAATACAGAGCAGAAGGGTCTTCAATGGCGGGTTACTGAGGCTGAGCGGAAATTTGAAGAGCAGAAACAGTTAAACGAGCAAAAACAAAAGGATTGGGAGTCGGCCTGTGCTCGTACGAACGCGGAGATGCAGTCGCAGCGTGATGCTATTGTGCGGCTGTCTGGTGAGAAGACTGCTCTCGCGGAAGAGGCTCATCAAACGCGTCTTGCGGCGGAGAAGAAGGAAAAGGAGTACGTTGCGCGGATAGATAAGCTGGAGCTTCTTGTGCAGGCGAAGACTTCGGAATGTGAGGCTGCTCAGCGTCTTCTTGATGAGAAGGCGGCGGAGTGCCGTGCCGCTGAGCTCCTTGCTGAGGAAGCTTCAGCTGATAGTAGGTGGCTGCTATCTCGTGGTGTTCCATTGGTAATGTTCTTTGCCTGTTCTACTTTTGTGTAGTTTTTTCTGCTATCTTATTCAACCTTGTTTTTCATGTAGCTTGCTGATCGTATCTTGAATTCTCCTGAGCTTGCCCAATACATGTTTGAGTTGGGTGGGGCAGGTTATAATAGTGGCCGCAAGAATGGATATGCTGAAGGCAGGTGTGCTGCTGCAAACAATGAGAAGGATTATAAGTTTGAGCTGTATAAAGCTGATTGCGATAATGCGTATGCGAAGAAACGGCGAGAGTTTGCAATGCTTGATTTTGCCGTAGTTAAGGCTGCTGGTAAGTTGGCCCTCAAAGCGGATGGGGTAGCTTTGTTGAAGAAGGCATTGGGAGAAGATGATGCTAGCGGTGCGGGTGGTGCTGGTTCCAGCCGCACTTAGTTTGGGATTTCCGGCCTGTGCGCCGCGTACAGCCTTGTATGGGCTTGTAATGATGTTTCAAGACAATTTGCTTACTTTGTACTTTTGTGTACTTTGACGATTGTTTGTTGCTCTGATTGTGTTTATGCAAATTTTGAAATCGTCATAATATGTGCATGTTTTAATTACTTTGATTAGGTGTCGCGAATGAATGATGGCGCTGACAGGTGATGTTGTGTTATGACAACGTTTTTATTCTGTCGTTTAAGTATGCGCGCTTGTATGTGATATACGAAGTGATCGAGTTGCAGGTTATTGTGTGAGCTCGGCTGGGATTGCAGCCTTGGGAGCGTTACAATGTTTAGTTGCCTTGCTATCGATGTTTTCGTGTTTATGTGGGCACGAAGTTATGTTTTTTGGCGTTTTGTAGGCTTTGGTTGTGTTTCTGACCCGGCTGTTCACTTGGTTGTGACGAGCCTTGGAGGTCTACAACGTTTCCTATGGTCGAGCCATTGATGTTTTCGCGTACGCCCGAAGTAATAAATGCAGTTGTGACAAAAATTTTGCATGAAATAGAGGTAGCCAAACGCTTCTTGTATTAAGTAAATGTGTCGGCGATTCGCCTTATACGATTACATGTTTATATGTAGCATTTTCGTAACTGTTGGGCGTTCCAGGTTCGCGGGACCTCTTTGTCGTTCATGGTGCGTAGCTTGTATGCTCCCTTGCCGAGGACCGCATCAATGATGTATGGGCCTTCCCATTTGGGAGCCAGTTTCCCTGGTTTTTCTGTGTTGGATGCTTCATTGTCCCTTAAGACATAATCGCCTGGGTTGAAGGTGCAGATCCGGACTCGGGAATTGTAATACTTTTCAAGCTTTGATTTGTACTTGGCTTCATTGATTGCAGCCATCTCTCTTCGTTCTTCTAGGAGGTCTAGATCGATCCTCCGTTCTTCTTCGTTATTGATCAGATTCATGGAGAGCATTCTTGGAGATGGGAGTCCGATTTCTGCTGGGATCACAGCTTCGGACCCATAGACCAAGCTGAAGGGTGTTTCTCCATTGCTTGTTTTGGGCATTGTTCTATGGGCCCATAATATGCTTGGTAGCTCGTCGACCCACCCTCGTCTTTTTTCACCGAGCCTTGCTTTGATGCCATCGACGATGCTCTTGTTGACCGCTTCAACTTGCCCATTCCCTTGCGGATGTGCGACCGACGAGAAGGTATGTTCGATGTTTAGTTCCTTGAACCATCGTTCGAGATCATCTGCTGCAAAGTTTGTACCATTGTCGGTGATGATTCGGAGTGGCAGGCCGAAACGGCATATGATTTGTTCCCAGATAAAGCGTTTAACGACTGCTGACGTGGTTGACGCAAGTGCTTTTGCTTCTACCCACTTGGTGAAGTAATCGACCGCGACGATGATAAACTTGACTGCCCCCGGAGCTTCTGGAAAGGGGCCCACCATGTCTATGCCCCATTGCTGAAAGGGCCATGCGGTTGTTACAGGCACCAACGCATTTTTTGGACGCATGGTTTTTGGTGCATGCCGTTGGCAGCCGCTGCATTTCCTTAGTTCTTTCACGGCATCGAGGTGCATTCCGGGCCAGTAGTACCCGGCGTTCATTACTTTAGCCACTACCATGCGTGGCCCGGCGTGGATGCCGCAGATGCCCTCATGTACTTCCCGGATCAGATAATTTGCGTCGTCGGCGTCGACACATCTCAACAGAGGGCCGAGATATGACTTTCGGTACAATATCCCATCCGCCATTTGATAATGTTCTGATTTATATTGGATTTTCCGCGCCTCGGCTTTATTTTCTGGGAGTATTCCGGACTGTAAGTACATGATGATGGGTGTCATCCATGACGTGGTTCCTGTTTGGATGACGCTGACTTCTCGGAGTGGCACAGACGGGTTGCTTAAGACTTCTATTCGTACGTCTTTGGCTAGGTGCTGAAAACTTGTTGACGCAAGCTTGCTTAAGGCGTCTGCTGGCTTGTTTTCGCTGCGGTTTATGTGGTGCACCTTGTAAGAATAGAAAGTTTGCAGCAACGTCTTTGCCTGGTTGAGATAGAGTGCCATGATGTCGCCCTTGGCTTCGTATTGACCGTTGATTTGTCCTGCCACTAGCATGGAGTCCACATGTGCCTCAATATGTCGGACTCCCATTTTGATTGCTAAGCGCAAGCCGGCCAGAAAGGCTTCATACTCTGCCTCGTTATTTGTGCTCTTGAAGTCTAGACGTATGGCGTAGGTGAACTCGTTTTTGTCTGGGCTCACTAGCCGCAACCCCGCACCTGCCCCATCTTCGTTGGACGCGCCGTCCGTATACAACATCCATGGTTCTTCGATTTGTTTTTTCTCCGCCTTCTCCATCGCCTTGCATTCTCTGTCTTTGTCATCGGGGACTTCCGTCATGAAGTCTGCCAAAACTTGGCCTTTTATCGACGGTCGTGGTCTGAAGACTACGTTGAGTCCCCCTAGCTCTATCGCCCATTTGGCCAACCTTCCTGATATTTCTGGCCTTGCTAGGATATTCCCAATATTGTAATTTGTTAACACGTGGATGACGTGATTGGCGAAATATCGGCGTAGCCTTCTTGACGCGTGAATCAGTGCAAGGACAAGCTTTTCCATGATTGCGTATCTTGTTTCTGGGTCGGTTAGGGTTCTGGACACATAATACACAGGTGTTTGGACACCTTGTCGATCAACCAGCAATACGGCACCGACGGCCCTGTCGGAAGCTGAGAGGTACAAAACCAAAGGTTCTCCTTTGTTAGGTGCGGTTAGAGTTGGCAGCTTGATGAGACAGTCTTTCATCTCGCGGAACGCGCTTTCTGCTTCCGGAGTCCATTGGAATTGGGTTTTCTTCATGCAGTTTCGTAAGGTCTTGATGAATGGGAAGGATTTTGCCGCGTGATTTGCTAGGAATCGATTGAGGGCTGCCAATCGTCCTGCGAGCTTTTGCATATCTTTGATGCTTGCTGGTGAAGGCATCCTCTCTATGGCCTGGACCTTTTCTGGGTTCACCTTAAAACCGTCTTTGGTGACTATGAATCCCAGAAACTTTCCTTCCTCCATTCCAAATGAGCATTTTGCTGGATTCAGTTTGATGCTCACGCTTCGCAGCGTGTTGAAGGTTTTCTGGATATTTACCAGCATTGCGCTCTCCTCCCTGCTCATGATTACCAGATCGTCCATGTATACCTCGATGTATTTACCGATGGCGTCACTAAATGTTTCGTTCATCAATCGTTGATACGTAGCACCGGCATTCTTTAAGCCGAACGGCATCTTGGTGTAGCAGTATAGCCCCGTTGGCGTGCGGAAAGCGGTTTTATCCTCGTCTTGAACAGCCATCTGGACCTGGTGGTATCCCTTGTAGCAATCCAGAAAGCATTTCCACCGAAACGTTGCCAAAGAATCTATTTTCTCGTCTATGTCGGGCAACGCATAGCAGTCACGGGGGCATGCTTTGTTCAGATCCTTGTAGTCGACGCACATTCGCCAACTACCATTCGGTTTCTTCACCATGACTGGGCTTGCCACCCACGTTTGGTACCGGACTTCCCTGATGATTCCTGCGTTTAGCAGTTCTAACACTTGTTCCTTCATTGCATCATGTTTGATGTCCCCCAGGTGTCGTTTAGCATGCACTACTGGCTTTGCATCCTCTGAGACGTTTAACCGATGTTCCGCAATGTGTCGTGGAACGCCAACCATATCGGCTGGTGTCCAGGCGAACACATCCATGTTTTCATGCAGTAATTTCTTTAACGCCGCACGCGTTAGGTCAGACATTGCGGGTCCCAGAGTGACCGTTTGTTCTGGGTATGCACTGTTCAATACCCATTTTTCTGCCTCTCTGCGCGGTGCGGGCTTGCTTGCTTTTGCCGGCCTGATTTCGTCTGTTGCTAGCACTTCCTTGCTTGCGTATATCAACGCAACGCCTGTTTCGGTTGGAAAACCTATGGCAGAATGTGGTGCGGAACAGATCATGCTGAAATCTCCTTGGGATTCTCGTCCTAAAAGGATGTCATGTCTTGAATGTGCCGGTAGCACCATAAATGTGACTTCTTCAGTTCTTGAATTTCTCCCATCAGAAAGTAATACTGGGAAAGATATTTGTCCTAGGGGAAAGACGGCCTCATTGCAGAATCCAGTTAGTGGGTAGTCAACTGGTTCCAGGCGCGCCTTATCCTCTTGGTCGAATTGATTGAAGCACTGTTCATATATGATGTCTGCGGTGCTTCCTGGATCAATAAAGATGTAATCTGTTTGGTAGTGGCCGATCACCCCTGGAATGACTATTGGCCGCTTTTCTCTTGGACCTCCCCTGACAACTGGGAATACTACTTGCTTCTCGCGCCATGAATCATCCTGCGCGCGTTTGTTGTAGTTTTTTCTTGGTCGCCGTGGTCCTCCTTGCACCATATGGGTTTCTAGCTTTCTGAGCTTCTTGTTGTCTGGACCTTCGTCTCTTCGTTGTATCTGGCGGTAATCGCGCTTTCCTCCTTTGACTAAGTGACCGAGCTTGCCGTCTCTTAGAGCTCTTTCGATTTCTTGTTTCAAGCTGAAGCAATCATCGGTCAGGTGGCCCGTGTCTTTGTGGAATTCACAGAAGAGATTTGGGTCTTGACCCCTTTTGTTGCGCATCTGCAAAGGTGGCTTGAATTGATGGTTCTCTGTAGCTAAAACTTCAGAAGGTGTTTTAGTTAGTGGAGTCCACTGCTTTTCTCTATTTTCGCGCTTTACTTCTTTTCGATGGGCTATCTGATTGATCGTATGGCGTGCGTCGTCCCGTGGGGGACTTCTTTCTCTGTTCCCGGAAGCCCTCCAGGGTTGATTTCTACCCCTTCTGTTGTTTCGATCGTGGTGGTTGTGTGCGCGCTGACGGTGATCGTCACCGGTCAGTTGCCTATCTGTCTGCGCAATGGTTTTGGCTGCTTCAATGAAGGTTTCCCAGTCTTTGGGTCCTCCGTCACGCCCTTTGATTCTTTTAACCAGATCGTCGCATTTAACTGCTCGCATGAAGTGTGCGCGCATCATTTTTTCCGGTATGTCTCCAATTTCCAGACATTCTTTGTTGTACCTCGTAATAAAATCCTCCACGCTTTCGTAGTCTTTTCGGTATATGTTCAGACAATCACCTGGGTCTCTGGCGTGTCTTCGCTGTTGAGAAAAGTGTGCTAAGAATTTTTCTCGGAAGTCGACCCATGACTTGATTTTTCCAGCTGGTAAATTGTCGAACCAGATGCGTGCCGCACCAACGAAAGTTTGAGCAAACAAGTGACACCATGTTGAAACAATGGTTAACACAAAGGATAACCAAGGGGGTCGTTTCACTTATAGGGTTCAACCTCCTCTCTTGCTCGTATCCAAGGCTCGAGATCTGCAAAACAGTAAACACCGTTAGTCTCGTTAAGAGGGGAAAGAGAGGTTTTCCCTCTTAACCAGGCTCCGGCGTGAGAATAAGTACTGTTCCGAGATGAATAAAACAGTGTGTGTATAGAGTGAGTAAAGAGAGCCAAGATCCTTAACCTGAATGATGAAGGGTTCTATTTATAGCCGGAGGGTGAAGAAGGAGGAAGTAGCTGTGCCAGCTGTGGATGTGCGCCAGCTGTCCGACCAAGGGGAATATCCTCTTGGTCTGCTCTGTCAGGGACGGCGTAGTGGTACACGTGGCGTCCCCGCATTCGACGGTGTTGGGCACCTCGTACTGGTCATGTCAGCCCTGCTCCCTGGATTGTCGCAGGCCCATGTGGCTTCTTGTGTATGGTGCCACGTATTGTCCTTGATGTTGGGCGAGGCATCTTTGATGCCCGCCGGGCCTTATCCGGTTGTCTTCTGGAAGCTTCTAGAAGATCCAGATGATGTGGATGCCTTGTGTGCACAAAAAGTGGTGTGGTCCCTGCCATGTAGGCAGGGAATTGGGACCATACCTCTTCAAGTCCCCCCAGTCCAGTGTGCCTTCTAGTTGAGTTGATCGTCTAGGAGGGATTCTGGACTTATGAGAGTTGTGGTTTTTTATGCATCGCGTTGGAATTGGTGAATATAAATTGAGCCGAGTGGACGCATGCCGCGTGAGTCTTGGCCTTTTGAAAAAAGTGAGCCAAATGGACGCATGCCGCATGGGTTTTGGCTCTTTGAAAAAAGTGAGCCAAATGGACGCATGCCGCATGGGTTTTGGCTCTTTGAAAAAAGTGAGCCAAATGGACGCATGCCGCATGGGTTTTGGCTCTTTGAAAAAAGTGAGCCAAATGGACGCATGCCGCATGGGTTTTGGCTCTTTGAAAAAAGTGAGCCAAATGGACGCATGCCGCATGGGTTTTGGCCCTTTGAAAAAAGTGAGCCGAATGGACGCATGCCGCATGGGTTTTGGCTCTTTGAAAAAAGTGAGCCAAATGGACGCATGCCGCATGGGTTTTGGCCCTTTGAAAAAAGTGAGCCAAATGGACGCATGCCGCATGGGTTTTGGCTCTTTGAAAAAGTGAGCCAAATGGACGCATGCCGCATGGGTTTTGGCCCTTTGAAAAAAGTGAGCCAAATGGACGCATGCCGCATGGGTTTTGGCCCTTTGAAAAAAGTGAGCCGAATGGACGCATGCCGCATGGGTTTTGGCTCTTTGAAAAAAGTGAGCCAAATGGACGCATGCCGCATGGGTTTTGGCCCTTTGAAAAAAGTGAGCCAAATGGACGCATGCCGCATGGGTTTTGGCCCTTTCGTGCTTTCTTCTGTTTGAAGTTTGGTGGTTATGGGGGAGCGTTTGGTGTGACCGTCTGACATCCCTGTCTTTTCGGAGGTGAACAGTTGCTTTTGCAGTGACTTTCTGTCACATCAGCAGACCCTGTTGCCCATGCTTCCCGAAAAATGAGCCGACGTCTTCTCTTTCCTCTGACGTGTCGGCCATCTATTGGTTACTTTTCCTGCCTCCTGACGTTCCACTATCTCTCGCATTTAATGCGATGAGTATAAATAGTAGAGCGGTTATTCACTTCTCCCATATCTTCGAAATTTCTAAGTGATTCTCTCCCTTCCTTTCTCCTTTGTTCTTCTTGTCCTTCATATTTTTTCAAATCCGAAGTATCTTACTCTTGATTTTTCTTAATGGCGGAGAAAAATCCTTCTCAGAAGAAAAGGAAACAACGGAGTAGGGGTCCTCCTGGCCCGGATCAGGCCGTCATTAACTGGAAAGAGGAGGAATTTCATAACCTCGTTAGGGGGCATAACTTTCGACCTGAGTGGGGGGCTCGATATCCTCCGTCTGGATCTACTGCACTGGATGCCCCCCCCGGTTTTATCACTTTATATGCTGCTTTTTTCCGAGAGGGCAATTTTAGGTTGCCCATTACTAAGTTTGTTGCCGGTGTTTTGAGGGGTTATGGTCTTCATATCTCTCAGATAAATGCCATTGGGCTTCCCCGGATTACTCACTTCGAGTTTGTTTGCCGGTCTTATCGGGTTGAACCAACGTTTCAGATGTTCAACACTTTTTATAGTGTGACATATTCTAGTGGTTTTTATTCTTTTCAAGCCAGGACGGGGGTTGTCCCAGTGTGTTCTGCCCCAATAAAGGGTATTCATGACTGGAAACAGAAGTTTTTCTACATTCGTCGTGGAGTGATTCCGTCGGAGATGACGTACAGGCAGGTCGATCAAGGGATTCCAAGGGTGGAACCGTTGGAGAATTTTGCTGCCCAAGAATGGTATGGGAGGATAACGGCCAAGGCAACTGCTATTTCTCAACTGGATGAAATGGCCTTGGTCGGTGCTGGGATGAGCATGTTATGGGTGCCTAAGCATCCTTTGGGTCAGCCTGTATACAGCCATAAGGGCAAATGTATGATTCCTTCTTATTTTGTCGGTTGTTTACTTCCCTTTAGGCTTGTTTTGTGCTTTGATCTTTGTTGTTTTTCTGCAGTTGGTTATAGCTTGTTGAATGCTTTGGACCCCAAGGCTGCTGGTGCCATGGTTGAAGCCATCCAGGCTGATGGTAACCCGACGTGGCTGGATCAAATACAAGATCGCTTCTTGCACCCTACCGAGCAAAGTTTGAACCGATATGCTGCTGAGGTTCTTGGTGAGGATGTTTTGGGTGACTTTGTTAACTCTGATCAAGAGGATGTCATCGTTGTTTCCAGTGGGAGTTCTGGTCGGAGTGGTGGGGATCTAACGTCTCGTTCCGCGCGTGCAGGTACCGTGCCTGGTGGCAATGCTGAACCTGTACACGAGGTTGTTGGAGATGATGATGATGACGTGGAAGCGTCTATTGATCCGTCTGCTCAGTTGGAGACGAGGAAGAAAGCTCGGATTGATAGGTCTGGAAGGAAAGGAGAGGGAGTTGAGGGTGGAGCTGCCGGATCTTCTCGTAAGCGACCCTCCATTCTTTCTTATCTAGATTATGTAGTAGTGTCTGATACGTTGTCTGGCTTAGGCCCTGGGGAGGTGCGTCAAGGGTCAGATCTTGATGATAAAGCCACTTTAACTGAGCATATGAAGAAGAAGGCTCTTGATGATCATAAGCGTCATCTTGATGAACAAGCTGCTGCCCTTCTTGCGGCCAAGAGGGCCAAGCTTCAAAAGGATGCCCCCCCAGCCCCTTCTGAATCTGAGGTTGATTTGGGTGTATTTAGTGGGGGTCGAGGGAATTTGTTGGAGAAGATATTTGAGGCTTCTGCTCCCCGGCCTGGTAACTTAGTTTCTGTGTATGTTTTTGTCATCTTTTATTTTGTCTTTTTAGCTAATTGTAATTTTGTGGCAGAATCTAAGACTAGCAAGAAGCCACGGCCAGTGGATATTTCGCAGATTACGCCACCTACCTCTCCTCCTTCGAGGACTGTTGGCTTGACCCCTCCTCGAGATGATGCTGATGTAACTGTGAAGGGCGGTGAAGGGTTTGAAGGTATATTTGAGGGAGGTGACGCTGCTGGTGGTGATGTTGGTGGTGATGCTGGTGGAGTTGATAAGGGTAAAGGTATTGAGGTGGAGATGGAGTCTAGTGAGACTACTCCACAACAAACCATTTACACAAAACGTCCTCCCGTTGAAGGTGGAGCCACTTCTGGCTTTGTGCGGAGTCCGCACTTTGAACAAAATCCTGGTGATTCCTGGGGTAACCCGGCTTGCGATGATTTGCCGCACGTCCCCCGTTGGGGCCTTACTCAGGGCTCCCGCATGAATGACTTGCAGAACTGTCAGGAGTTCTTCTCATTATCCCTTCCTCCTGCCGAGAGGATGTTTCAGAAAAACCGCAGCCGATTTGCCCTTATAGATGATCATGTTACGGCTGGGGTTAACTTCTTTGCCACCTCTCAGGAGATTCTTCGTGAGTGGCGTTCTATGGGAGAAGAAACTATGGCGTTTGAGGAGGCCAAGAAGGCATTTGCTGAAGAGAAGGAAAAATTTAATACAGAGCAGAAGGGTCTTCAATGGCGGGTTACTGAGGCTGAGCGGAAATTTGAAGAGCAGAAACAGTTAAACGAGCAAAAACAAAAGGATTGGGAGTCGGCCTGTGCTCGTACGAACGCGGAGATGCAGTCGCAGCGTGATGCTATTGTGCGGCTGTCTGGTGAGAAGACTGCTCTCGCGGAAGAGGCTCATCAAACGCGTCTTGCGGCGGAGAAGAAGGAAAAGGAGTACGTTGCGCGGATAGATAAGCTGGAGCTTCTTGTGCAGGCGAAGACTTCGGAATGTGAGGCTGCTCAGCGTCTTCTTGATGAGAAGGCGGCGGAGTGCCGTGCCGCTGAGCTCCTTGCTGAGGAAGCTTCAGCTGATAGTAGGTGGCTGCTATCTCGTGGTGTTCCATTGGTAATGTTCTTTGCCTGTTCTACTTTTGTGTAGTTTTTTCTGCTATCTTATTCAACCTTGTTTTTCATGTAGCTTGCTGATCGTATCTTGAATTCTCCTGAGCTTGCCCAATACATGTTTGAGTTGGGTGGGGCAGGTTATAATAGTGGCCGCAAGAATGGATATGCTGAAGGCAGGTGTGCTGCTGCAAACAATGAGAAGGATTATAAGTTTGAGCTGTATAAAGCTGATTGCGATAATGCGTATGCGAAGAAACGGCGAGAGTTTGCAATGCTTGATTTTGCCGTAGTTAAGGCTGCTGGTAAGTTGGCCCTCAAAGCGGATGGGGTAGCTTTGTTGAAGAAGGCATTGGGAGAAGATGATGCTAGCGGTGCGGGTGGTGCTGGTTCCAGCCGCACTTAGTTTGGGATTTCCGGCCTGTGCGCCGCGTACAGCCTTGTATGGGCTTGTAATGATGTTTCAAGACAATTTGCTTACTTTGTACTTTTGTGTACTTTGACGATTGTTTGTTGCTCTGATTGTGTTTATGCAAATTTTGAAATCGTCATAATATGTGCATGTTTTAATTACTTTGATTAGGTGTCGCGAATGAATGATGGCGCTGACAGGTGATGTTGTGTTATGACAACGTTTTTATTCTGTCGTTTAAGTATGCGCGCTTGTATGTGATATACGAAGTGATCGAGTTGCAGGTTATTGTGTGAGCTCGGCTGGGATTGCAGCCTTGGGAGCGTTACAATGTTTAGTTGCCTTGCTATCGATGTTTTCGTGTTTATGTGGGCACGAAGTTATGTTTTTTGGCGTTTTGTAGGCTTTGGTTGTGTTTCTGACCCGGCTGTTCACTTGGTTGTGACGAGCCTTGGAGGTCTACAACGTTTCCTATGGTCGAGCCATTGATGTTTTCGCGTACGCCCGAAGTAATAAATGCAGTTGTGACAAAAATTTTGCATGAAATAGAGGTAGCCAAACGCTTCTTGTATTAAGTAAATGTGTCGGCGATTCGCCTTATACGATTACATGTTTATATGTAGCATTTTCGTAACTGTTGGGCGTTCCAGGTTCGCGGGACCTCTTTGTCGTTCATGGTGCGTAGCTTGTATGCTCCCTTGCCGAGGACCGCATCAATGATGTATGGGCCTTCCCATTTGGGAGCCAGTTTCCCTGGTTTTTCTGTGTTGGATGCTTCATTGTCCCTTAAGACATAATCGCCTGGGTTGAAGGTGCAGATCCGGACTCGGGAATTGTAATACTTTTCAAGCTTTGATTTGTACTTGGCTTCATTGATTGCAGCCATCTCTCTTCGTTCTTCTAGGAGGTCTAGATCGATCCTCCGTTCTTCTTCGTTATTGATCAGATTCATGGAGAGCATTCTTGGAGATGGGAGTCCGATTTCTGCTGGGATCACAGCTTCGGACCCATAGACCAAGCTGAAGGGTGTTTCTCCATTGCTTGTTTTGGGCATTGTTCTATGGGCCCATAATATGCTTGGTAGCTCGTCGACCCACCCTCGTCTTTTTTCACCGAGCCTTGCTTTGATGCCATCGACGATGCTCTTGTTGACCGCTTCAACTTGCCCATTCCCTTGCGGATGTGCGACCGACGAGAAGGTATGTTCGATGTTTAGTTCCTTGAACCATCGTTCGAGATCATCTGCTGCAAAGTTTGTACCATTGTCGGTGATGATTCGGAGTGGCAGGCCGAAACGGCATATGATTTGTTCCCAGATAAAGCGTTTAACGACTGCTGACGTGGTTGACGCAAGTGCTTTTGCTTCTACCCACTTGGTGAAGTAATCGACCGCGACGATGATAAACTTGACTGCCCCCGGAGCTTCTGGAAAGGGGCCCACCATGTCTATGCCCCATTGCTGAAAGGGCCATGCGGTTGTTACAGGCACCAACGCATTTTTTGGACGCATGGTTTTTGGTGCATGCCGTTGGCAGCCGCTGCATTTCCTTAGTTCTTTCACGGCATCGAGGTGCATTCCGGGCCAGTAGTACCCGGCGTTCATTACTTTAGCCACTACCATGCGTGGCCCGGCGTGGATGCCGCAGATGCCCTCATGTACTTCCCGGATCAGATAATTTGCGTCGTCGGCGTCGACACATCTCAACAGAGGGCCGAGATATGACTTTCGGTACAATATCCCATCCGCCATTTGATAATGTTCTGATTTATATTGGATTTTCCGCGCCTCGGCTTTATTTTCTGGGAGTATTCCGGACTGTAAGTACATGATGATGGGTGTCATCCATGACGTGGTTCCTGTTTGGATGACGCTGACTTCTCGGAGTGGCACAGACGGGTTGCTTAAGACTTCTATTCGTACGTCTTTGGCTAGGTGCTGAAAACTTGTTGACGCAAGCTTGCTTAAGGCGTCTGCTGGCTTGTTTTCGCTGCGGTTTATGTGGTGCACCTTGTAAGAATAGAAAGTTTGCAGCAACGTCTTTGCCTGGTTGAGATAGAGTGCCATGATGTCGCCCTTGGCTTCGTATTGACCGTTGATTTGTCCTGCCACTAGCATGGAGTCCACATGTGCCTCAATATGTCGGACTCCCATTTTGATTGCTAAGCGCAAGCCGGCCAGAAAGGCTTCATACTCTGCCTCGTTATTTGTGCTCTTGAAGTCTAGACGTATGGCGTAGGTGAACTCGTTTTTGTCTGGGCTCACTAGCCGCAACCCCGCACCTGCCCCATCTTCGTTGGACGCGCCGTCCGTATACAACATCCATGGTTCTTCGATTTGTTTTTTCTCCGCCTTCTCCATCGCCTTGCATTCTCTGTCTTTGTCATCGGGGACTTCCGTCATGAAGTCTGCCAAAACTTGGCCTTTTATCGACGGTCGTGGTCTGAAGACTACGTTGAGTCCCCCTAGCTCTATCGCCCATTTGGCCAACCTTCCTGATATTTCTGGCCTTGCTAGGATATTCCCAATATTGTAATTTGTTAACACGTGGATGACGTGATTGGCGAAATATCGGCGTAGCCTTCTTGACGCGTGAATCAGTGCAAGGACAAGCTTTTCCATGATTGCGTATCTTGTTTCTGGGTCGGTTAGGGTTCTGGACACATAATACACAGGTGTTTGGACACCTTGTCGATCAACCAGCAATACGGCACCGACGGCCCTGTCGGAAGCTGAGAGGTACAAAACCAAAGGTTCTCCTTTGTTAGGTGCGGTTAGAGTTGGCAGCTTGATGAGACAGTCTTTCATCTCGCGGAACGCGCTTTCTGCTTCCGGAGTCCATTGGAATTGGGTTTTCTTCATGCAGTTTCGTAAGGTCTTGATGAATGGGAAGGATTTTGCCGCGTGATTTGCTAGGAATCGATTGAGGGCTGCCAATCGTCCTGCGAGCTTTTGCATATCTTTGATGCTTGCTGGTGAAGGCATCCTCTCTATGGCCTGGACCTTTTCTGGGTTCACCTTAAAACCGTCTTTGGTGACTATGAATCCCAGAAACTTTCCTTCCTCCATTCCAAATGAGCATTTTGCTGGATTCAGTTTGATGCTCACGCTTCGCAGCGTGTTGAAGGTTTTCTGGATATTTACCAGCATTGCGCTCTCCTCCCTGCTCATGATTACCAGATCGTCCATGTATACCTCGATGTATTTACCGATGGCGTCACTAAATGTTTCGTTCATCAATCGTTGATACGTAGCACCGGCATTCTTTAAGCCGAACGGCATCTTGGTGTAGCAGTATAGCCCCGTTGGCGTGCGGAAAGCGGTTTTATCCTCGTCTTGAACAGCCATCTGGACCTGGTGGTATCCCTTGTAGCAATCCAGAAAGCATTTCCACCGAAACGTTGCCAAAGAATCTATTTTCTCGTCTATGTCGGGCAACGCATAGCAGTCACGGGGGCATGCTTTGTTCAGATCCTTGTAGTCGACGCACATTCGCCAACTACCATTCGGTTTCTTCACCATGACTGGGCTTGCCACCCACGTTTGGTACCGGACTTCCCTGATGATTCCTGCGTTTAGCAGTTCTAACACTTGTTCCTTCATTGCATCATGTTTGATGTCCCCCAGGTGTCGTTTAGCATGCACTACTGGCTTTGCATCCTCTGAGACGTTTAACCGATGTTCCGCAATGTGTCGTGGAACGCCAACCATATCGGCTGGTGTCCAGGCGAACACATCCATGTTTTCATGCAGTAATTTCTTTAACGCCGCACGCGTTAGGTCAGACATTGCGGGTCCCAGAGTGACCGTTTGTTCTGGGTATGCACTGTTCAATACCCATTTTTCTGCCTCTCTGCGCGGTGCGGGCTTGCTTGCTTTTGCCGGCCTGATTTCGTCTGTTGCTAGCACTTCCTTGCTTGCGTATATCAACGCAACGCCTGTTTCGGTTGGAAAACCTATGGCAGAATGTGGTGCGGAACAGATCATGCTGAAATCTCCTTGGGATTCTCGTCCTAAAAGGATGTCATGTCTTGAATGTGCCGGTAGCACCATAAATGTGACTTCTTCAGTTCTTGAATTTCTCCCATCAGAAAGTAATACTGGGAAAGATATTTGTCCTAGGGGAAAGACGGCCTCATTGCAGAATCCAGTTAGTGGGTAGTCAACTGGTTCCAGGCGCGCCTTATCCTCTTGGTCGAATTGATTGAAGCACTGTTCATATATGATGTCTGCGGTGCTTCCTGGATCAATAAAGATGTAATCTGTTTGGTAGTGGCCGATCACCCCTGGAATGACTATTGGCCGCTTTTCTCTTGGACCTCCCCTGACAACTGGGAATACTACTTGCTTCTCGCGCCATGAATCATCCTGCGCGCGTTTGTTGTAGTTTTTTCTTGGTCGCCGTGGTCCTCCTTGCACCATATGGGTTTCTAGCTTTCTGAGCTTCTTGTTGTCTGGACCTTCGTCTCTTCGTTGTATCTGGCGGTAATCGCGCTTTCCTCCTTTGACTAAGTGACCGAGCTTGCCGTCTCTTAGAGCTCTTTCGATTTCTTGTTTCAAGCTGAAGCAATCATCGGTCAGGTGGCCCGTGTCTTTGTGGAATTCACAGAAGAGATTTGGGTCTTGACCCCTTTTGTTGCGCATCTGCAAAGGTGGCTTGAATTGATGGTTCTCTGTAGCTAAAACTTCAGAAGGTGTTTTAGTTAGTGGAGTCCACTGCTTTTCTCTATTTTCGCGCTTTACTTCTTTTCGATGGGCTATCTGATTGATCGTATGGCGTGCGTCGTCCCGTGGGGGACTTCTTTCTCTGTTCCCGGAAGCCCTCCAGGGTTGATTTCTACCCCTTCTGTTGTTTCGATCGTGGTGGTTGTGTGCGCGCTGACGGTGATCGTCACCGGTCAGTTGCCTATCTGTCTGCGCAATGGTTTTGGCTGCTTCAATGAAGGTTTCCCAGTCTTTGGGTCCTCCGTCACGCCCTTTGATTCTTTTAACCAGATCGTCGCATTTAACTGCTCGCATGAAGTGTGCGCGCATCATTTTTTCCGGTATGTCTCCAATTTCCAGACATTCTTTGTTGTACCTCGTAATAAAATCCTCCACGCTTTCGTAGTCTTTTCGGTATATGTTCAGACAATCACCTGGGTCTCTGGCGTGTCTTCGCTGTTGAGAAAAGTGTGCTAAGAATTTTTCTCGGAAGTCGACCCATGACTTGATTTTTCCAGCTGGTAAATTGTCGAACCAGATGCGTGCCGCACCAACGAAAGTTTGAGCAAACAAGTGACACCATGTTGGTAGGTTCCAACCACCTGTTGCTCCTGCGCCTTTGAACACCTGGAGGTGATCATCTGGATCCGTCAACCCATTGTATTTACCTACGTTGTGCGGTAACTTTGTTTTGTCGATGGCCGCGCACGCGATTTCTGGAATAAATTTTGAATTTTCAGCCATGTCCTCAGGACGATAGCTTAAGGTGAAGTCGTGTTCTGCTTTGGGGTTGTACCCCGCGCGCTTGGTTGGTTTGTAAGCCTCATGCTCTGGAGGAAGTCTGCTAAACACTGTGGATTCTGCCTTGTACGTTGGGTCGTCTTCCTCCTCTTCCCATTCTGTATTCATGTTTCGCGCGCCCAAGCGGGTTTGGATCGGTCTTCGTTGCTGATTGGAAGTTTGGACGAAGTTGCTCTCTGTTTCAGCATAGGTATCGCGCGTGTCTTGTATGCTGGGTCTTCTGACCTGTTGCACTGGTTCTCTTTCTGGTCGTAAATTCCACGCGTTTGTCTGCTGAGCCGTGTGTGTACTCAGAGACCTTGGTTGTGGAGTTACGAACGCTGATTGGTTAGCCTGTGCTTGGAGTAAGGCTTGTTGTGCGCTGAGCTGCGTATAGACAAGGTTTATAGACGCCATCTGTTCGGCATACCAGGAAGCCAGAGTTTTTCCTTCGGGTAGCCCTAAAAGTGCAGAATAGTTGAGTTGTGCTTGTTCCGATGGTGCCGAAGGGCCTGGCCCATGGCCTACAGTCTGCGTCGGCGGTGGGGTTTGATGTAACATCCCCGTTGGAGGTTGGAGAGCAGCCCCGTTTGTGGTCTGAGTGATAATTCTTGTTGGTGTTTGGAAAATGGGTCCAGTTGTGGTCTGGCTAGCAGCCCTAGACGCACTTCCAAAAATGGACGGGAACTCGTTGTTCAGCTGGCTTTCCTGGATGGTCTCGTTCCTTTGACTGCGTTGGACGTGTGCCGTGTCCGAAACGAGTTCAAAAGAAGAGATTTCTCCGTCAGCTGGGTGTGAATGATTCTGGTCTGCCATTTTTACGAGTTTTTCTAAAAGAGAAAAAGAGGTGAGAGTGGTCTTGCAAAAAAGCGGATGGCGCCAATGTTGAAACAATGGTTAACACAAAGGATAACCAAGGGGGTCGTTTCACTTATAGGGTTCAACCTCCTCTCTTGCTCGTATCCAAGGCTCGAGATCTGCAAAACAGTAAACACCGTTAGTCTCGTTAAGAGGGGAAAGAGAGGTTTTCCCTCTTAACCAGGCTCCGGCGTGAGAATAAGTACTGTTCCGAGATGAATAAAACAGTGTGTGTATAGAGTGAGTAAAGAGAGCCAAGATCCTTAACCTGAATGATGAAGGGTTCTATTTATAGCCGGAGGGTGAAGAAGGAGGAAGTAGCTGTGCCAGCTGTGGATGTGCGCCAGCTGTCCGACCAAGGGGAATATCCTCTTGGTCTGCTCTGTCAGGGACGGCGTAGTGGTACACGTGGCGTCCCCGCATTCGACGGTGTTGGGCACCTCGTACTGGTCATGTCAGCCCTGCTCCCTGGATTGTCGCAGGCCCATGTGGCTTCTTGTGTATGGTGCCACGTATTGTCCTTGATGTTGGGCGAGGCATCTTTGATGCCCGCCGGGCCTTATCCGGTTGTCTTCTGGAAGCTTCTAGAAGATCCAGATGATGTGGATGCCTTGTGTGCACAAAAAGTGGTGTGGTCCCTGCCATGTAGGCAGGGAATTGGGACCATACCTCTTCAGTTTGGGACGAAAATGTTGAGTTTTCCAGCAAAAAACTTGAGTTTTCAAGACAAACAGAAGTTTTCCGACGATGAAAGAATTTACGGAGACCTCATAATTGGGGCTTTTAGTAGAAAAAGGTTCCTAAAATAAGTAATAAGGTTACAAACAGGTTTGGGACAAAAAAATGAGTTTTGAGGCCAAAAAGGAGAGTAATAAGGTTACAAACAGGTTTGGGACAAAAAAAATGAGTTTTGAGGCCAAAAAGGAGTTTTTTGGCCAAAAACACTTTTCCTGCGACCGGAGACTAACGGCGTTAGGGTTCTGTTAGTCAGGGTCCATTGGAGGTCAATATGTTAATAGTTGGGACTGCCAGCGGTTATTTTTTAAATTGGGACTGTTTGCAGCCAACGACGAATAATTGTTTTTATTGAAATCCAATATTCCCTAAATAAAGATGTAACTATTTTGATTCTTTTTTACTCACTTTTACTACTATCTATATATATTTGTTTATGATATATTCTTTATTTGAATTTTATTAACAAATATTATCTATATATCTATTTGTTTAGGGTAAAAGATAAAAAGATAAAATTTATTGTATAAAATTTATTTAAATCTTATTAACAAATATTATTTATATCTATTTGTTATATCTATTTGTTTAGGCGGGAAAAAATTGTTGAGATCACCTCATAGAGCGACATGTGTCCCCTATATGATTTACTTTATTATATGTATAGATTTTATATCATGTATTGATGGTTTTTTTTTTTTTTTTTTTTTTTTTTTTTTTTTTTTTTTTTTTAAACCAATGGTGATAATCTAAACATTTTTTTTTAAATGGCCAACAAAAACAGGGATTTTATTGAAACTATACAGAGGTGCCTAGCCAGCAGCTAGGCCACCCACAACAAACACCAGCAAAACAGAAAAACAGACATCCACCAAAACAAACCAAAAATCAATTTTCAAAAATACGAAACTTCCTCCAATCCTCCATGGACATACCGATCGATTTCGAACGGTATTTTACCCACCAGTAAGACATTGACTGTCTCCTTCACTGTTTTTGGCAACGATACACTTTTGTTGTTGAAAATCACCTCGTTCCGCATTCTCCAAAGGCTCCATACTCCGGTTAAGATTATCGCATAAAAAGCTTTCTTCCGTTTCTTTGACCCGTTCATGTACTGCTGCAGATCGAGTAAATCTTTGAGATCGAAAAGAAAATGATGAGAGAATTTACACCACTGAAGAATAATCTGCCAAAAATACCGCGCGAGGCTGCAAGAAATGAAGATGTGTTCACTCGACTCTCGCCATTCCCCGCAAAAACAACAAAACTCAGATTCAACCGGAACGTTTCTTTTTAACAAAGCATCTCTAGTCGGAAGACTATCCTTCACCGCTCGCCACGCAACCATACCAACTTTTAGGGGAACCCAATTATTCCACAGAAAGGCGAAGTAAGGCTGCCTGGAAGCCGCTAACAGACAAACTCTTTTTATATTTTTAACCGAAAAAATGCTAGACTCGTCTCGCGCCCAGAACCACTGATCCAGTTGATCCGAAAGCGAAGTCGGCCCCTCAGACAAGAGAAGGTGCACCAACTGATCTAGCTCCGAAGCTTCCTCAGCAGATAGGATTGGACGCCTCCAGTTCCACCCCCATCCGTCAACATTTGGATCCGACGGCCACCTATCCCGAACCGAGCAGCCTTTATTCCTTTCGAGGGCAAATAGAGACGGAAACAACTTGGCAAGCAGGTCCGAGCCCACCCAAAAATCCAGCAAAAAAGCTATGTCAGAACCCCTGCCAACCACCCCTTTAATAGCATTATTAATGCCAAAACCCAGCTTCGAGAAGTCATTCAAAATCCCATATATGTGCTTCCAAGGACCAATATTGGAGACCTTTGTCGGAAATCCGGAATAGCTTGCCAAGACCTGGAATTATGGTGTAGAGCCCAAATAGTTTTCCTCCATAACCCTTCCGGATCAATCTTAAACATCCACCACCACTTGGCAAGCATACAAAGATTAGCATCACGAAGCGAACCGAAACCCAAGCCCCCATACTCAATAGGAGCAATGAGACCCTCCCCCCCCCCCCCCCCTCACAAAAAAAAAAAATAAAATAAAATAAAAAGTCTCTTCTCAACCTTTCCAAAGTCTTGATAACTTGGCACAACGCTTTTTACAAAGAAAAATAATAAGTCGGAAGAGAGTTGAGAACCGACTTTATCATAGTGACAACGGTGGTGCTTTTAGTTCAACATGTTTCTGTATGTGGATTCACCAGAAGATTTTGAGGCTTCTCCGATGGTCGGAATATCGCCGGAGTGTCGGAATACGCTTCTCTGGTGGTTGGAATATCGCCGGAGAAGACACTTTAATAAAACAGGGTTTAAACGTGTCGTCTTAGGTAAAGCACATGTGGTAATATTGAAGTTTACTATATAAATATGGGTAAGATTACGAAAATACCCTTTTGGTAAGGTTACAGTTTTACTCCTCAGGGGGTAATATTGCAGCGTTTTTAATAGTTGAGGGGTAAGACAGCAAAAATTTCATGGTAGGGGGTAAGGTTGCCAATCACATCAAACCCCAGGGGGTAAAATTGCAGTTACTCTAATTTAAATTTAACAGGAAATGTTTGATAATAAATAGCGGACCTAAAAACCATAACTTCCGGTTTTTTTTTTTTTTTTTTTTTTTTTTTTTTTTTTTTGTTTTCATTTTGTCAAATTGAGTTTTTTAGTCAAAATTTTCATTTTGTCAAATTGAGTTTTTTTTAGTCAAAATCAACTTTTTTTTTTAAATTTAGTTCGTATATATATATTTTTTTGAGTTTATACATGTAATTTCATATTTGATCATATGATTTGATTTGGTTCGCATGGGTTTTTCCGTGATTTCAATTATTTATATGATAAATTTTTAACATGTAACAAGTTAAAATTTGATTACTATTATAAAAAATCTAATATCAAAAGAGCCTTTTGGGTATCATATATGAATATGTAAAATTCGGAAAATAAATTAAAATAATAAGATAGTCTCCCCCGCCCCGCATTTACGAAGATAGTACATAACAAAAAGCGAATGAGAAGAAATGTAAAATAAATGTTACATAAACATTAATGTGATTCAATGCAATGTCTTTTACAAGAACTTTTAACAGTAATTTTGGTTGCAAAGAAACTAAGGTTTGAACGTTGGTTGAGGATTTATGAACGCGTTTGTCTAACATGACACAACAACCGGAGTAGTAGTTATGGCCGGAGAAGAGGACACTTGTCTAATATAGCATCGTGTTTTTTGGTGTTTTTATATTGTTTATGAAAAGGATGAATTGAATGAAACAACTAGAGAGTACCCATCTCTACTATTGTGAAAGGTACGAGTTGCTCATGCATCTTAGACCACACGGTGTGGAGAGGTTTAAAAAATGGGTGTTATTCGACATGTGGACGCTACGTCAGCGTGCGTCAGAATAGTGGCGTGGTGGAAAAAAGGGGGGTGTGGGACGGGCGTGGAAGAGGGCATTAATCGACTAGTTTCAAACAACCAATCAACATTTTCCACGTCGTTCTATGTTGGCCCTCAATGCAGGTGGAGAATTTGGAGCCCATGTCACAACCCCGAGCACAACACGGTGGACAGTGTGGTTTTGTGGGCGTTGACTGACAACAACGTTGCTGTTCGACGACCACACCGTGTGGTCTTAATAAATTCTAATATGCACTAGATCTCATAAAATTCTGTTATGCTTGTAGTTGTCATAAATTCACATGGGACTTGTATTTTCATTTTATACTCAAATAAAGAAACCTAAATGCATGTTTAATGTTGTAACAAACAAATTTGCATTGTATTAATATGGATTTAAGCGGACAACCAAAACATCCAAGACATTAGTTAGTAACTGATCAACAATATCGATTCAAGCCGAGAACCAACACTCACAACTAGCATGGATCATAATCCAACATGGAGAGTCACAAATTGTAAAAAAAAAAATAATGCATTTTTCATAGAGTTGTATAAAAAAGGATCCAAGGATACTTGGAATTTTCCTATAACAAGTACATTGCTTTTAAGACAGTCACCTAATAATGCTCTGCCCTGCTGACTTGTTAATGTTCCTTTTCATCATCAACAATCTAATCTTTTCAACTTCATCCCATTTCCCCTTTTCTGCATATATATTTGATAACAACACATAATGACCAGAATTCCTAGGTTCCAGAATCATAAGCTCTTTAACTGCTACTTCTGCGACCTCCATATCACCATGATTATGACACGAACTTAGTAATGCACCCCATAGCGCAGCATTTGGCTTCATGGGCATTGATAAAATTAACTCATAAGCCTCTTTCATCGACCCCCCGCGCCCAAGAAGATCAACCATGCACCCATAATGCTCGAGCTTTGGCTTGATTTGATGGTTCGATACCATTGACGAAAACAGGTCCTTGCCTCTTTGAATCAACCCTGAATGTACACAGCATGTTAAGACACCGACAAAAGTGGACTCGTTTGGAGTCAATCCCTTCTTGATCATCTCATCAAACAAAGCTAAACCCTCTTCGACTCTGCCATTGAAAGCCAAACCGGAAATCATGGCATTCCAAGAAACTACATTTCTCAAGGGCATATCGTTGAAAACTGTGAAAGCAGCATCCAGAAGCCCACGTTTGCAGTAGAAATCGACAAGTGAGTTTCCTACAGAAACATGTTTTTCATAAAGTTTACCTGATTTGGCATAAGAATGGATCCATTGGCCGACGTCATCTTCCCCCAAACGAGCACAAACCGGAAGCATAGTCACCACTGTCGCCTCATCAGGCTCAAAACCGCTATGACACATCTCATGAAAAACTTTCAAAGCTTCACCCTCTCGCCCACTTTTGGACAAGCAAGACAACATCGTATTCCACGAAACTATACTCCTCTCTCCCATCTCCTTAAAGAGGTTATAACCCATGTCCACATTTCCATTTTTACAATACCCACTAATCATTAAATTCCAGACAATAACATCTCTCTCACGCATTTCGTCGAACACCTTGTTAGCATCATCTAATTTCCCGCAATTAACATACAATTCAACTAATCCAATCCTAACAGCACGAAAGCAGTGAAACCCAAGTGAAAGGACTTGAGCTTGCACCGTTTTCCCGAAGTTAAGATCGCAAAGATTGGAACAAGACTTGAGTAGAGGAGCAAAAGTGAATTGATCAGGCCAGATTCGACGTTTCTTCATGTGAGAAAACAAGTGAAGTGAGTTATGGGAAGGGGGTGACAAAGAGTAGGCTTTGATGATTGAATTGAAGAGGAGGATGTTGGGGTGTTGGGTTTGGAGAAAGAGGAGATGGGCGTAGTCCATCTGGCGGAGTGAGGCGCAAACGGAGACGAAGTGAGAGAGGATGAGGTTGGATTGATGGAGGTGGTGGCGGAGGAAATGAGCGTGAATTTGGGTAAGATGGATCCGACTGCGGTGCCCATGGAGGTGCTGGAGGATTCTTCGTTCGATCTCTCTCGCAGTCTTCATGACTGCAACAACATTTCCATTTTCATTGCTGCTGTTTTCACGTGGTGGTTTTAATAATAACTCACGCGCTAAGCGGCGAGAATTCAATCACGTTACAGTATCGGTACTTGTTATGGCAGTCGAAAGAGAGAATAAAATAAAAAAATAAGGTCGTGACATATCAAAAAGGATTTCGACACATGTTTACATCAATTAAAAACAACGAACATGAATAGCGGCAATGATGTTGTTCGGTCGGAAGCAGTTCAGTTCGTTATGGCATTGATACGTCACCAGTTTAAAATAATAACTTACCATTCATCGTCGGTTTCGGTTTGGTACAACAGCAATACGGTATCCATTTTCAATAAAACTTATATCGTGATTTTGAAGAAAAACACAATTTGGAGTTAGTTTTTTTAACTGCTAACGTACGCATGTTAAAACAGTTCATTACTGCATCAATATGTCACCAGTTAAAACTAATAAATTACCATTCATCGCCGGTTTCGGTTTGGTTTGATACCTAACGGCACGGTATCCATTTTCGTTCCGTACGCAAGTTAAAACAGTTCGTTACGACATCAATATATCACCTGTTAAGAATAATGAATTACCATTTATCGCCCGTTCCGAGTCAGTTTGATATGATGACAGTGAAACGGAATCCATTTTCATTAAAATTTATATTAATGTTGAAACAAAAATAAACACAGATATGGAGTTAGAGTTATTAAAAAAAGTTACATTACCAAAGTTAGAACAAATACCTAAAAATTATAATTATACATATCAATACAAAGTGATGATGAACAGTGATTCACAATTAGTATATTACTTGGTTTGAATGGGCTTTTAATTTAATGGGCTCTCTTTATACATCTTCTTAACCTAATAAAAGCCATACCTAGGGGACACATGTCCCCCATCTAGAGCCTCTAAACCTAATTTTCCCGCCATTTTTCAATCCCTTTGTTTCCCTTGAGTGAAACCCGACGCGGGATCCATATTGTCAATCTGAGTCCTACTTTTTCGTTCCATATATAAACCATCAAACCGATCAGTTTTTCCATCTATTGTTCTTCTCTCATACTCTTTGGGATTCTTAGGGTTTTTTTTCCTTTCTATCGTTCTTTTTCAGCAGGCAATCGACTGATTATTCGAACATCCACGAAATGTATTTTAGTCCTCTCTTACGGCATCTTTGAATTGTTGATTTGTTTGTTCTTATCACTGAAGAATCGAAGATCTAGGGTACAAGTTCATAATCATTATCAGTAATCAACATATTTGTAATCAATTTCTGTTAATATACTGTGTAGTTTATCGATTTTGTTAATAGATCTATGTTTATAACAACTTCATGACATTGTTGTTTTGTTCTTACTTTTTAATTTTGTAATATATAATCTGATTCGTTTTTTTTTTTTTTTTTTTTTTTTTTTGTAACCGTTGTTTGTAGGTTTTCAATATGACGGAAAGTTCATCAAGGTAATTTATGTTTATCTTCTTCATTATGAATCAGATTATAAGTTTTAATTTTTGTGTTTGATATGTAGATTCTGTATAAATTTTTATAAATTATGTAAATTTTTTTATTTTTATGATTTGTTTATTATATTTTCTGTTATGATTTCTTTATTATATTTTCTGTTTAATTTGTCTTTGTAATCGTTGTCTCTTTATTGTTTATGCTTTTTGTCTTTGTTAGATGATTGATAATTTGTAAAATTCTTTATTCATCAAGGTAATTTATGTTTATCTTCTTCATGAATCAAATATAACTTTAAATTTTTGTGTTTGATATGTAGATTCTGTATAAATTTTTATAAATTATGTAAATTTTATGATTTTTATGATTTGTTTATTATATTTTCTGTTATGATTTCTTTATTATATTTTTTGTTTAATATGTCTTTGTAATCGTTGTCTCTTTATTGTTTATGCTTTCTGTCTTTGTTAGATGATTGTTAATTTGTAAAATTCTTTATGTCTATTTTAGATTTTTTTATTTGTTATCTTAATTTTTAGGATTTCTTTATTAGATTTCCTGTTATATATGTTTTGTATTTATTTTCTTTAAATTCTTTAGAATCTGTATTCGATTCCATCTTATCATTTGTTTTGAACAGTATGATTAACATGTTATTGTTTACTAATTTATTCCTTTTTGAATCAATATCAGGGAGCCTTCTTTCTGTAGGCTTATGAATCGAGCGGATGAAGTTCTTATGGTAATTCATAAATTCTAACATGAATTATATATATTATTTTTTTGTTGTCATGAAAGTCAATTTATTATTATTGTATTTTTTATTTATTATATTAATTATAATATAATTATAATTTATTTTTAATTGTTTGCTTTATAAGGCGATTCCATCTGACGCCGCGGCTAAATTTTGGGGTGTCGATAAAGCGCCTACAAATGTTCTGATAGAAACAGAGGATGGGCAAACATTTGTTGTTTTCATAAGTGAAGAAAAAGGAAAGTTTTTCCTTTTCAATGGTTGGTCGGATGTCGTTACACATTTACGACTTAAAACAGACTGTTTGGTAATCTTGAATCCTTTAGATTCTACTAGATTCAAACTAACATATTTTCTTAATGGTGTGAGTCTTACATGTTTCTGGACATCTCTGTTATCTACATCTTCTCATTTTAGTGTAAGATTATTTTTTAATTTCTATTTATTTTTCTTAATATATTACTTTTTCAGAACTGTTTAGAATTGTAATCTTTTTATTTTTTTTTTCTTATCATTCCTACAGGTCATACCTGAGTGTATCTTGCCCAAGTCCCATGATTATACACTTAGTGATTTAATTTCAGCTATCTATTTAGGCAACAAGACGATTCACATTAAGATTGAAACGGTTGATTGTATAGTCGGTTTTACCAATGGTATTGATGTAATTGTTAGTCAATATCAATTGGAGGCCGGTTGTTATTTTTTATTTACAAAATGGTTTGGTAATTCTTTCCATTTAAGAATTTTTTGGTAAAAATGGTGTTGAAATGAATTTTGATGATGTACATGTCGAGGAGGTAAGTATACATTTCGCTGATTCTTTATATTTAACTACTATATTACTATATTTATAGTGTAATAAATCTAATAATTTTTAAATGTAATTTTCAGGCTGTAGTTGCACCTGTTGATTATGTAAAAGATGTTTCTCTGATTTTAGATGATCCGCCTGATGTTGCTGAACAACAAGATGGACGCCGTATTCGGTTTGTTCGTATGTATAAGACCATAAAACGTTTTGATCAAAAAGACGCAGCAGAAATACGCACCATAAAATTTCTTTCTTAAAATGTTCCTTTATACTTGAAAATCATTTAAAAACATCTTTATGTAAGGAACTGCATCGTTTACCTTCCATTAATGTACCGATTATAACATACTAATACAGATTACATGACCACCCATTCTGTACAATCCATGTTTCTTTAACTCGATCTTCAATCACTTGCTCTTCATAATATTGATCCATAATTTTGTACAACCTGCACTCACCACATGCATTCGTAACATTAGCACATATTATATATAAACAAGATTCATAATTATGGAGTCTCGTTACGTTCTATCCTCGTATACTTTCCATTCTGATATCTTTCTAAATTCACGCCTTTCATCTGGGTGTCTAATTCTTGGTGAAACTTCAATAATGTACCTGTATTACATTTCAATCTCAAGGCACACTATTAGTAACGTCAATACTCAAACGTATTGAAACTATGCATACATACATACATGCCCCATTCTTTCATGGGCGATAAATCCTATTTCGTGCATACGTACATTCACGCGTATATTCATACACACATACATACCTACATGAATACATACAAGCTTTATTCCTTTGTGTACATTCAATCCCATTTAATACATACGTACATACGTTCATATATGTATACTCATACATCTATTTACATACACCCGAAAACATACATGCAAACATAAACACGTCTATACGTACATACTTACATATAGTTATATAATGCATATAACATAGTTAGATAGCCTTCACACAAGTTTGGAGTCGAAGAATGTGAAAAATATGAAAGAACCAGCGATTGGCGCAAGAAGAAACCAATCTGGCGCAACCTTGTGTCAGTTCTGGCGCAATACAGATGACATCAGTCAGGGGCGCAACCTTGTGTCTGGGGGGCGCAACTTTGCGCCTGGTTCAGAACTGCAACTTTCAGCTTAACATTTTTTTTCAAATTTGGTCATAACTTTCTCATTTCTTGTCCGTTTCACGATCCGTTTCTTCCCACATGATCGTAATTTGGTCCTTTATCATATGGACTCGAAATCCAACATCCGGGTTAAGGAAATTCTTAACTTATAAGTTTTTGACTTAATATTCATTTATGAATTATTCGACCCGTTCAGGTTTCTGTCAAACAACTCATTTGTTTATACACAAAACTCACATGAACATGATAACTATAAAAGTTTTACATTATCCGGAGTTCCGTACATGGGGTTTATGCACCAGATACCCGGTATGCGTTAAACTCATTCAGTTATACGTAATTGAACTTTGTTAGTACAATTCGCATATGCGAAATTGTTTGCCCATTTAATCATAACTCACAACCGAGTCTTTAGACTATTGACCCGCGTCTCCGTTTCTCGGTTAGCGCGCTTATATACAATCCTACCCATTACCCGGGTGTATTACCGAAGTCATTACTTATGCAACCATTCCGGTATACAATAAAATCTCATTTTGACCGTTTGGTTTACTTAGAGAAATCCATCGCTTTTATATAACCAAACCTTTAATGCACTGATCATTTTGACCCGGATCCTAACATTTCCATTCTGTGTAAAACCCTACTTGATTTCAATAATCATACATAAATAACTAGTACTTAACTTTACTTAAACAAATTAAGAAGTGATTCCAGAAATCACTTACGTTATGCATCCGTGTTCGTATCCGCTTCCTTGCCTCCTCTTGACCCATTAGCCTTTCGTGCTTGAGTCCATCTCGACATGATTCCTATACTTTCATGTCATCAAAATAACATTCTTGTTAGCATACACAATTGTACATGTTAACGATCATATCAATTGCACCTTTCATATTTGACTTTCATTATTCAATTCTAACAAGCATAAGACATATACCCAAATTCACATCCTTTCAAACTCACATAATTCATCATGTCATTCCATATAACGCGTATTGATTTAACATGTACCATACGACTTCCTATAATCCTACCTTTACGACAATAAGTCAAATCATGCTTCTTATGCGTAGTTAACTTTCAGAAGTCAACAATTTATCATATGAACTTTCGACTTATCCTCATATATCCGTAACATCCTAATAGGCTATACAATTGACATTATATACATCTCCTACTCACGATGCAAATGTGCTCACAATCACATGATCATCTAGTGATATTAAGCATAATGTACAAGCCCTCAATGCATAGTCTTGACCAACACATACATTCAACTGAATTCTTGTATGAGTTCCATCTAAAGTACATTCTTCAAGTAAGTATACTACTAATTACATCATTACCTTATCTCATTCATATATATTAAGCTTTTTCATACAATTTCGCATCCTAATTTCGCTTAGACATTTCATCATACACTTAGTGTGCATACTACTTTCTAAGCACAATGTACAACTAATTTATGCATAATCTTTCATGCTCATACATAATTCATCAAATTTTCTTACTAATCAACAAGTATCATTCACACATGACATCAAACTTATCAACACCACATTTCTTTCAATTCATCTAACAAGAATTCATCATACATAACATATTACATCAACATTGAACAACAATTGGACATGGATGATAATCTAAGTCATCTTCCTTACCATAACAAATGGGTATCACCTCAAAACATCGAATTGATCCAAATCATGCATAATCCATGTTCTATATGGTGATTCTAACACATATTCATACTCAATTTAATACCAATTCACGGATAAAACATAACCCACTTCATACAAGATCATCAATCTAAGTTTTAAGACATACCTCATGATCCCCTTGTGTAGGTGATCATTAATTCATGTTTGTTCATGAATTTGAGCTTCGATTCACCCTTCAATTTGATGATTTTGGCTGAGTTAGGGTTTTGGCTCCTTTGGAGCTCCTGGTCGTTCTAGAACACATACGAAGTGTGTGTTTGTGTGTTGATCTTTTCATATAATAACTCAACTTTCATCTTATCCCATTTTAGTCCCTAGTGTTTGCCACTAAAGCATAATTGGCACAACTTTCCTCCTTTAATAGTTTTCACCATACACTTAACTAGGTTAAATAACCTAGTTATTTATTTCCTGATGTATCATATAAGAACATATGGCGAATATAAACATTCGAGTTTTGGGGCGTTACAAGTCTACTGATGTGTGTAAAATGCAACATTTAAATTACATCAAATGAGGCATAAAACTAACCCTTTTTAAGTACTAATGTTGGAAAAAGTGTATTTTTGTCTTCCTTTTGTATTTTCAGGATTAAATGAGCTCAAATTAATAAAAGAAGCAAAAAGACAGCTAAATCTAACATAAATACAAGAAAGGGAACAAAAGTGGATTGCCCGGCCCATTGATAGCATCCTCCCAAGCAAAACAGAGAAGACTGAAGACTGAACACGCCCCTTGCTCAGCAAGCACGGGGCCGTGCCCAAGAAGCAGCAGAAAAGACAAACCTGTAGAAGCTTCTATTGCTCACCACGAGGCCGTGCCCAGTGAACACGAGGGCGTGGCCAAAGTACTGCAGGCGCATTAATTGTAATTGTGAATTACAATTAATGAAGAAAGATAGTGTCAGACGGGCACGGGGCCGTGCCCAGCGGACACGGGGCCGTGCCCAGGCTTCTGTTCAGCCTATAAATAGGAGTGCTTGGAGCCATTGCAACTCATCCCTTGGCACACCACCTCTCTCACACTTCATCCACCACCCACCACCATCACAACACCATCATCCACCACCATCATCCATTGTCCATCATTGAGTGTGTGAGTCGTCTCGGGATCCAAGATTGATCGTAAGAGTTCTTGACAATCAAGGCCATGTTTGCCTAAGTCTCTTACATCACTTGGTGAAGACAAGTGTTTAGTATAATACTTTTTATTTTTAATCTTTTGCACTTCTTAATTGGTTTTGTATTAATGACTTTAATAACTAGTTTCTTATGTTGAAGGTGATTCTTCCTTATCGTTTGTCCGTGGTGTCTTGGCATTATTTTACTGTCTATATAAAATAAAAGATTTTCACCATTCATATCTCCACGGTCTATATGAAGGTATGTTGGCTACCTGGTCGGGGGTTAAGGGAACGGTTTGGTAAGGGTCTTGCCCTTGTTCAGCGTTTAGAGGTCCTGCAAGGGACCTGGGTCAAATTTAGTAGGACCTCCTTCAATACCCAATGGTATTGGATGGCGGGGGTCCAAACTCTTTGATCCCCTCATAAGTTAACTACTATTAATACTATAACCCGGCTATTTAGGACTGTATCCCTGCTGACTCAGACTACTTAGTCGAGGGTAACGTCACCTCCAAAAGAGGGGCCTACCATAATTTACATTAATAACTTAATTAATTATCTTTCAATAATCCGACTCTTTAGGATTGTATCCTTGCTGACTCAAACTACTGGGTTGAGGGTAACGTCGCGTTCAAAAGAGGGGCCTACTACAATAACTAAGATAATCTCTTAAACAAGTGCAAAAGTGCGGAAATAATCAAAGGTTATACTAACACACGAGTCGGATCCAAGTGATTCATCTTGTCTATTTGTTTTTATTTTTATTTTATTTTTCAGCATTTAGTTAGTTTTATTTTCTTAATTTAAAATTTTTTTCTAATATTTTGATTTGATTAGACGTTGAGGATAAACCGGTACTAAAAGCTCTTGTGTCCTTGGACGACCTCGGTATCTTACCAACACTATACTACATCCATGATGGGTGCACTTGCCCATATGTGTGTTTAGTGTTAGTAAATATCGTGTTTTATAAATTTAAAACTTGGCTAAAGTGTAAAAAGGGCTTAAAATATATACCTAAAACATATATACACTAACACGCATCATCTACCCCCTTAAAGGAGGTTTTGTCCCCGAAACCTTTCTTACTTCCATTTAACATTAATTATCTTTTCTTCCTGCCCCCATCCAAATGACCACGAGCCTATCTCGATGACGATCTTCTAACTTCAAGAACTCAACCCAAAGTTCTTATTAGTGTCGCTTTCATTAAATAGCACTAGCTTCTAACGCACTTCATCGCTAGCGGTTCATTCATCATTCTAATGCTCATATAAACCTAAGTTTATGGCTGGTCTCTTTCTCTCGAATTAAACATAATGCATTTATACATTTACTAATCGTAAAAAATCAGTTTATCCGATTTATTTCATTCTACTCGTATATCATGTACAATATATCATTTTGTTTACTTGAAACAAATTCCAACATCCCATTAATAACATTCCTTTTGTTTATTTAAAAAAATCATATTATTCTCATCGACTATACGATCTTACTTCGTAATTTACACATACACATCTATGTTTAACTTTGATAGGTACATAATAATAATTAACTATCCAATCTCGATTCATAAACTATTCATACAATTGACTTCTTTCTAACTAGTCCATACTTTCTATACCATACTTTCACATAACATTCTCATTTCCTTGACCCATTAGTAACGGGTTAATATACATACTTCTTCAAACTTGTAATAGTACCTACATTCGTATGATCCGTTTACAACGGATCTAATACCTTCATCTCGTCTCTTAAGATTACATTCCATACATATATTATATAACATTTAATTATTGTCTTGTTATCGAAACAAAACCACTATTTCGTACTCACACATTCGTGCTTAACTCCAAAGTTAAACATCATTCTATGTTTCCTACAGTTACTTATACCATGCATACATCTACGTTAACCTCAAATCATCTCATTTCATAGGTCGTTTCAATCTACTAACTCATACCTATCCAACAAGAGTTTAACATTTTACTAACCTCGATTTCATTACATATATCAACGATCCGTAAACCAGATCGATCCGCTTCTTCACGAGTACTCACTGTACTAGGCCAGATTTCATTCATCCGTGTAATGAGCTTCCGCTCGTGCACATCCTTTCACCAATTCGATTGGTTTCATCACATTAAGAGTTCTACCACTATCCTCTACAAAATTGGCGATTAGCACATTTCATTCAAACATTCATTCTACTAGGTGATTATTCACCTATAATTCTTCTACAAATTTCCTACGTACACGCTATTACACATCACACATTCCATTTCTCACATACAATTCTTTCATTTTGTTAGTTATTTCGACATTTTTTTGTAGTTTGGCATTTCTAACTTATCGTAGATGTATTGGAGTACATGTTCGTACCTCTTTCCATTCATGCTTTCTTGCAAAGACTTCATTACATCAATTCAGTATTCTTGCCAAAACCTACCCTTCCCGTCCATACTTAAGTTATTGTCCGGGTCGTAGCCCGTCATCCATTCTGACCCCCCAGAGTCGATTACTAACACACCTAACATGTAACTTATTCAATACTCCTTTCTTTCAATTAAAATTTAGTTTTGAGTGCCAATTACGACCATTCTTTTGTTATACTATTGCCATTTATTTTATACTTACTTATATGACCCGTTTGACTCAATGATGGTCAAACTGTTAAAACATTCTTAGGTAGGTTAATTTCAACCTTTTTATGTTTTAAATCCATCTCGCAGATTCAAACGTATCATGATTATGACACGAACTTAGTAATGCACCCCATAGTGCAACATTTGGCTTCATGGGCATTGATAAAATTAACTCATAAGCCTCTTTCACCGACCCCCCGTGCCCAAGAAGATCAACCATGCACCCATAATGCTTGAGCTTTGGCTTGATTTGATGGTTCGATACCATTGACGAAAACAGGTCCTTGCCTCTTTGAATCAACCATGAATGTACACAGCATGTTAAGACACCGACAAAAGTGGACTCGTTTGGAGTCAATCCGTTCTTGATCATCTCATCAAACAAAGCTAAACCCTCTTCGACTCTGCCATTGAAAGCCAAACCGGAAATCATGGCATTCCAAGAAACTACATTTCTCAAGGGCATATCGTTGAAAACTGTGAAAACAGCATCCAGAAGCCCACGTTTGCAGTAGAAATTGACAAGTGAGTTTCCTACAGAAACATGTTTTTCATAAAGTTTATCTGATTTGGCATAAGAATGGATCCATTGGCCGACGTCATCTTCCCCCAAACGAGCACAAACCGGAAGCATAGTCACCACTGTCGCCTCATCAGGCTCAAAACCGTTATGACACATCTCATGAAAAACTTTCAAAGCTTCACCCTCTCGCTCACTTTTGGACAAGCAAGACAACATCGTATTCCACGAAACTATACTCCTCTCTCCTATCTCCTTAAAGAGGTTATAACCCATGTCCACATTTCCATTTTTACAATACCCACTAATCATTAAATTCCAGACAATAACATCTCTCTCACGCATTTCGTCGAACACCTTCTTAGCATCATCTAATTTCCCGCAATTAACATACAATTCAACTAATCCAATCCTAACAGCACGAAAGCAGTGAAACCCGAGTGAAAGGACTTGAGCATGCACCGTTTTCCCAAAGTTAACATCGCAAAGATTGGAACAAGACTTGAGTAGAGGAGCAAAAGTGAATTGATCAGGCCAGATTCGACGTTTCTTCATGTGGGAAAACAAGTTAAGTGAGTTATGGGATGGGGTGACAAAGAGTAGGCTTTGATGATTGAATAGAAGAGGAGGATGTTGGGGTGTTGTGTCACACCCCCAAAATCCACCTGCGGAGTATCACCGCTTGGGAGCGTGACTGACCAGGACCAAGCCACCAATCATACAGAACAATACATATAATAAAAGTAGTTTGTCATTCAAACCAAACCAGTTCTATATGAAAGGTGTTCCAAACCATAAGAAAGTTATCATTGTTTAGCGGAAGCGTATTAATAAAAACCCATCGTAAATAAGTATCAAATATCAAAAGTGTTTAACAGGATAATCACGATCCAAGCCCACAACGACCTGCTCCTCCCTGTGCAAGCTCCGTATACCTAACGACCTGCAAGGCATGTAACAGAGGATCAACAACTAGTTGAGCGAGTTCACAGAAAGTAAATGCGTAATAGTAAGTTCGTTTGTAACAGGTGGCTCTACTGGGCCGTTAGTGCGTTCTATTGGTGGGGGCTTCCCATGTTGTATAACCACTAGACTACTCGTAACCATAAGTATCCTTCACAACCGAGGATAGTAATAAGCATAAGTATCCTTCACATCCGAGGATAGTAATAAGTATAAGTATCCTTCACATCCGAGGATAGTAATAAGTATAAGTCTACGTAGAGGGTAAGTATGTTTCCTGCACAACCGAGGACAGTGAATAGCATAAGTATGTGTCCTGCACAACCGAGGACAGTGGTATGGTAGTCTAGTAACAGTGTGTACACGAATCTAGTCAATATCATTCCTTCAATCCCATTCCCAAGCCCTTGGGAATCCCATGCCTTAGTAAGGGTGTGAACTCACCTTGGTTTGCTCGGTATGCTAGGTTATGCACTCACAAGTAATCAATCAAAGCCTAGTGTATACACGTGTTCACAGTCAGTTCATGTTTGTATGGTTTCGCAAGCAAAGTTCATCACATAGCGTGTGTAACAGTTAACATCAGACATTGCAACCAGTTAATCATCTTCATACATTTCATGCTTGATGGGAAGAACAGGTTAACAGGATTCGCATAATAGAAATGTTATATGTCTAGCTGTGATAATCATCCTTGCAATCATAACAGAATTAACGTGTTTAACCGGATTACACTCTAATATAGTTTACTAGCTAAGAGAGTTAATAAGGCTAATGTTTAAGCAATAATCAGATCATGCATATAACAAACAATCAGGCTATTTCATTGCATCATCAAACATTTAGGCAAAGCTTCCTAGTTAACATTCAGACAATCACTATCCTTATGAAATTCAAATCACGAACATACACCAAACTCGTACCACCTTGCTTGAACCCGAAAAATCTATGCTACATATGTAAAAGTCGGACATCTTTAACTTAAACAAACTCGGACTTAATGTCCTTGTATAAACTCGGACATCAGTGTGTGTGTGTGTGGGGGGGGGTTAACAAGGTCGGACCAAGAGGGCATGATGTCAAAACTCGGACCAAACCAAAGCAACCACTTCGGCCCAGAGTTTCTTTGATGAAACTCGGACAAGAAGAGGGGCTGCCCTAGTTAAAGAAGCTCGGACATGGGGGGGGGATTAAAAACTCGGACCCCCTTCCATTCAATAAACTCGGTCCACACTTCCATTCAATAAACTCGGACTGATTGATTTAATAAAAGTCGGACTAGTAGTTTCTCTTAAAACTCGGACAAAGGAAGCCATTAAAACTCGGACATAGCATGTTATTCAAAACTCAGACACTCAATTATGCACAGAAACTCAGACAACAATTTCAATCCTACGATCTTTGTGATTATAGCAGTTACGTATATCATTCTGCAGTTACGTTCTTATGCTCAAGCAAAACCCTAAATCCAATCATATCGACGGCAGAAATCAAAGTTATTCGACCGATGCTAAAACAACAACAATCATCACAATGATAACATGCATCTAATCATCGTCATAATCTCAACTATCCAGGAACAATTCACAGAATATCACATGAGAAACTAGGGTTTTCCATGAACACATAATCAAGAAATCAATAAACAATAATCATTTACCTTGTGTTGATCCTAAAGAAAGAGAGGAATCGAATGCCTTGTGCCAATGATAGTGGTGATGATGATTGCTAGAGGATTAGAGAGTTACAAGCACGTGTTTTGATTTTTGAGAGAATGATTAGTGAAAAGGGGATTTGGGTTAAGTATAATTAAGTTTTCACTAATAACTCTTCACACCCTCAATTGTTCTATTTTACAAAGGTACACCATCCCAATCAATTTCACAGTTTCACCACCAAGTTTACCCATTTGACAAGTTTATCACAATTAACACATAGTCATGCACCATCACACAACACACTTCATTATATCAAAACGTATACAATTCTATAGTAATCAATTGTGCAAATAAACAGTTAAACAATACTTGAACGTGCAATAAATGCAAAATAGAATCTTGGAAATTCGAGTTGTCACATTATCCCCAACTTAAAAGAAATTTCGTCCCGAAATTTGGTACGCACTCACTGAGGAAGCTAGATAAGTTGTATCGTTTACTGGTTTTCCTGGGGTGTCACATCATCCCCCCGTTGATTTGGAATTTCGTCCCGAAATTCAGTGGTAGTAGCTTCAGCCTCAGTAGTGGATACATTAGTTCCGAATAACTGGGGATACTTTTCTTTCATTTGGTCTTCGCGTTCCCAGGTGTACTCTGGGCCACGTCGGGAGTTCCAACGAACTCGAACAAGAGGGATTCTCTTGTGTTTGAGGACCTTAACATCCCGGTCCGTGATTTCAACTGGTTCCTCGACGAACTGCAACCGCTCGTCGATAGTGAGTTCCTTAAAAGGAACTATGAGGGTCTCATCTGACAGGCACTTCTTCAGATTTGACACGTGAAATACATTGTGAACTGCACCGAGTTCAGCTGGTAGATTCAGTCTGTAGGCTACTGGGCCTATTCTTTCAGTGATTTCGAACGGTCCAACATATCGTGGATTAAGTTTGCCGCGTTTACCAAATCGAACCACACCCTTCCAGGGTGAAACTTTTAATAAAACCCGGTCCCCGACCTGAAATTCCAAAGGCTTGCTACGCTTGTCCGCGTAGGCTTTCTGACGGTCGCGTGCTGCCGCCATGCGTTGTCGTATTTGTGCAATCTTTTCTGTGGCGTCCACTACAATTTCTGGACCCGTAATCTGACTATCCCCCACCTCTGCCCAACAGAGAGGTGACCGGTATTTACGTCCGTACAATGCCTCGAATGGAGCGGCTTGTATGCTGGTATGATAACTGTTATTATACGAAAATTCCACCAAAGGGAGATGCTTTTCCCAGCCGTTGCCGAAATCAATAACACATGCCCGAAGCATGTCTTCAAGAGTCTGGATCGTTCGCTCAGACTGCCCATCCGTCTGAGGATGATATGCTGTGCTCATGTCTAACCGTGAGCCGAAAGATTTATGCATCGCTTGCCATAGTTCTGACGTGAATCGTGCATCCCGATCCGAAATAATAGAGGTTGGCACCCCGTGCCTCGAAACAACTTCTTTCAAGTAGATGTCTGCTAAGGTAGAAAACTTATCCGTTTCTTTGATAGCCAAGAAATGAGCAGACTTTGTGAGTCGATCCACGATCACCCAAATAGTGTCATTCCCGCGCTGGGATCTAGGTAGACCAGTAACAAAATCCATGGAAATTTGCTCCCATTTCCATTGTGGTATTTCCGGTTGCTGAAGTAGACCTGATGGTTTCTGATACTCGACTTTAACCCTTGCACAAGTCAAACACTTGCCGACGTAAGTTGCGATAAGAGCTTTCATGTTTGGCCACCAATACGTTGTTCTGATATCGTGGTACATTTTATCCGACCCTGGATGTACCGAGTAGCGAGACTTGTGTGCTTCGTCCATCACAAGTTCGCGTAAACCGCCATATAGTGGGACCCAAATACGCCCCGTTACATAATAGGCGCCGTCTTCCTTTTGTTCCATTCGTTGCCTTGAACCGCGTAAGGCTTCAGCCATGACGTTTTCGGGTTTTAATGCTTCTATCTGAGCAGCTCGTATCTGTACAGGAAGACTGGACTGAATAGTAAGCTGTAGCGCTCGCACGCGCTTAGGTAGAGTGTCTTTCCGACTGAGGGCGTCGGCCACAACATTGGCCTTGCCTGGGTGATACTTGATGGCGCATTCATAGTCGTTCAGAAGTTCAACCCATCTCCGTTGACGCATGTTCAAATCCTTTTGCTTAAGAATATGCTCGAGACTCCTGTGATCGGTGTAAATTGTGCACTTGGTACCGTACAGGTAGTGTCGCCATATCTTAAGCGCAAAAACAACAGCTCCCAGCTCTAAATCGTGCGTCGTGTAGTTCCGTTCGTGAATCTTGAGTTGCCGCGAAGCGTAGGCAATAACTTTATCACGCTGCATCAATACGCAACCAAGCCCCTGTATCGATGCGTCACAATAAACCACGAAGTCATCTGTGCCCTCTGGCAATGAGAGAATAGGTGCGCTGCAAAGCCTATCCTTTAAGTACTGAAAAGCGGTCTCTTGGGAATCTCCCCAACGGTAGGTGACACCTTTCTGTGTCAGCATAGTAAGCGGCTGCGCGATCTTGGAGAAGTCTTTGATAAACCGCCTGTAGTATCCCGCCAAACCCAAAAATTGGCGTATTTCTGTTGGTGTACGCGGTGCAGGCCAGTTCCTGATCGAATCTACCTTGGATGGATCGACATGAGTCCCATCCTTGTTCACCACATGGCCTAGGAAATGGACTTCACGAAGCCAGAAGTCGCATTTTGAAAACTTCGCGTACAGTTGCTCCTTTCGAAGAAGTTCCAAGATAAGACGTAAGTGCTGCTCATGCTCCTCCTGACTCTTGGAGTAAATCAAAATGTCGTCGATGAAAACGATAACGAACCTGTCTAGATAGGGTTTACACACCCTGTTCATAAGATCCATGAAGACTGCAGGCGCGTTCGTAAGCCCGAATGGCATGACAAGAAACTCGTAGTGACCGTAACGAGTTCTGAAAGCGGTTTTGGAGACGTCCTCATCCCGGACTCTCAGCTGATGATAACCTGACCTCAAGTCTATCTTGGAGTAATAACACGACCCTTGCAACTGGTCGAATAAGTCATCTATGCGCGGAAGAGGATAACGGTTCTTCACCGTCACCTTATTGAGTTCACGGTAGTCGATGCACATTCTGAACGTACCGTCTTTCTTCTTCACGAAAAGCACTGGAGCTCCCCAAGGCGATGAGCTTGGACGAATAAAGCCCTTTTCCAAGAGCTCTTGTAGCTGCTTCGACAGTTCTTCCAGTTCGGTTGGAGCTAAACGATACGGTGCGCGGGCTATTGGTGCTGCTCCAGGAGCCAACTCAATCTGAAACTCGACTTGACGATGAGGCGGTAAACCGGGTAAATCTTCAGGAAACACCTGAGGGAAGTCACGTGCAACTGGAATATCCTCCAGCTTCTTTTCCTTTTTGGATGCATCAGTAACAAGAGCCAAAATGGCTGTGTGCCCTTTACGTAAACATTTCTGCGCCTTCAAGTAAGAAATGATGCCAACCACAGCACCACTCTTGTCGCCTTGAACTTTGAGAGGTTCCTTACCCGAACGAGGAATACGAATGATCTTCTCCTTACATAGAATCTCTGCCTGCTGCTTAGATAACCAATCCATGCCGATGACAATGTCGAAACTACCCAGAACTATAGGAATAAGATCGATGGAGAAAGTCTGACCAGCTAAGACAATGCTACAACCCTTAACTATCTGTGTGGCTTCTACACTTCTACACTTTTACCATTTGCTAGTTCTACGACATGTTTGGTGCTTAGGGGTGTTGGTGTACGTTTTAACAATTTGCTCATTTTCAAGGACATATAACTTGTATCAGCACCCGAATCAAATAAGACAGTAACGTAAATATCGTCGAGAAGAAACTTACCCATAACCACATTGGGATCATTCACTGCATCTCCTCGACCCAACACAAAAGCACGACCACGAGCTTCATTGCCATTGTTGTTCCCACCATTGTTGTTGTTGTTGCCATTACCCTGATTGTTGTTATGGTTGTTGTTGTTCTGGTTCCTGTTCAGCTGAGGGCAATGCCTTTTGAAGTGACCCTCTGCACCGCAATGAAAACACCCTTTGTTGCCCTGCTGCTGATTCTGCTGTGCTTGGGGCTGCTGCTGATTCTGGTTCGCAGGCCGAGGGCTTCTACAATCTTTGGCCTCATGACCCATCTTGAGGCATCTTTGACATCGACCCTTATTACACTGGCCACTGTGATGTTTGTTGCAGGTGTTACACTTTGGGAGATTTCCTCGATACCCTCCCTGCCTGTGGCTGCTTGAGGAGTGCTGACTGGGACTCTGGTAACTGTCTGTCTTTCGTTGCTGAGCTTGTGACTGCACTGAAGCTGACCCCTTGCTAGAATCCCCATCCCATTTTCTCTTGCTTTCACTGGGAGTAACAAGTGTAGTAGAAGCAGTAGCGGTAGCAGTAGCGCTGATACGTTTTGGCAGTCTGTTCTGATCCACTGCCTGATCTGTGATGCGATGAGCGAGGCACTGAATAACCTGAATGTTGTCGAGATTAGCCGATGTTACGTGGCTCTGGATTTCTGGCGCCAAACCCTTGAGATACAACTCAATACGCTTGTATGGAGGGTCTACCATAGTTGGACACAGCACAGCCAACTCGTTCGACCTCTTAGTATAAGCCTCGATTTCTGACCCAGTCATCTTCAAATGATAAAACTCATCCTCCAGCTTGTGGATGTCTTCCCGAGTACAGTACTCACGTTTAATCAGTTCCTTGAAGTCATTCCAAGGGGTGGCGTTAGCAGCTGCCAACCCTAGAATCTGTACTTGCGCGTTCCACCAAGTCAACGCGATTCCTTCCAAAGTACCAGTGGCAAACTTAACCTTGCGTGCCTCAGGGCATTCACACATCTCGAACACAGACTCGAGTTTTTCAAACCAGTGGAGGAGTCCAACCGCTCCTTCAGTGCCACTAAATGTGCTAGGACGACAATCCATAAAGTTCTTGAAAGTGCACACAGGCTGCTGCGCGTGTTGACCTATTGTGTACGAATAGGATAAAGTTAATCACAAGAGTTAATGTAGGATCTAAAGATCCTAGTGTGAGTCTAAACTGCAGGGTATACTACCTGCTTGAGCAGCTGCAAGTGCCGCAGCAACTTGAGCTTGAACAAGAGCCTCTAGCTGGGCTTGAGTCATATTGATTCGTCCGGCCATTGATCTTCACATCAAAGGCAACGTAAGTGAGAAAAGTTCGCGAATAGTGCGATGACAGAAGAGTGTAAGCACACAAGTGTTCTTAAGCAATAACAAGTAGTGAGCAAAGTAAGGTAAGCATACTACGAGCAAAGTTCTATGCAAATTCTAGCATGTAGGCAATAAACATAAACCTTATTACCTAGGTTGTCGAGTCTTGCACGTGGAGCGAAGCGTCGTTGTGGATCGTTGAGAGCACTGTTCAGGTTATAGTCTGGTTTTAATAAAAACGTTTTCCCATAATAAAACCAAGTTCTCTATAACCAATGGCTCTGATACCAATCTGTCACACCCCCAAAATCCACCTGCGGAGTATCACCGCTTGGGAGCGTGACTGACCAGGACCAAGCCACCAATCATACAGAACAATACATATAATAAAAGTAGTTTGTCATTCAAACCAAACCAGTTCTATATGAAAGGTGTTCCAAACCATAAGAAAGTTATCATTGTTTAGCGGAAGCGTATTAATAAAAACCCATCGTAAATAAGTATCAAATATCAAAAGTGTTTAACAGGATAATCACGATCCAAGCCCACAACGACCTGCTCCTCCCTGTGCAAGCTCCGTATACCTAACGACCTGCAAGGCATGTAACAGAGGATCAACAACTAGTTGAGCGAGTTCACAGAAAGTAAATGCGTAATAGTAAGTTCGTTTGTAACAGGTGGCTCTACTGGGCCGTTAGTGCGTTCTATTGGTGGGGGCTTCCCATGTTGTATAACCACTAGACTACTCGTAACCATAAGTATCCTTCACAACCGAGGATAGTAATAAGCATAAGTATCCTTCACATCCGAGGATAGTAATAAGTATAAGTATCCTTCACATCCGAGGATAGTAATAAGTATAAGTCTACGTAGAGGGTAAGTATGTGTCCTGCACAACCGAGGACAGTGAATAGCATAAGTATGTGTCCTGCACAACCGAGGACAGTGGTATGGTAGTCTAGTAATAGTGCGTACACGAATCTAGTCAATATCATTCCTTCAATCCCATTCCCAAGCCCTTGGGAATCCCATGCCTTAGTAAGGGTGTGAACTCACCTTGGTTTGCTCGGTATGCTAGGTTATGCACTCACAAGTAATCAATCAAAGCCTAGTGTATACACGTGTTCACAGTCAGTTCATGTTTGTATGGTTTCGCAAGCAAAGTTCATCACATAGCGTGTGTAACAGTTAACATCAGACATTGCAACCAGTTAATCATCTTCATACATTTCATGCTTGATGGGAAGAACAGGTTAACAAGATTCGCATAATAGAAATGTTATATGTCTAGCTGTGATAATCATCCTTGCAATCATAACAGAATTAACGTGTTTAACCGGATTACACTCTAATATAGTTTACTAGCTAAGAGAGTTAATAAGGCTAATGTTTAAGCAATAATCAGATCATGCATATAACAAACAATCAGGCTATTTCATTGCATCATCAAACATTTAGGCAAAGCTTCCTAGTTAACATTCAGACAATCACTATCCTTATGAAATTCAAATCACGAACATACACCAAACTCGTACCACCTTGCTTGAACCCGAAAAATCTATGCTACATATGTAAAAGTCGGACATCTTTAACTTAAACAAACTCGGACTTAATGTCCTTGTATAAACTCGGACATCAGTGTGTGTGTGTGGGGGGGGGGTTAACAAGGTCGGACCAAGAGGGCATGATGTCAAAACTCGGACCAAACCAAAGCAACCACTTCGGCCCAGAGTTTCTTTGATGAAACTCGGACAAGAAGAGGGGCTGCCCTAGTTAAAGAAGCTCGGACATGGGGGGGGATTAAAAACTCGGACCCCCTTCCATTCAATAAACTCGGTCCACACTTCCATTCAATAAACTCGGACTGATTGATTTAATAAAAGTCGGACTAGGAGTTTCTCTTAAAACTCGGACAAAGGAAGCCATTAAAACTCGGACATAGCATGTTATTCAAAACTCAGACACTCAATTATGCACAGAAACTCAGACAACAATTTCAATCATACGATCTTTGTGATTATAGCAGTCACGTATATCATTCTGCAGTTACGTTCTTATGCTCAAGCAAAACCCTAAATCCAATCATATCGACGGCAGAAATCAAAGTTATTCGACCGATGCTAAAACAACAACAATCATCACAATGATAACATGCATCTAATCATCGTCATAATCTCAACTATCCAGGAACAATTCACAGAATATCACATGAGTAACTAGGGTTTTCCATGAACACATAATCAAGAAATCAATAAACAATAATCATTTACCTTGTGTTGATCCTAAAGAAAGAGAGGAATCGAATGCCTTGTGCCAATGATAGTGGTGATGATGATTGCTAGAGGATTAGAGAGTTTTTTTGGGTAAAGGGTTACCCCGGTGATTCTATTAAAATACAACCGCAATTAAGTACAAGTAGTGAGGATGTGTTCCACACTAGTTCATATACAGGACATGCCCCATATATGTAAAACAAAAACAAAACCAAAGACCTAGAATACCCCATAACCTAGTCTACTATACATCATGACTCGACATCTAGTAGACAGAGGATTAGAGAGTTACAAGTACGTGTTTTGATTTTTGAGAGAATGATTAGTGAAAAGGGGATTAGGGTTAAGTATAATTAAGTTTTCACTAATAACTCTTCACACCCTCAATTGTTCTATTTTACAAAGGTACACCATCCCAATCAATTTCACAGTTTCACCACCAAGTTTACCCACTTGACAAGTTTATCACAATTAACACATAGTCATGCACCATCACACAACACACTTCATTATATCAAAACGTATACAATTCTATAGTAATCAATTGTGCAAATAAACAGTTAAACAATACTTGAACGTGCAATAAATGCAAAATAGAATCTTGGAAATTCGAGTTGTCACATGTTGGGTTTGGAGAAAGAGGAGATGGGCGTAGTCCATCTGGCGGAGCGAGGCGCAAACGGAGACGAAGTGAGAGAGGATGAGGTTGGATTGATGGAGATGGTGGCGGAGGGTATGAGCGTGAATTTGGGTAAGATGGATCCGACTGCGGTGCCCATGGAGGTGCTGGAGGATTCTTCGTTCGATCTCTCTCGCACTCTTCATTTCATTTGATTTTATGATAGCAACAACACTTCCATTTTCATTGCCATTGCTGTTGTTTTCACTTGGTGGTTTTAATAATAACTCCATGCGCTACGCGGTGGGAATTTGACGTGACCGTGTCGTCCCGATCAGTCAAAAACCCAATTAAACCTAGTAGCTAGGATAAGTCGGGTATCGTATCCACGAAGAGCATGTGGTTAGTATTGCACGACCTGTTCGATTAGTTAGACTATTTACAAAAATGTACAAAGTAATTATGAAGTTTGCTAATTTTATTTGTTCAATTGACTTGAAAATATATCGGAATGAACCGACAATGGGTATTATCTAAAACACTTTTGATTAACTAAAATTGCAACTAAAATACCAACTAGAAAGTTGAAACAAGAATTGAGAATACGGATCACACCCGGTTTGACAATTGCAAGACCTAGGGTTTCTACGTGTTTTAACTTGATTCAATTGATTTGATAATTAACGCATTTAGTGTCACGTGGCTTAGGTGCCAAAAGCTATCAACGTCAAAGACAACGGACTGCAGTGCACTTCTTTACCAAGAACATGTAAATCCTATCTATGATAAGGCATAATTACGCATATTCGTTTCACGAAGTCAAATTTCATTACTCACTCGACAATTTGTGAATTCAATACAAACGTAAGACAATCATCATAAACTTCAAATAGTCAAACACAAATTGTCACGGAATCAAATCAAATACAAAATGTCGAAACCCTAGAATTCTTACAATGTCTACACCGGGGTGAAACGTTAGGAGATTAGCCGCGCATTGCGTTCAAAATCGTCAACCCAAAATCCTGTTTTCTCTTTCTTGGTCTGCGTGCAAAAACAGCCAAGGGCTGTTACTCCTTGTGCGATCTCTCCTCCTCCAAGAATTGCGAAACCCCCTACTGTCCTTTTTTTTCAAAGTAGTCAGACCGTAACTCCCCCTCAATTCTCCGTTTTTTTTTTCTTTTTTTTTTTCGTCTAAATATATATAAATAAATAAATAGGTCCGCAACCTCCCTTCTCACGTGGATCCAAAAAAAGAAACCCAATGATGATTCTGTAATGTTATCGGCCCAATCCAAAATTCAGCCTCCACTCTTAAAATATTGTGATCCCCTCAAAGAATTATCGTGATTTCTTGTATGCCTCTCAAGTCTGCGCATGTATATGTATCATGATGTATGATATGATATTGTTGTATCATGATGTCAGCTCACAAAATTTACTATAAACCCAATTTGTGTTTAATCAAATTGGAATTCCATCATACTCCACGTAGCATCTTAATTCACAATATGTGATTGTCCTCTTCAATGCCTTTAAATCCTTTTTAATGCTTTAAAACCTCAACGCAATTAATTCCTCTCAACCTGAAAACATTATAAAAAACATCATTAAAGTATAATAATTTATTGGCTAATTCTTTTGGCTCGGTTTCCCTTATTAAAATAGAACATTTTAGTTCAATTTTTCAATAACCAACATGATACAATAATGAATCAATATAGCTAATTTTATACCAGTATCAATACATTATTAGCATAATTAATATAAACCATAATGAACCTAAAATGCACCGATCACATCCCCACACTTATCTTTTGCTTGCCCTCAAGCAAATCTGGTTTTCACTTTCACGTGGGTCGAACAAGAAACACACGTCCCATTCCCGAGACTAAGGATAAGATCTAATGTCATACCCGGTTCAAACTTTTACAATTTTCAACATATTTAGCAATACATGATTAATCATATAAAAGTGGTTATCCAAGATTAACCCGCCCTTGAAACTAATAAATCATGCACATCCCTCACAATGTTCTCTCCACTCGGTTTATAATTTGGCTAATTTTCATAATGTATTAGCACTTTCAAAAAGTAATCGCTCAAAACCGATTAGAACATGTATCCGCATAGGCTTGCAACTCAATCATTCTCTACCACCAAACACGAATACTAAGCATAAGTCATAAGGTCTTTGTAAGTGTTGTAACGGGGCTAGGTTAAGGGTAGGAAATAGGATGTTTTAAAGTGGCTAAGGTGATGAAAACTCGATTTTTATTACAAAGCAACTACTCTAAACAAAACTAACTATAGACATCAACTACGAGGCAACGAGTTTTTTTTTTACCCTTTTATTCAACAACTAATAAGTCATATTTTTGTATTTTCTCAAAAAATTTCTATTCTTTTTCTTTTTTGCAACATTTTCTGCTTGTATTTTTTTTTTTTTTTGCAAACACAATTATACAAACAAATAATCCTACAATCGAATTTTCATCACACGGGTTTAAAAGAAAAGGTTTAACGGTTATGGGCTAAACGGGTTGTCAAACGAAAGGTTTAGGCTCAAAGTGGGCGACTAGTGGATTTGTTTGGGTGAGGATAAATAATTGGTTTTAAAGGAAAAGGTTCACCTAATGCCTTAATCATGCTCGTGCTTGTATTCGGTCTATGGTCTCAAACGTATCAAAAGTTGCAAGTTCTACAATACATGACTAATGGTCCACTCAAACAAAGAAACACGAATATGTAATCCTATGATGTAAAAGTGGCTCAAAATCTCACATATATAAAGGGTATGGTATGTGATATGCATGATGTGCTAGTTTCTTAAACGAATTATTCCCAAATAACCACCCGCTAAATACCCGTCATGCTAATTATTTGAACTTGACCATGACAATAGACCAAATGGGTTGTGCCATCCCTTGTTGACTTAGTTACTTGTGCTTTTTAGATTGCTTCAAACAAAGACATTTTTGAAAAAAATTTTGAAATTTTTCCCCCATCCCCACACTTGAGGTAAACATTGTCCTTAATGTGTAGTGTTTAAATGAACGAGTCAAAAATCGAAAACTTTTACTAACGCCCCCATCCCCACACTTGAGGCAAACATTGTCCTCAATGTGTGAGAACTAGAGTTTTTAAAACGCACAAGGGATGTGACACGGCTAACCTCCCCAAAATTTCACCCCGGAAAATAAAATACAATTTACAATCCACTTATTTGCTAACTAAAAATCAAAAGTAAAAAGAAACGTATGCACCTGATTTTTTGGAGCTCATTCCTCGTGTGCTCTTCTTCTGTTCAAGAAAGTGGTTGTCCCACGAACATAATGTACCTACAAATTTTAACCCTTGTGTAGAAGCATGCTTCTCACAACCATCAAAAATTATTAGCTACCTAGTTCTACCACTTTTATGAAAATATTACCAAGTGATACATTAATTTACTTTGATTTATGTGGAAAAATAATTTACAATAACAACAACCCTAACTCACTTTCGTAGGAATCACGGTTGCATTTAGCTTATGCAACAAGCCCTTTTAAACCTCCCGATAGCTCGAGAGGACGAGAGGTCTCGTGAGGGTTATATAGGGAACACACCCACAAAGTTCATTTAACTAAGAAAAGAAAAAAAAAAATAAAAATAAAAATAAAAATAAAACAAATAATAGTACAAACTCTACAACAATTATACCTGATTTGCCTCTCATGGTGGTCGAAGTGCACATTTTCCTACCGAGTTGCCTACATACGCTCGGTATTTGGCATGCCGAATCCATACTCTTTTTATTATATTCGGCATACGCACTGTACAACTTCGGGGTCGCTTCTTACCAAACCGGCCATTATCTTGTAATACCACCCTTCGAATCCTTATACCTGAACCTTCATCCCCAACTTTGTTGGTTGGAGTGATAAATGTGGGAAAGGGATCGATATGAACGTGGGCTTCTTTTGGTTCTGACCCGTCTTGCGGTGTTATGTCTTCCGCTCGGTTCAAACATTCAGTTTCTTGCTCCGGAAGTTCAGTAACCTCTTCCACCACATCATCATCCACCATTGTACCACTAGCCAACACCTCTTGATCTCGTCTAAGTTGAGCCAATTCTTCGGCGAGTTGACTCACTTTTTTTGCCAAGGCTTCATTAGCTTTATCCTTCGCCTCAAGTTCCTTCTTCAGTTCCATCTTAATCTCTTGATTTGAAATAATGATAGCATTCATGATTGCATCGAGCTTGGAACTTGTTGATACTTGAGGTTCCTCGTATGCCGGTTGAGGGTATTCATAATAATAATCGTCATACTCCTCCTGGTAACTTGGGAAACGTGGCATCTCGGGTTCATAACTATCATAATCCCACTTTGGCTCATAATTGTTGTTGACATTTGACTGATAGTATCCCTTATATGAAGGTGGCTTGTAACCGGACTTTATTTTTTCTTTCCAAAACATTGGATCTTTCCAAAACACTGGGCAATCTTCATGTATGTGAACTTTGCCACAACAAGGGCATTCTCTTTCTTGCTCTGGTGGTAGAGGTGGTCTAGTGTATGGATAATGTGAGGATGGACCATTAAAATCTTCATAATCCGCCCTCCTATAATCAAACAATCCGCTGAGGTAGTCTTCCCGTTCCTTGTTAGCTTGAACTTTTTCGTAGAAAACAGAGCAGCCCTCTAAATAGTGCTCTCCGCTTCCGCAACACTCACACGGATCATCATCTACCCAATTCATATTGAAAGATGGTACCTGCAAAACATGTACCTGCACAAACAAGCTCGACCACCCAAAGTAAAATCACAAAAAAATACAAGAAAAAAAAACTAAACTAAAATCGAACAAGCAATAAAATACTAAGCGCACTAGCTCCCCGGCAACGGCGCCATTTTGACGTGACCGTGTCGTCCCGATCAGTCAAAAACCCAATTAAACCTAGTAGCTAGGATAAGTCGGGTATCGTATCCACGAAGAGCATGTGGTTAGTATTGCACGACCTGTTCGATTAGTTAGACTATTTACAAAAATGTACAAAGTAATTATGAAGTTTGCTAATTTTATTTGTTCAATTGACTTGAAAATATATCGGAATGAACCGACAATGGGTATTATCTAAAACACTTTTGATTAACTAAAATTGCAACTAAAATACCAACTAGAAAGTTGAAACAAGAATTGAGAATACGGATCACACCCGGTTTGACAATTGCAAGACCTAGGGTTTCTACGTGTTTTAACTTGATTCAATTGATTTGATAATTAACGCATTTAGTGTCACGTGGCTTAGGTGCCAAAAGCTATCAACGTCAAAGACAACGGACTGCAGTGCACTTCTTTACCAAGAACATGTAAATCCTATCTATGATAAGGCATAATTACGCATATTCGTTTCACGAAGTCAAATTTCATTACTCACTCGACAATTTGTGAATTCAATACAAACGTAAGACAATCATCATAAACTTCAAATAGTCAAACACAAATTGTCACGGAATCAAATCAAATACAAAATGTCGAAACCCTAGAATTCTTACAATGTCTACACCGGGGTGAAACGTTAGGAGATTAGCCGCGCATTGCGTTCAAAATCGTCAACCCAAAATCCTGTTTTCTCTTTCTTGGTCTGCGTGCAAAAACAGCCAAGGGCTGTTACTCCTTGTGCGATCTCTCCTCCTCCAAGAATTGCGAAACCCCCTACTGTCCTTTTTTTTCAAAGTAGTCAGACCGTAACTCCCCCTCAATTCTCCGTTTTTTTTTTCTTTTTTTTTTCGTCTAAATATATATAAATAAATAAATAGGTCCGCAACCTCCCTTCTCACGTGGATCCAAAAAAAGAAACCCAATGATGATTCTGTAATGTTATCGGCCCAATCCAAAATTCAGCCTCCACTCTTAAAATATTGTGATCCCCTCAAAGAATTATCGTGATTTCTTGTATGCCTCTCAAGTCTGCGCATGTATATGTATCATGATGTATGATATGATATTGTTGTATCATGATGTCAGCTCACAAAATTTACTATAAACCCAATTTGTGTTTAATCAAATTGGAATTCCATCATACTCCACGTAGCATCTTAATTCACAATATGTGATTGTCCTCTTCAATGCCTTTAAATCCTTTTTAATGCTTTAAAACCTCAACGCAATTAATTCCTCTCAACCTGAAAACATTATAAAAAACATCATTAAAGTATAATAATTTATTGGCTAATTCTTTTGGCTCGGTTTCCCTTATTAAAATAGAACATTTTAGTTCAATTTTTCAATAACCAACATGATACAATAATGAATCAATATAGCTAATTTTATACCAGTATCAATACATTATTAGCATAATTAATATAAACCATAATGAACCTAAAGTGCACCGATCAGAATTCCATCATGTTACAACTTGTTATGGCAATCGAAAGAGAAAGTATAAAACTTAAAATAAAGTCGTGACATATCAAAAAGGATTTCGACACATGTTTACATCAATTGAAAACAACGAAAATGAATAAGCGGTAATGATGTTGTTCGGTCGGAAGCAGTTCAGTTCGTTATGGCATTGATAAATCACCAATTTAAAATAATAACTTACCATTCATCGTCGGTTTCGGTTCGGGTTGGTACGACAACAATACGGTATCTATTTTCAATAAAACTTATATCGTGATTTTGAAGAAAAACACACAGTTTGGAGTTAGTTTTTTTAACTGTTAACGTACGCAAGTTAAAACAGTTCATTACTGCATCAATATGTCACTAGTTAAAACTAATAAATTACCATTCTTCGCCGGTTTCGGTTTGGTTTGATACGACAACGGCACGGTATCCATTTTCATTCCGTACGCAAGTTAAAACAGTTCACTACGACATCAATATATCACCTGTTAAGAATAATGAATTACCATTTATCGTCCGTTCCGGGTCAGTTTGATATGATGACAGTGAAACGGTATCCATTTTCATTAAAATTTATCTATGTATTAAAAAACAAACCTAATGAATAGTGATATTTATATTAATGTTGAAACAAAAATAAACACAGATATGGAGTTATTAAAAAAGTTACCCTTACCAAAGTCAGAACAAATACCTAAAAATTATAATCTAAATCTGATAATAGGAAAACGAAATGAACAGTATTTATAAACCCGAGTCAGCAGAAGGCTCTTATTTGACTCACACGTAGCAGTCTTCATACCACCTACAACCATGTTTTCAACCCATTTCTACAAAGAAATCGTGATAGAAAAAGAGGAGCCGGAGAATCAAGAGAGATGGAGATGGTTGTTGGTGGCGGCAGACGCGGCGGAGGCCATTCTGTGCTCTGACGATGGGAACTACGGCGGTAGCGATGTTTTCGACGGTGGCTAGGGTTCAATTTCTACGATGGTAAGTTTTCAGTTCCGATTGGGTTTAAGACTTGCAGACCCGTCACATGTGGTTAAGACTTTCAATGTTCTTCTAGGCTAGCAATGTTACCCCAGCAGCTCTGTCTCTACAAGCAGTTAGGGTTTGATACCGATAAAGGTGTCTCTTTTTATCAAGTAGATTAAATGACGGTGACAACCGCTTCTTCTCCCTAAGCGAGGATTTCGGTCTCAGTAATGGTTTTAAGGTCATGTCTGGGTAGTTCTAATCTCGGTGACGGTGATGACGATGGGTTGAAGATGAATAAAATTTCTTCCTTCAATTATGGGTTCTGTATAAACGGTAGTTTCTTATATATGTATTTGGTATACTACAACTTTTCTCTTAGTCCATCTCAGTTTGTTTCGATCCATGTGTTTATTCTGTACAGGTAGACGAAGTAACGAGGAGATTTTGTCAATCTATTGTCGTTTACATCTCCGATTTGGCCTTCAAGTATGCCAGTATTTTTTCGATCTGTTTGTTTTAATGATTATTTAGGTTTGTTTGTATGTAAGGTTGGATTTAGGTAGGTGTTTTATAGGTTTTATGTCACTTTGTTCACTATATTTGACTTTAAAAAGTCAATTATTCTATTGATTATTTAGAATAAGTTTTCTTCCGTTTAAAGTTATACGAGCAAAATAATTTGATGACAGTTGAGCTTAGATACGGAAGACGGAAGGTATACCATAAATAGTGGGTGCGAGGCCTTGATTGGTGTTTAATGTACAACCAGGACCCACCTCATTGACTTCAGTTTTGTTGAGTTGCGCCGTGTTGAGGTTTCCTACTAATTACAATTTGTTGGAATTATTAATTGTTTATTTTAATTACTTTTTCATTGCCATTGCTGTTGTTTTCACTTGGTGGTTTTAATAATAACTCCATGCGCTACGCGGTGGGAATTCCATCATGTTACAACTTGTTATGGCAATCGAAAGAGAAAGTATAAAACTTAAAATAAAGTCGTGACATATCAACAACACTTCCATTTTCATTGCCATTGCTGTTGTTTTCACTTGGTGGTTTTAATAATAACTCCATGCGCTACGCGGTGGGAATTCCATCATGTTACAACTTGTTATGGCAATCGAAAGAGAAAGTATAAACCTTAAAATAAAGTCGTGACATATCAAAAAGGATTTCGACACATGTTTACATCAATTGAAAACAACGAAAATGAATAAGCGGTAATGATGTTGTTCGGTCGGAAGCAGTTCAGTTCGTTATGGCATTGATAAATCACCAATTTAAAATAATAACTTACCATTCATCGTCGGTTTCGGTTCGGGTTGGTACGACAACAATACGGTATCTATTTTCAATAAAACTTATATCGTGATTTTGAAGAAAAACACACAGTTTGGAGTTAGTTTTTTTAACTGTTAACGTACGCAAGTTAAAACAGTTCATTACTGCATCAATATGTCACTAGTTAAAACTAATAAATTACCATTCTTCGCCGGTTTCGGTTTGGTTTGATACGACAACGGCACGGTATCCATTTTCATTCCGTACGCAAGTTAAAACAGTTCACTACGACATCAATATATCACCTGTTAAGAATAATGAATTACCATTTATCGTCCGTTCCGGGTCAGTTTGATATGATGACAGTGAAACGGTATCCATTTTCATTAAAATTTATCTATGTATTAAAAAACAAACCTAATGAATAGTGATATTTATATTAATGTTGAAACAAAAATAAACACAGATATGGAGTTATTAAAAAAGTTACCCTTACCAAAGTCAGAACAAATACCTAAAAATTATAATCTAAATCTGATAATAGGAAAACGAAATGAACAGTATTTATAAACCCGAGTCAGCAGAAGGCTCTTATTTGACTCACACGTAGCAGTCTTCATACCACCTACAACCATGTTTTCAACCCATTTCTACAAAGAAATCGTGATAGAAAAAGAGGAGCCGGAGAATCAAGAGAGATGGAGATGGTTGTTGGTGGCGGCAGACGCGGCGGAGGCCATTCTGTGCTCTGACGATGGGAACTACGGCGGTAGCAATGTTTTCGACGGTGGCTAGGGTTCAATTTCTACGATGGTAAGTTTTCAGTTCCGATTGGGTTTAAGACTTGCAGACCCGTCACATGTGGTTAAGACTTTCAATGTTCTTCTAGGCTAGCAATGTTACCCCAGCAGCTCTGTCTCTACAAGCAGTTAGGGTTTGATACCGATAAAGGTGTCTCTTTTTGTCAAGTAGATTAAATGACGGTGACAACCGCTTCTTCTCCCTAAGCGACGATTTCGGTCGCAGTAATGGTTTTAAGGTCATGTCTGGGTAGTTCTAATCTCAGTGACGGTGATGACGATGGGTTGAAGATGAATAAAATTTCTTCCTTCAATTATGGGTTCTGTATAAACGGTAGTTTCTTATATATGTATTTGGTATACTACAACTTTTCTCTTAGTCCATCTCAGTTTGTTTCGATCCATGTGTTTATTCTGTACAGGTAGACGAAGTAACGAGGAGATTTTGTCAATCTATTGTCGTTTACATCTCCGATTTGGCCTTCAAGTATGCCAGTATTTTTTCGATCTGTTTGTTTTAATGATTATTTAGGTTTGTTTGTATGTAAGGTTGGATTTAGGTAGGTGTTTTATAGGTTTTATGTCACTTTGTTCACTATATTTGACTTTAAAAAGTCAATTATTCTATTGATTATTTAGAATAAGTTTTCTTCCGTTTAAAGTTATACGAGCAAAATAATTTGATGACAGTTGAGCTTAGATACGGAAGACGGAAGGTATACCATAAATAGTGGGTGCGAGGCCTTGATTGGTGTTTAATGTACAACCAGGACCCACCTCATTGACTTCAGTTTTGTTGAGTTGCGCCATGTTGAGGTTTCCTACTAATTACAATTTGTTGGAATTATTAATTGTTTATTTTAATTACTTTTTCATTGCCATTGCTGTTGTTTTCACTTGGTGGTTTTAATAATAACTCCATGCGCTACGCGGTGGGAATTCCATCATGTTACAACTTGTTATGGCAATCGAAAGAGAAAGTATAAAACTTAAAATAAAGTCGTGACATATCAACAACACTTCCATTTTCATTGCCATTGCTGCTGTTTTCACTTGGTGGTTTTAATAATAACTCCATGCGCTACGCGGTGGGAATTCCATCATGTTACAACTTGTTATGGCAATCGAAAGAGAAAGTATAAAACTTAAAATAAAGTCGTGACATATCAAAAAGGATTTCGACACATGTTTACATCAATTGAAAACAACGAAAATGAATAAGCGGTAATGATGTTGTTCGGTCGGAAGCAGTTCAGTTCGTTATGGCATTGATAAATCACCAATTTAAAATAATAACTTACCATTCATCGTCGGTTTCGGTTCGGGTTGGTACGACAACAATACGGTATCTATTTTCAATAAAACTTATATCGTGATTTTGAAGAAAAACACACAGTTTGGAGTTAGTTTTTTTAACTGTTAACGTACGCAAGTTAAAACAGTTCATTACTGCATCAATATGTCACTAGTTAAAACTAATAAATTACCATTCTTCGCCGGTTTCGGTTTGGTTTGATACGACAACGGCACGATATCCATTTTCATTCCGTACGCAAGTTAAAACAGTTCACTACGACATCAATATATCACCTGTTAAGAATAATGAATTACCATTTATCGTCCGTTCCGGGTCAGTTTGATATGATGACAGTGAAACGGTATCCATTTTCATTAAAATTTATCTATGTATTAAAAAACAAACCTAATGAATAGTGATATTTATATTAATGTTGAAACAAAAATAAACACAGATATGGAGTTATTAAAAAAGTTACCCTTACCAAAGTCAGAACAAATACCTAAAAATTATAATCTAAATCTGATAATAGGAAAACGAAATGAACAGTATTTATAAACCCGAGTCAGCAGAAGGCTCTTATTTGACTCACACGTAGCAGTCTTCATACCACCTACAACCATGTTTTCAACCCATTTCTACAAAGAAATCGTGATAGAAAAAGAGGAGCCGGAGAATCAAGAGAGATGGAGATGGTTGTTGGTGGCGGCAGACGCGGCGGAGGCCATTCTGTGCTCTGACGATGGGAACTACGGCGGTAGCAATGTTTTCGACGGTGGCTAGGGTTCAATTTCTACGATGGTAAGTTTTCAGTTCCGATTGGGTTTAAGACTTGCAGACCCGTCACATGTGGTTAAGACTTTCAATGTTCTTCTAGGCTAGCAATGTTACCCCAGCAGCTCTGTCTCTACAAGCAGTTAGGGTTTGATACCGATAAAGGTTTCTCTTTTTATCAAGTAGATTAAATGACGGTGACAACCGCTTCTTCTCCCTAAGCGACGATTTCGGTCGCAGTAATGGTTTTAAGGTCATGTCTGGGTAGTTCTAATCTCGGTGACGGTGATGACGATGGGTTGAAGATGAATAAAATTTCTTCCTTCAATTATGGGTTCTGTATAAACGGTAGTTTCTTATATATGTATTTGGTATACTACAACTTTTCTCTTAGTCCATCTCAGTTTGTTTCGATCCATGTGTTTATTCTGTACAGGTAGACGAAGTAACGAGGAGATTTTGTCAATCTATTGTCGTTTACATCTCCGATTTGGCCTTCAAGTATGCCAGTATTTTTTCGATCTGTTTGTTTTAATGATTATTTAGGTTTGTTTGTATGTAAGGTTGGATTTAGGTAGGTGTTTTATAGGTTTTATGTCACTTTGTTCACTATATTTGACTTTAAAAAGTCAATTATTCTATTGATTATTTAGAATAAGTTTTCTTCCGTTTAAAGTTATACGAGCAAAATAATTTGATGACAGTTGAGCTTAGATACGGAAGACGGAAGGTATACCATAAATAGTGGGTGCGAGGCCTTGATTGGTGTTTAATGTACAACCAGGACCCACCTCATTGACTTCAGTTTTGTTGAGTTGCGCCGTGTTGAGGTTTCCTACTAATTACAATTTGTTGGAATTATTAATTGTTTATTTTAATTACTTTTTCACAACTATGCTTATAAACATTAAGCTTTACTAATTACAGCTTTCTCCTAATGACGCGAAAGAAGTCCAGCCGGTGAATTTTCAACTATCGTTAATACGTTTTGTCACCGAGTCCTTAACTAGAAAGACGGATTTGAGTTGAGTCTGCAAACAACTGGCATTTGTCGTTACCTTTATGCATACATTTTAATTAATTCCACCTTCTTGATCGCGTGCAGAGGTCAAGAGGGTGCTTAAATCAGGTGGTATTTACATATTTGTGGAACGTGTAGGTGGAACATGTAGCCACTGAAGGTACTAACTAAACTCAATCTACTTATTAACTTACGATTTCAAAACTGCAAATCAATTTTATTTTGTTGGAGCGGATGGCACGTTTCTTAAAGTTATACGGCGCGCTTTAGATCCACAGTTGCAGGTAAAGTTCATTAATGTAGTATGTCATCTTCATGATCTTCCCGTATTTTAAAATAAATGATTGCTTAAAATTTTTGTACATACTTAGGTTGTACATTTTGCTTGCCATGTTTTTATTTCTTTTCGCCTATTTAGTGTGCTTACATATTATTTGTTTTTTAAACATTTTTTTTTGTTTACAGGTGTTATATACTAGCTATTTGCTAGGACAGAACCATTCCTCTTTGCTTTTAGGTGAGATTTAAGTTATTTCCTTTCTGTTTTTGATATCTATTTGATTATATACATGTATTTTTTTGCAATTAATTTGAAGTTGATTCTTAATCTAGGTAATGCTGCTACGCCACGCCTGGTGGTCCGCCTACGGTTGGGGCGGGTTAGCTTTTAGAGTCCGATGTTGGGTTAAAACGTAGTCGGGAAGGTTCTGAGGTTTCAAGTATGTGAATGGGGTCTTTTGAGAGAAATGAACTTCCCCATCCTCAGATAACATTATCTGGTGTTAATGTTATTAACTTAGGATTAGTTTTATCAACTAACCAACATTATGCTGTACATGTTTTCAATAGGCATGACTTGTGCATCAGTTGACATCTACACACACTAAGCATAACAATTAGCTATTAGGATTAGAGGCACCATTTTTAGAATTGCTTTCAACTGTTGTAATTCACAATTGCATTTTGAAGACATTGCCACCTTGGTTAATGTTGAGCGAAAGCTTTTTTTAACTAATATCTTCTTATCCTTACCACTGCAGAATCAAGCCACACCACAAAGAAGGCGCATGAAGATGATCGCACTGAAAACCTCTTTTTGGAAGGCACGCATGATGAATGAAAAAACTAAAGGAGCTTTTTTGATGGCTGCAGATGATCAAGTCTAGGCTGCTGAAACCCGAAAGGAAGCCATCGCCGTACAAAATCTTAAACAAAATACAACTTATCTACATAACACACTAGGTGTTAGTGTGCTAAGTTACATCAATTTTCTATAGTTAACATTTTGTATTTTCTTGATACGTGGGTTTGGCGATGTGACTATGGAATGTAGGTATGTAACTATCACTTGGGTCTTATAAACTATGGCGTACATGAAATGAATCCCCGCCGCAATGCGGCGGGTGATAAATCTAGTTACTATTAAAACTAGATAATGGATGATCTGTTGTTATTGAAAAAACTAAAACAAATATTTAAAAAATTGCTATCCTAAAAAATTATAATCACCGTTCAAATTAAATAATGAATAATCTTTTATTAGGAAAACTAAAACGAATACCTAAGAGATTGTTATCACTATTCATCGCTACTTTAAAATCATATGTTTATTTAATTTAATGTTTAATTTAATTTAATATAATAATAAACCCAAAAACCGCAACTAACTAAATAATAATTATTGTTGGGGATAGAATTTTAATGCTTATGGATCATGTATTCTTTGTTTGGCCTGGATCACGGATCTTCAGGAAGGAAATGGTGCAGGAAGACTAAGGATCACGGATCCTCATCATCATTCTAATAAACTAACAGTTGTTTCCTACATCCTTTGGCCTTGTTTTGCAGGTGCATTTCGAAGAGCACTTATTCTAAACGAGAATTAAGGGGAATATGCTCTTATATTCGTCACGTGCATGGGTCAAGGGCCGTTGATGGAGAACGTGGGAGCAGGCCAAGAATTTCAGATAGTTAGTTTAGCTAGATTAGTTGAACGTTATAGTGGGATATTGAGCTTGAATTAACATAAAGAACACACACTCACACTCTCGCAGACTCTCTCTCAAACACAGCCTACAAACACACTAGCAATCTACTTGATAGTGATAGTTTTCACTATCCGAAGTTTTTTATGCCGGAGATCATTCATTGATCAAGGGCTTTTTCCTCGTATAAATCCTTGTATTCATTGTCATTTCTGTTTGATAATTGTTCATACATTTGTGTAACACCCCGAAAACGGGTTTGGTAATCAAACCCCGTTAATACTAAAAGACGGGTAAAATACCGTTAGTGGTAAAAATTAACCCGGTAAATATTAGGACTCAAATAAATAAACCTAACATTAATTAAAAAGGGGAGTAAATACTTTGAGAAAACAAAGTATATAAAAAGGCCAAATTAACGGGACTTAAAACATAACGGGTTATAACTTCCCGAACCCGTTAGAGTAACTAGGAGTAACTAACCTAGTTAGTAGCATGAGATTAAGTAACTAATGATGAGATATAGCTTCATTTGATCAAAATAAAACATGAGGGACTAAAATGGACAAGGGGGAAACTTGTTTTATTAAAACAAAAAAAAAATAATACACACACACACACATTGTGTGCGTGTTCTGATCGACCAGAAGGTTCTCCAAGAACCAAAAACCCTAGTTTCACAAAATCAACCAAATTGAAGACCAAATCGGACTCGAATCAAAGGCATGAATACATACAAATGATCACCAAGTCAAGGGGATCAAGAGGTATGTAAAATTGTGTTGTTACATGAAGTTGTAAAAATTGAATGAACATCACTATATGCGATTTTGGTGTAAATCGTAGAAATTAGAACTGAATTAGTGATGTATACATGTTTAGTAGCAAAACCCTAAGTGAAATCATGCATAACATGATAGGAATTGAATGATTGAATGAATTCTCACACTAGGCTAAGTGGGTATTAGTCATAAGATGGATTTGATAATATGATTATGATTAGAATCATCATGCATGTTAAGTAATCATGAAATACTTAAACAATTTGCAAGTTTGAGTATTTGATTATAAGTGATAGTGGTTGAATTTTGATGTTAATCTTGGTAAAAATGACTAGTTATGAACTAGTTAGCAAATGTGTAGAATTATGCCCATTAGGTGTTTGTTAAAGTGCCTAAATGAGAAGTAAAGTGTTGAAATTCAAGTGAAACGCGTAATTGGCAAGCTTGACTAATTACATGAGATATGGGATAAAACGGGTTCTAATCATAATGTTGATTTGCCTTAATCGTGCATAATATATGAATAACGATAGTTAACTTTGAGAAAGTTAAACTAACCAATAATAAAGTCGAATGGTAGATTCGACATAAAAATTTGTAAGATGGAATAGTCGTAGCTAATAATGACTAAACTAACCGTCTTACGAATTATGATGATAGTTTGACTCTTGACAAGCTAGATGAAGGCTTGGGAGGAAGCGGGTCAAATGGAGCAAGTACGAAAAGAAAACGTTGCTTGGATACAAGGTAAGTATGGCTTACACTAGTCATATATTTTAAAATGTTCTTTTGTCGTATGAATCACGAATAAGACAAATGGAAATTTGAGACATGGTGTTCCGGCGTGTAGTTATACGGAACAAGATAACCAATAAGGGTGAAATTATAAATTGGTCACTTGTTGACAATAATTGTTGGTTTTGAAAGATACGTATTTCGTAAGCCTTAATAGGCCAAAAAGTATTAAGAGGCGGATTTATAATTAAAACGACCGTACGGTGTACACCGGAGCGAGTCGTGTAGACGGTAGACGAGATGGCAATAAGCTTCATCTCGCCAATATAATCGGTCACTTAGACCAAATGGATCAAAAAGTGAAAATTATCATACAAGTCATGCATATCACTTAACAGCAGTTAATCTATCCAGTTAACTTCTAACAGAGTTAAGTCAGGTTACTGTGCAAAGTATTCAAGTCGGCGAAACACAGATTGGCGAAACATACTCTGTTTCGTCAACTACTCTTTGACGAAACAAGATTCTGTCTCGTCGACTGCCCTTGGCGAAACACTATCCTGTTTCGTCAATTACCCCTTGGCGAAACACAACCTTCTGTTTCGCCAAAAATTCCGTCTCGTGAACCCGTAGCAGTTACGTCAATAATCAGTTACATTTTCAAAAACCCTAATCATGCTATCAGCCGTCAACCATCATAAAATCATACAATCATCATCATCAATCACAGAATCATCATACGGTAAAATCATGTAATCATCACAAAACAATATCATGTAATCCATACCCTTTGCATAACCGTTTGTTAGAAAATCATACAGTTCACGATATCAATACATATGCACAATCGATAATCATTCGGTTATGTTGGCTCACAAGGATTATCCGATAAATACATAATCAACCCTATACTAACAACCGCTAATCATGCATAATCCTTGAGAGATTCATGAAACCCTAAGTATTCATCATATGATCGTGACTTTCTAGAATGAACCTATCAATAAAAAAAATGCAAAGACATACATTCACAGCCGTTTCATTGACCAATTAATCATGCAAGTATGAATTCAGAAATCAACTAACCGAAATATCAAAGGTAATGGTTTTGATTCGCTAGAGAGAGAACTGGAGGAACACAGTGTTGCCGTCACACGCAAGAGAGTTCTAGGGTTTTCTGTTTTGCTAAAGTGTGACCAATGGGGTGGTTCCGTATGACTTATACGTGCAAAAGTATACTGGGCCCGAACTGGGCTTTGGCGAAACTGGGCTCGGCGAAACACAGTTCTGTTTCGTCGAGAATGGTTTGACGGATCAAGTTTCTGTTTCGTCGAGTTGTCCTTGGCGAATCACCCAACATGTTTCGTCGAGCCTAGTCATGTGCTTAACAGTTACTGCTTTTCTAATCAATCATATGTTGAACAACCAAACACATAATCATGCAACATAATACGTTTCATTATAACACAACATGTATCGTTACAAGTCAAAGTCAACGTGCATTTAATGCGAAAGTGAAAGTCGTGAAAGTCGGAAACTCGAGTTGTCACATTATCCCCAACTTGAAAGAAATTTCGTCCCGAAATTTAGCATGCGGTTACTAAGGAAGCTAGGAAAGTTGTATCGTTCACTGGTTTTCCTGGGGTATCACATCATCCCCCTGTTGATTTGGAATTTCGTCCCGAAATTCTGCAGTAGTAGCTTCAGCCTCAGTAGTGGTTGCATTGGTTCCGAATAGCTGGGGATACTTGAGTTTCATTTGATCTTCACGCTCCCAATCTGGGCCGCGACGGGAGTTCCAACGAATGCGAACAAGAGGGATTCTCGTGTTCTTGAGGACCTTAACATCCTGGTCCGTGATTTCAACAGGTTCCTCGACGAACTGCAACCGCTCGTCGATAGTGAGCTCCTTCAAGGGAACTATGAGGGTCTCATCTGACAGGCACTTCTTCAGATTCGACACGTGAAAGACATTGTGAACTGCACCGAGTTCAGCTGGTAAGTTTAGCTTGTATGCCACTTTGCCAATCTTCTCAATGATCTCAAACGGTCCGACGTACCGCGGATTTAGTTTGCCCCGTTTGCCAAAGCGAACCACACCCTTCCAGGGTGAGACTTTAAGTAAAACCCGGTCCCCGACCTGAAATTCCAGTGGCTTCCTATGCTTATCTGCGTAGGCTTTCTGACGGTCGCGTGCTGCCGCCATGCGTTGTCGTATTTGTGCAATCTTTTCTGTGGCGTCCACTACAATCTCCGGACCCGTGATCTGACTATCCCCCACCTCTGCCCAACAGAGAGGTGACCGGCATTTACGCCCGTACAATGCCTCGAATGGAGCGGCTTGTATGCTGGTGTGATAACTGTTATTGTATGAGAACTCCACCAAAGGGAGGTGCTTTTCCCAGCCGTTGCCGAAATCAATAACACATGCCCGAAGCATGTCTTCAAGAGTTTGGATCGTTCGCTCAGACTGCCCATCCGTCTGAGGATGATATGCTGTGCTCTTGTCTAACCGTGAGCCAAAAGATTTGTGCATCGCTTGCCATAGCTCTGACGTGAATCGTGCATCCCGACACCCCGTGCCTCGAAACGACTTCTTTAAGATAAACGTCTGCGAGAGTGGAGAACTTATCCGTTTCCTTTATAGCCAGGAAGTGTGCAGACTTGGTGAGTCGATCCACGATCACCCATATGGTATCATTCCCACGCTGGGATCTGGGTAGGCCTGTAACAAAATCCATGGAAATTTCTTCCCATTTCCATTGCGGTATCTTAGGTTGCTGAAGTAGGCCCGCTGGTTTCTGATACTCCACTTTGACTCTTGCACATGTCAAACACTTTCCGACGTAAGTAGCGATGTGGGCCTTCATGCTACATTTTATCCGAACCTGGATGTACCGAGTAGCGAGACTTGTGTGCTTCATCCATCACAAGTTCTCGTAAGTCGCGATAAAGTGGGACCCAAATACGCCCTGTTACATAGTAGGCGCCGTCTTCCTTTTGTTCCATTTGTTGCCTTGAGCCGCGTAAGGCTTCAGCCTTGACGTTTTCGGGTTTTAATGCTTCTATCTGAGCAGTTCGTATCTGTGCAGGAAGACTGGACTGAATGGTGAGTTGCAAAGCTCGTACACGTCTAGGTAAAGTGTCTTTTCGACTGAGGGCATCAGCCACAACATTGGCCTTGCCTGGATGGTACTTGATGGCGCATTCGTCATCGTTCAGAAGTTCGACCCATCTTCGTTGACGCATGTTCAAATCCTTTTGCTTAAGGATATGCTCGAGACTCCTGTGATCGGTGTAAATTGTGCACTTGGTACCGTACAGGTAGTGTCGCCATATCTTAAGCGCGAAAACAACAGCTCCCAGCTCTAAATCGTGTGTCGTGTAGTTCCGTTCATGAACCTTGAGTTGACGAGAAGCGTAGGCAATAACTTTATCCCGTTGCATCAATACACACCCAAGACCCTGTATCGACGCGTCACAATAAACCACAAAGTCGTCTGTGCCCTCTAGCAATGATAGAATAGGTGCGCTGCAAAGCCTATCCTTTAGGTACTGAAAAGCGGTTTCCTGGGGACCTCCCCAACGGTAGGTGACACCCTTCTGTGTCAGTAGTGTAAGTGGTTGTGCGATCTTCGAAAAGTCTTTGATGAATCATCTGTAATACCCCGCCAAACCCAAGAATTGGCGTATTTCCGTTGGTGTACGCGGTGCAGGCCAGTTCCTGATCGAATCTACCTTGGATGGATCGACATGAATCCCATCCCTATTCACCACATGGCCTAAGAAGTGGACTTCACGAAGCCAGAAGTCGCATTTGGAAAACTTGGCGTACAATTGTTCCTTTCGAAGAAGTTCCAAAATCAATCATAGGTGCTGTTCGTGCTCCTCTTGACTCTTGGAGTAAATCAGAATGTCGTCGATGAAGACAATCACAAACTTGTCTAAGTACGGCTTGCACACCCTGTTCATCAGATCCATAAATACGGCAGGCGCGTTCGTTAATCCAAATGGCATGACAAGAAACTCGTAGTGACCGTAGCGAGTTCTGAAAGCGGTTTTAGAGACGTCCTCATCCCGGACTCTCAGCTGATGATACCCTGACCTCAAGTCTATCTTGGAGTAGTAACTCGACCCCTGCAACTGGTCGAATAAGTCGTCTATACGCGGAAGAGGATAACGGTTCTTCACCGTCACCTTGTTCTGTTCCCGGTAGTCTATGCACATCCTGAAAGTGCCGTCCTTCTTTTTCACGAAAAGTACTGGAGCTCCCCAAGGCGATGAGCTTGGACGAATAAAGCCCTTTTCCAAGAGCTCTTGTAGCTGCTTCGACAGTTCTTCCAATTCGGTTGGAGCTAAACGATACGGTGCGCGGGCTATTGGTGCTGCTCCAGGAGCTAACTCAATCTGGAATTCGACTTGGCGGTGAGGCGGTAAACCGGGTAAGTCTTCAGGAAACACCTGAGGAAAGTCACGTACAACTGGAATATCCTCCAGCTTCTTTTCCTTTGCGGATGCATCAGTGACAAGTGCCAGAATTGCAGTGTGCCCCTTTCGTAAACATTTCTGCGCCTTTAAGAAAGAGATGATGCCAACCACAGCACCACTCTTGTCGCCTTGAACTTCGAGAGGTTCTTGACTAGAGCGAGGAATACGAATGATCTTTTCCTTGCATAAAATCTCTGCGTGATGTTGGGATAACCAATCCATACCGATGACAACGTCGAAACTCCCCAGAACTATGGGTATAAGATCAATCGTGAAGGTCTGACCAGCTAAAACGATGCTACAACCCTTGATTGCATGTGCGGCTTCTACACTTTTACCATTTTCTAACTCTACGACATGTTTGGTGTTTAGGGGTGTTGGTGTATGTTTTAACAATTTACTCATTTTCAAGGACATATAACTTGTATCAGCACCCGAATCAAATAAGACAGTAACATAAATATCGTCGAGAAGAAACTTACCCATAACCACATTGGGATCATTCATTGCGTCGCCCCGACCCAGCACAAAAGCACGACCCCGAGCTTCGTTGCCATTGTTGTTGTTGTTTCCCCCGTTGTTGTTGTTCCCGTTACCCTGGTTATTGTTGTTGTTGCGATTCCGGTTCTGGTTCAATTGAGGGCAATCACGTTTGAAGTGGCCTTCAGCCCCACAGTGGAAACATCCCCGGTTTCCACGCTGTGGCTGCTGCTGCTGGTTCTGTGGAGCTGGCGGTGGGAGTTGCTGGTTCTGATTTGCTGGCCGTGAGCTTCTACAATCCTTAGCCTCATGACCCATCTTGAGGCATCTTTGACAACGTTCCCTGCGATATCTTCCACTGTGGTGTTTGTTGCACCTACTACACCATGGGTGAATTCCCTGATATCCACCCTGTCCTTGACTGCCTGATGATTGCTGATTCGGACTCTGGTAGTCATTTGTTTTGCGCTGCTGTGCTTGAGACTGAACAGAAACTGATCCCTTGCTGGAATCCCCCTCCCATTTTCTCTGGTTGTCACTAGGAGTAGCAGAAGTAGTGACAGCAGTAGTGGTAGCAGTGATGCGTTTTGGCAGCTTGTTCTGTTCCACTGCCTGATCGGTGAGTCGATGAGCAAGACGCTGAATGTCTTGGATGTTGTTGAGGTTAGCCGACGTCACGTGGCTCTGAATCTCTGGCGCAAGCCCCTTGAGATACAACTCAATGCGCTTAACTGGAGGGTCCACCATCGTTGGACACAAGATGGCCAGTTCGTTTGACCGTTTCGTATAAGCTTCGATCTCTGACCCCGTCATCTTCAAGTGATATAACTCATCCTCCAACTTGTGGATGTCGTCTCGGGTGCAGTATTCTCGTTTGATCAGTTCTTTGAAATCTTCCCAGGGTGTGGCGTTAGCAGCTGCCAACCCTAGGATCTGAACTTGCGTGTTCCACCAGGTTAGCGCAATCCCTTTCAACGTGCCAGTGGCGTACTTGTCCCTGCGAGCCTCAGGGCATTCACACATCTCAAATACCGACTCGAGCTTCTCAAACCAATGGAGGAGTCCCACTGCCCCCTCGGTGCCACTGAAAGTGCTTGGACGACAGTCCATGAAGTTCTTGAATGTGCAGACAGGTTGTGGAGCGTTTTGACCTATTGTGCATAGAATAGGACAATGTTAAATACAAGGGTTGATTTAGGAATGTAGGATTCAAAGATCCTAGTGTGTATCCCATCCTCAGGGTATACTACCTGCTGGTGCAGCTGCAAGTGCCGCAGCTACTCGTTCATTGATAAGTGCCGTCAACTGGGCTTGAGTCATGTTCACACGTCCAGACATGATCTTCATAGTAAAAGTAGAGTAAGTGAGAAAGGTTCGCGAGTAGTGCGATGACAGAAGAGTGTAAGCACACATGTATTCTCATGTAGTGACGTATAGTAGGCAATGTAATCTAAGCATACTACGAGCAAAGTTCTATATAGTTCTAGCAAGCAGGTAATAAACATAAACCTTATTACCTAGGATGTTGAGTCTTGTACGTGGAGCGAAGCGCCGTTGTGGATCGTTGAGAGCACTGTTCTGGTTATAGTCTGGTTTTAATAAATACGTTTTTCCCATATTAAAACCAAGTTCTCTATAACCAATGGCTCTGATACCAATCTGTCACACCCCCAAAATCCACACGCGGAGTACCACCGCTTGGGAGCGTGACATGACCAGGATCAAGCCATCAATCATATTGAACATAGCATAATATAAATAAGATAGTTCGTAAAACCCAATTCAATACAATTGATGTTCTAAACCAAACATAGTATCAGTAGCGGAAGCGTAATAAGGAAAACCCAAAGTATGTAGATGTAAACCCAAAGTAATGTTAAGTTTGATTGTTTAAACGTTTTAACATGGCATCCACGATCCATGTTCCACAACGACCTGCTCCTTCCTAGTGCAAGCTCCATAAGTACCTAAGGTCCTGCAAGGCATGCAGCAGAGAGTCAACAACTAGTTGAGCGAGTTCACAGTTAATAGTTCAGTAATAGCAAGTCGTAATAGTACGTGTATCAGTATGTTCGTTTCTTTATTCATGTATTAGTTCGTATCGCGGCCTCCCAGGCAGGTATGCGAAGATTAGGGGAAATTTCCCAAGTATTCTAGACTAGGTTTATTTGTATCGCGGCCTCCCAGGCAGGTGTGCGAAGATTAGTAAATTTAGTTCGCGGCCTTCCTAAGGCAGGTGTGCGAAGTCAGTCATAATATCGCGGCCAACCCTTGGCAGGTGTGCGAAGATCAGTTCAATAAGTGTTACTAGTCTAGCCGTATCTTCTCGTTAGGTTCTATCATCTGAGTATATACAATAAGTCATCCAATCCCATTCCCACCCGGGAACCCCATGCCTTGGTTGTGTGAACTCACCTTGGTTTGCTCGGTATGCTAAGTATGTGCTTGAAGTAAATCAATCACGTCCTAAAGTACGCACGTAGGTATAATCAGTTCATATTCACGAAGTTGTTCACGTATAAGTATAATCACAGAAGTACTAATCATGTATTCAATATCATACAAGTCATGCATATCACTTAACAGCAGTTAATCTATCCAGTTAACTTCTAACAGAGTTAAGTCAGGTTACTGTGCAAAGTATTCAAGTCGGCGAAACACAGATTGGCGAAACATACTCTGTTTCGTCAACTACCCCTTTGACGAAACAAGATTCTGTCTTGTCGACTGCCCTTGGCGAAACACTATCCTGTTTCGTCAATTACCCCTTGGCGAAACACAACCTTCTTTTTCACCAAAAATTCCGTCTCCTGAACCCGTAGCAGTTACGTCAATAATCAGTTACATTTTCAAAAACCCTAATCATGCTATCAGCCGTCAACCATCATAAAATCATACAATCATCATCATCAATCACAGAATAATCATACGGTAAAATCATGTAATCATCACAAAACAATATCATGTAATCCATACCCTTTGCATAACCGTTTGTTAGAAAATCATATAGTTCACGATATCAATACATATGCACAATCGATAATCATTCGGTTATGTTGGCTCACAAGGATTATCCGATAAATACATAATCAACCCTATACTAACAACCGCTAATCATGCATAATCCTTGATAGATTCATGAAACCCTAAGTATTCATCATATGATCGTGACTTTCTAGAATGAACCTATCAATCAAAACAAATGCAAAGACATACATTCACAGCCGTTTCATCGACCAAGTAATCATGCAAGTATGAATTCAGAAATCAACTAACCGAAATATCAAAGGTAATGGTTTTGATTCGCTAGAGAGAGAACTGGAGGAACACAGTGTTGCCGTCACACGCAAGAGAGTTCTAGGGTTTTCTGTTTTGCTAAAGTGTGACGAATGGGGTGGTTCTGTATGACTTATACGTGCAAAAGTGTACTGGGCCCGAACTGGGCTTTGGCGAAACTGGGCTCGGCGAAACACAGTTCTGTTTCGTCGAGAATGGTTTGACGGATCAAGTTTCTGTTTCGTCGAGTTGTCCTTGGCGAATCACCCAACATGTTTCGTCGAGCCTAGTCATGTGCTTAACAGTTACTGCTTTTCTAATCAATCATATGTTGAACAACCAAACACATAATCATGCAACATAATACGTTTCATTATAACACAACATGTATCGTTACAAGTCAAACAACTAAACAGTCAAAGTCAACGTGCATTTAATGCGAAAGTGAAAGTCGTGAAAGTCGGAAACTCGAGTTGTCACAATCTGAATCTAAGGGAGGTAGTAAAGAAAGAGGTAATAAAATGGTTGGATGCGGGAATCATCTATCCGATTTCGGATAGCGCTTGGGTGAGTCCCACCCAAGTTGTGCCTAAGAAGGCCCGTATTCAAGTAGTCAAAGATGAAAATGGTGAACAAGTTGCCACCGGACCGGTTACCGGGTGGCGTGTATGTATTGACTATCGTAAACTGAATGCCGCCACTTCTAAGGACCATTTCCCGCTACCTTTCATTGACCAAATTATTGAAAAATTATTGGGTAAAAAATATTACTGTTTTTTGGATGGGTATTCGGGATACAATCAAATAGTAATACACCCGGATGACCAACACAAGACCACCTTCACTTGTCCATATGGCACTTTTGCCTTTCGGCGAATGCCATTTGGCTTGTGCAATGCACCAGCAACTTTCCAACGATGTATGATGAGTATTTTCTCGGACATGGTTGGAGAGTCGCTTGAAGTGTTTATGGATGACTTTTCCATTTTTGGCACTAGTTTTGAATCTTGTCTCAACGAATTACAAAAAGTTTTAAAAAGATTTGTTGAGAAAAATTTAGTGCTTAGTTGGGAGAAAAGTCATTTTATGGTGCAAGAGGGCATTGTGTTGGGTCATGTGATATCGAAGAGGGGCATGGAGGTGGATAAGGCAAAAATACGGGTAATATCATCCTTGCCACCACCGAAAAATGTTAAAGGGGTAAGATCATTTTTGGGACACGCGGGGTTCTATAGACGTTTCATAAAAGGTTTTAGTGTTATCACCAAACCTTTATACAATTTGTTATTAAAAGATGTCCCATTTGATTTTACTAATGAGTGTATGCAAGCTTTTACTGTTTTGAAGGAACACTTGGTCAAAGTTCCCATCTTGCAACCGCCGGATTGGTCAAAGCCATTCGAGATCATGTGTGACGCAAGCGACACTACTATTGGTGCAGTTTTGGGTCAACGGGTTGATAGGAAGCCGGTGGTAATTTATTATGCGAGCAAGACTTTATCCGAAGCGCAACTGAATTACACCACAACCGAGAAGGAATTATTAGCGGTGGTGTATGCTTTGGATAAGTTTCGCTCGTATATTTGGGGGAGTAAAGTTGTGGTATATTCGGATCATAGTGCGGTTCGATACTTGATGGAGAAAAAAGACGCTAAGCCCCGTTTGATTCGATGGGTATTATTGTTACAAGAGTTCGATTTAGAGATCCAAGACAAAAAGGGAAGTGAGAATGTAGTGGCGGATCACTTGTCTCGGATCCTGGTGGAAGGAATTGGTGATGTGAGTGAAATAAATGAGAGGTTTCCCGATGAGCAACTTCTAGTCGTTTCCACTTTTGTTGCACCGTGGTATGCTCATTATGTAAATTACTTAGCCACGGGTGCCATCCCAAATCATTGGACCAAGAAGCGAAGACAACAATTTATGGTCCAAGTGAAGCAATACATTTGGGATGAACCGGATCTTTTCAAAATCGGGCCGTATCAAGTTATTCGGAGGTGTGTGCCCGAAAAAGAAGTGTTGGAAATTTTGACCCATGCTCATTCATCCGCATGTGGAGGTCATTTTAGTGGGCACAAAACAGGCTACCGGGTTCTCTCATGTGGGTTTTATTGGCCCACAATTTTCAAAGACGCGTGTGAGTTTGCAATAAATTGTATAAATTGTCAAAAGATCGGAAGCATTTCAAAGAGGGATGAGATGCCATTACAACCAATCTTGGTTGTAGAAATATTCGATGTTTGGGGCATTGACTTTATGGGCCCCTTCCCGAGTTCGAATGGCTTCCTATATATTTTGGTAGCGGTGGATTACGTCTCAAAGTGGATTGAAGCTATTGCAACACGAACAAACGACCACTCGGTTGTTTGTAAGTTTGTTCAATCCAAGATCTTCGCCCGTTTCGGCATTCTGAGGGTTATCATAAGTGATGGCGGTTCGCATTTCAAGAACTTTAACTTTGGGAAATTATTGAAGCGATATAGTTTGAATCACCGGATTGCCACACCTTACCATCCGCAAACGAGTGGATAAGTCGAAGTGTCCAACCGTCAAATAAAAGAAATCCTTACAAAGACGGTGAGAACAGATAGAAAGGATTGGTCTAACAAGTTAGACGATGCATTGTGGGCATACCGAACGGCCTACAAGACTCCAATTGGCACAACACCTTACCGGATGGTTTATGGAAAGGGTTGTCACTTGCCAATGGAGTTAGCGCATCGGGCATATTGGGCAATCACCACGGTCAATGCGGATTACAATGAAGCGGGAAAGATGAGAAAGTTGCAATTGTGCGAGATCGAAGAACTTAGAGATGTGGCGTATGAGTGTGCATCGGCTTATAAAGACAAACTCAAGAAAGTACATGATGCAAAATTGAGGAAGAAAACATTTGAAGTGGGTCAAAAAGTTTGGTTGTATAATTCAAGACTCAAGATGTTTGCGGGCAAGCTCAAAAGTAAATGGATGGGCCCATATGTCGTTCGGCGAGTTGGGAGGTTTGGTGATGTAGGCATCCAAAACGAACAAACAACAAACGGTGAACGGTCATCGGTTGAAGCCGTACTTCGAGGGGAACGACATAAACAACTTGGAGCTTGACAAAGTGGGCTACATCTTACGCCCGGTAGATGAAGAACAACCATATGAGGCCCAGGTTTGGTAGTGTAAATAGTTAGCATTTTATTTTACTTGTTTTGTATAGTTGCACAATTGTCGTATTTGCTTGAAGTCCGTGTTTGAAACAAGTGTGGGGATATTCGGGTCACGAATTGCTCTAGCATTGTGTTGAGGACAACACGGGACTTTCGAGGGGGTAGGGCAATTTTTATATGTTTTTGAAAAATTTTAAAAACACAAAAAAATTGAAAAAACTGAAAAAAAATCTAAAACAGACACTTAAAATCACATTTTTCAGCAAATCAGGGATGCCTAGGTACCACCGTAATTTATGGTGGTACCGTAATTTACGGTGGTACCGTAATTTACGGTGGAGGTCAAGAATATTTGGGTTTTACGGTGAAAACCTACTGAGTTACGGTAGAAATTTGTTGCCATGTTCCACCGTAATTTACGGTGGACCTGGCGAGTCAAAGGGTCGTTCCGGGTGCTGCATTACATATATAAAAAAAAACAAACAACAATTAGTCACGTGAACTCTTCCCCTCCACACGATTTCTTTCTTACTTCCCTCACCACAAACATCATCCATCACTTTCATCTAACCCCACAAAATCCCCAAACTCCATAGCCTTCTTCAAGTTTCTAACCCTCATATCTTCTTCAATTCTCAACCAAATCAAGTGAAATTTAGGTCTAACTTGACTAATTTTTCACGTACTTGTTGATTTTGCCAAGAGATTTGCGAGAAAACGAAGTTTTCGGGTCTGAATCACAAACCCTAGGTCCGAAAATTTTGGGGGGTTTTGAAGTTCTTGCCTCATTTGTGTTTCTTACATCTTCAAACAAATGTATGAAGTTTAATTACTATGTTTTGTTGATGCATTGTGAAAGTAAGGTTATTTGTGTTATTTGTTCATGCCCACTTGCTTGTTCTTAGATTTTGTCATAAAAATGGTTAATTGAACATTGTTATGGTTTCTAGATGTAGGATTGATGGTAAAGTAGTGAACTTTTTGGGAATCTCTACATTGTAGAGACACCATGCCAAAATTTTGAAAAAGATTTATAAACTCTTGGTTCACTAACATCTACAACCATAGTAACAAGCAAGTGTGGGGATGTTTGGAGAAGGGACTAACTTTTTGGTGTTTGGTTGTGTTGGTTGTTTTAATGTGTGCAGAAAAATGGTAAAAACAAAGGAGAGAGCGGGAGCTAGTTCATCTTCTTCGTCGAAAGGAAAGGGCAAACAACCTGAGGTGCAACCAAAGAAGAGGCAGTACTTGGGTAGGGTTAGCGAAAGCGAAAGCGAAGATGAAGAGATGGTATATTTGGATCCGGCTAACAAGCCAAAATGGGAGTCGGGTCCGTTGGATGAGCAACCGGAAGAATGGCAGCCAACTCTATACCATGATAGCATGAACTGATTGAAAAACAAGGCAGTCGCGTTCATTTGTGAAAGGGGGGTGAGCGTGGTTGAATTTGGGCCATTCAACGTGTTTGCCCAATTCCGCGCCCTAGGATGGGAGTCGGCTCTAAGTTGCTATGACAAGGATCGCAAAAATTTATTCATGGATGAAATCCAAGAATGGATGGCAACTCTCAAGTGCAACAAATACGAGAAGCCGTCACAAATGAAGTTAACGGGTGAAGTGCATGGGATTCCGGTAGAGATGTCTTTCGATACACTAAAGAAATTGGGGAAATATGAGAGTTTTCCGGCTCGTGACTACTTGATTCCTAGTCTTGATGACCTTTTGGTAAAACCGGAGAAGCATCCTCGTTGGAATGATATGTTGGCGGCGTTGTTCTTGCCCGGTACATATAGTGGAGTCTTGTACCGGAAGAACTTAAAAATTGAAGCGAAGTTGTTGTTAGCCATTTGTGTCTTGAATGTCATACCGAGAAGATGAGATAAGGAGCAAGTGAGGTTCCCAGAAGTACCCGTCCTTTATTCACTACTCAATGGGGCTCCGCGTTTTCCTATCCGATATTTGATCATGAACCACCTCTGGATTTGCCGAAACAAGTTAGGAAGAGATATTATCCCGTATTGCCGGATTATCACGGGATTGATGAAACAGCAAAAGGGAATCACGTCAGAAGATATAGGATGCCCGAAAAGGCATCAGCCTTTTACTTTACAAAAGATGGGTATCGGGTAGACCTACACCCAATCGGAAAGGTATCATAAACTCAAGTCGGAGGGTCAGCGATGGCGGGCATTGAAAGTGGATACGAGAGATCTTCTACCGGGTGAAGAAGAAGAACCAGAAAGTGATGTGGAACCTCCAAGTGGGGATGAGGATTATGAGGATGAGCCGCATGGTGGTGCAAATGTGAATGTGGGCCAAGGGGGCCCAGGTGGAGGATATGGTGGTGCTTTTTACGATTACACGGAGCGTTCCTATGAGCCGAATTGGGCTTATGAGGGCACTATGCAAGAGGTTCTCGAGAACCAACGTCCTCCGGCACCTATTTTTGAATCATGGTCGGGGCCGTAGCGCACGTTATTTGATCTACAAACAATGATGAGTGCAAGCATGGAGCGGTCTTTGAAGCACAACTTCGATCGTCAAGAAGCATGGAATCGTACACACACACGCTTACTCTTATGAGCTCGAGATGAACAACCGATACCATGATGACCAAGCAAGAAGAATGCATGCAGATTGGCACGCCGGGCGGCCGGTGGTTGTGGATCCACAACATGTGGATTATGCATCTCTACCACCTTATGATGGTAGTGTATCGCATCCGACCCCGCCGCTCCATCATTCACAGTGGATTGACCCGCGCCAACAAGAAGGAGCTTCTTAACAAGGTGGGAGTAGTAGCGGTGCATTCGCCATTGGAGAATGGAATGATATGATGTCTGTCACACCCTGACCACGTAGAACATACAAAACGTGGCGGAAACGTCGGGGAGTGTCGTAACAGAATCAATTGTTTCAAATCCATGGCAAATGAAGTTTCGTTTTATAAATCAAACATGAAAGTTTACATTGTCTAAACAAGAATCAAAGTGTACATAACATAAATTAACTAGTTCTTGTCTCGTTTTAAGTCACTAAGGCACAGGTCCGCCTAAGTATGTCTTGATAAGTCCTATGCATCATCTCCTGAAAACACATGTGAAAATAGGTACGTCAGCATAAAAATGCCTGTGAGATACATTGGTTTTGTGAAAACGGAATTCATGACTTGAGTTTGAGAAAATGTTTAGTCATGAACCTCGTATTTTGCTTTGTCTTGTAAATCATTTGAAAAACGGTAAGATCAAATGATATGTATAAATAAGAGAACAATGCATGGTTAACTGAATAACCATGTAAAAAAAAAGTTTGTATAAGATTTGTCGTTTGTAAAACAATGTCTCATGAAAAGTGTGTTATTTGTATAAAATGTTCTATGTCTCAATTTGAAATGATTCAAATAACGCTACGATATGTAATACCATACAAACACTTATATATAGGAAGTACCAGCGGCGTATCCACCATGCTTGTATCATATTACACATGCCTCGTTACTTAAATCACTTACTCAAACCAAACCATCAAGATGAAATGTTTAACAACGGTAGAAATGTTTATGTATAGTCAAATGGTTACAACGGTTCAAAATGTAGTATAATGTGTTCATATGCTGGATGAGCATATGCAACAGAAATGCAATGTGAAACAATGTACTACGTATGCACACAATGGGCGTAAGTAGCATGAAATGTATTGTAGAGTACAACGGTTCAAAATGTAGTGTAATGTGTTCATATGCTGGATGAGCATATGCAACAGTAATGCAATGTGAAACAATGTACAACGTATGCACACAATGGGCGTACGTAGCATGAAATGTATTGTAGAGTACAACGGTTCAAAATGTAGTGTAATGTGTTCATATGCTGGATGAGCATATGCAACAGTAATGCAATGTGAAACAATGTACTACGTATGCACACAATGGGCGTACGTAGCATGAAATGTAAAGCAATGTACTAAGTACGCACACAATGGGCATACATAGCATAAACACAATGAAATCATGTACTATATATGTACTATCGAACATAGTAGTATATGATGTGAAAACCGGAAAGCATAAAAGTAGCAAGTAGGCACATGTGTTTCACCCCAAAACAGTTTGGAAAACAGTAAAAGAGGGGTTCAATGTACTCACCTGAGATTGCTTTGAATTCCTTGTATAATAACCAGATAATGCTAGAGGTCACGGGATATCAAACGGCACCTAATAGGTAGCTATATTAATATACCGGACCAAAATCGGAGGGTCGGATAGTATGCGGGTTCGTAAACCAAACGAGTATGGAGACTCGTGTAATATGGTTTAACAAAGCCTACATACTAAAATGAAACCTAACCTAAGTGCTTACGCCCCATCATGACCCGTTTAGGTAGCTTAGGCTACCCTAACGCGTCGTTCGCGTAGAACGCGTCTGGAACGCCTAACATCGTGACCACAAGGTATAACCTCGGAAGGTTATAGCTATGGTCACCTAATGTGTTTGGTCGGATCCTAAAGATCGACCAAATGGGTCGGGTTCGAAAGTATAAGCGATGGTTTAGATCGCTTACCTTACGACCCTGTATAAGCACTAAACTAAAAGTGACGAGCTAAGCATGTTAGAACATGCTTAACTAAGTTTAGAAAACAGGTTTGACATCAAAACAAACGGCTTTGATGCTCATGAGTAGTTTGGTTACAAAATATGCAAGAATGCACATTTTGGCCGAAACTACGACCCGTCACTGAGCCTAGTTAACGTGGTGATCAGTAGGTATAGTTACTACGGACCATAACCATCGTGATCACGCTCACGTTATGAAGTTCCATGAACTTCGCATCGACCATAGGCTGGTCAATGCAGAAAGTCAACAAAACGTTGACTTTCGGACTCGAAAAGCGAATAAAAGAGCGAAAGAAGACTTACGGAGGGTCCCCGAGTGCTAATCAAGACCAAATAGCTCAGGTATGAAACAATGGTTTCAACTTAGAGCTTTAGGTCTGATTTTGTGGGTTTTAACTCAAATGGGGGGGGGTATTTATAGGAAAGGTGGAACCGTTAGGATCGTTTTATCGAATATCGTGCCTTGATCTCGTGCGTACACGTGTCCCTGAATTAAATACACTGAATCTGACCCTTGGCCCTTCATTTGGGTGAAAAGGCATTGCCCTTTGATCGTTCGAAAGGCCAGATTTTGCATTAAATGCAAAATCTTTCTGTCAGACATGTTCACGCGCCCCGCGTAAGGATTTGGTAAATCCTTACGCGCCCCGCCTAAGGTTCCCAGACCAGAATTTTCAATTTTGGTCCCTGCACTTCAGAAACACGTAATTTGGCCCATTTTTGGCACTTTTAAGCCCCGTTAACCTCATTTCAAGGCTCTAAGATGAAGTTAAAGTGTAGGGGACTTGAAATATGCTCAAAAATATTCCGGATGTCGGTTCGTTTGGCCGTACGATCGCGATGTTCGCTTAATTACGACGGAATGCGCATAAGCGCGAAAGACGATCCAAATGACGCGACGAATGGATTTTTCTCATGCCAACCACTAAGGCATAATATAAGGATGCTTATATAAATTTTTGGATGTCCGGATGTATTCAGAACGTAAGTTATGCGCGAAAGTGCAAACTTATGCACTTTTTGACACTTTTAGTCCCTGAATGATCCAAAAGTTTGTTTTAGCATCCCAAACCCCTCAAAGCCTATTTCTAAGCTATGTAAAGGATATTTAGGGTATGTTTAACTTATGGACATGTTCCGGAATGTTCGTTACAGTTCAAATTGGCATACTTTCGCAGTTTGTCAAGTTTAGTCCCTGTAAGTGAATTAACTTGTTTTTGCTACACCAAAGCCTTCAAAACTTATTTCTAAGTTATGTAAAGGTTATTTAAGGTACGTTGAGTATATGTTGATGTTCCGGAGTATTTGTCGCATTAAACTGAGTACGTTTACGCACCAGTTTGCGTATAATTCTCTAGAAAGTGATGTAGAGTTTGAAATTGAACCGGAATTGTTATGTGTAAAAGATGCACATATTTATACAAGATCCCAAGTATGAAATACAATATTTCATTGGTTTGGTATTTGTTTGATGGTCGCGGTGACACAGGTGTCACAGTCTCCCCTACTTTAGGAAATTTCGTCCCGAAATTTATTCGTAGGAGTCTATTTGTGAATTTGCCAAATAACCACCAATGATATGTAAGGCAATATCTTGTCATTTCCTTAACGGTCATTCTTCCGAAACGAAAATGAACAGACGGGTCATTTTCAATGGTTGCTTCATCAGAATTGGAAATGAAGGATTACACAACGGATATTCATTTCCTCAACGGATAATTTTCAGAAACGAAAATGAACAAACGGGGTCATCTTCAACGGTTGCTTCCTCAGAGTTGGAAATGAAGTATTACACAACGGATATTCATTTCCTCAACGGATAATCTTCAGAAACGAAAATGAACTAACGGAGTCATTTTCAACGGTTGCTTCCTCAGAGTTGGAAATGAAGGATTACGCAACGGATATTCATTTCCTCAACGGATAATCTTCAGAAACGAAAATGAACAAACAGGGTCATCTTCAACGGTTGCTTCCTCAGAGTTGGAAATGAAGTATTACACAACGGATATTCATTTCCTCAACGGATAATCTTTAGAAACGAAAATGAACTAACGGAGTCATTTTCAACGGTTGCTTCCTCAGAGTTGGAAATGAAGGATTACGCAACGGATATTCATTTCCTCAACGGATAATCTTCAGAAACGAAAATGAACAAACAGGGTCATCTTCAACGGTTGCTTCCTCAGAGTTGGAAATGAAGTATTACACAACGGATATTCATTTCCTCTACGGATAATCTTCAGAAACGAAAATGAACTAACGGAGTCATCTTCAACGGTTGCTTCCTCAGAGTTGGAAATGAAGGATTACACAACGGATATTCATTTCCTCAACGGATAAATCTTCAGAAACGAAAATGAGCTAACGGAGTCATCTTCAACGGTTGCTTCCTCAGAGTTGGAAATGAAGGATTACACAACGGATATTCATTTCCTTAACGGATAAATCTTCAGAACGAAAATGAACAAACGGAGTCATTTTCCTCGACGGGTATTCTTCAGATTTGGAAATGAAGGATAAACGGATATTCATTTCCTCAACGGATATTCTTCAGAAGTGAAAAATGAATAGCTAGTTCATTTTTCCTCAACGGATGCTTCATCAGAATTGGAAATGAATAGGGTTAACTCTAGACACATGACAGAACTTGCTGTGATTTCTGTGCACTAAATTCCATAATTATGTATGCATCCATAATTACGTAATCCCTTGCACAGTCCGCACAGTTTGTTTTGTAATGTTTTGGGGAAGGATATCAAACTTGTGACGAGGGTGACTAGACTTCCATCGGTTCCTTTTAATTAGATCGACAGGGGATCCTCTTGGTTAGGCCACCAAGGAGTCCTTCCAGCTATATCATCACATGATATCCCTAACCAGATTTTTTTGGATGAATCTGTTTAGCTAGACCACTCAAGGGGTCTAATTATGAAGTAGTACTTTATAATCCGAGGGACTTAACTATAACATAGAAGTCCATTGAGGATTTTAAGTAATACCTTTGGGCATCCTACTATGAATCTCTTGTACACAGACATGTAAGATTCTACGAAGATTTGGATAACATAATTTGGATCACACAACAATACATAAGGAAACACATAAGCACATAGTCACATAATTGTTTAACTTGATCATAATTTGTTATTAACTTGTTATCGATTGAATACGGATATGGAAACCTGTCGACGGATCTCAATGTTCACTGGAATCTATCTGAGAAGATAGAAAGATCTCCCAAAATTCGATTTTTGATTACAAGGAATCACCACATTCGAATGAAGGTATACAACAATTAAAGACTTACGGGAAATTCCTAGGTACCCTATTAAGGATTTATAGTGGTACCTTGGGTATTCGTCTTGTGTTGTAACCTGCGCCTTGTACTTCGTTTCCTTAGAATAAACGGGTACTTAGGAATTCCGTGGAAGACGCAAGTGATTATAGAATGGGAGAATTTTGGGGGTAGTTTGTTCTTCAAGGAATACGGTTCCTTGATTGTCGGTATTGCAAGGGATATGTCGTTTATACATGCAACCATCGAAATACATTGCAATGTAAATGAAAGATTTATTTATAAACAACGATATCAACTGTTCCTTGGATCTTGACAACAAAAGAAACTTAATACATAAGACATGATTATTTCTAAACGATGTTGTCTTCTAGTCAGTCGGGTGATCATCCTTGTGCTGGATTTGCATTAGCAAGCTTTGGGCAATTTCTTCGGAAATGACCCATCTCGCCACAGTTGAAACAAGAACCTGGTAGGAAACGACCTTGAGCGGGATTGTTGCCAGCTTGGTTTGGTGCAGCTGCAGCTGGGCAGATTCTTGTTGTATGGCCTATGAGTCCACAAGTTTGGCATTTGCGGCACTGTACATTGGCGTGATGATGGAGGCTACATTGGTTGCACAAGGGTGCAGTTCCATTGTATGGTTTTCTAGCAGTGGGTTGAGCTGGTTGGTTGGGGACGGCTTGACCATTGTGAGCGACCACGGCGAAGTTCTGAGAAGCCTTTCGCTTCCTTGACTTCTTAGGAGATTCAGTCTGTTCATCCATGGTCTTTGATTCCTCGATTGGGTTCGATTCCCCGGCTGATTTCTTGTCACCTTTTCGAAAAAGTTTATGCTTTCTGATCTGCGATTCAGTCAAGGTTGCAGATAGCTCAATGGCCTGACGGAGTGTGGTAGGGTTGCTACCAGTGACAATGTCTTGTACCGAGTCAGGCAGGCCGTCGATGTACCTTTCGATAGCCTTGTCGAGTGGGGCGACCATAGTCGGGCAAAGTAGACTCAACTCCTCAAACCTATCAGTATATGCCCTGTGTTCGCCACTATCTTGTTTCAAATCATCAAACTCCTTCTCCAACGCTCGTTGTTCATGACGAGGACAAAACTCTCTCATCATAAGTGCTCTCAGTTCAGCCCATGTTTGTGCTAGAGCAACATCTGCACCACGGTCTCTCATTACCCCGTTCCACCATGTAAGAGCCCTCTTCTGAAACACACTCGAAGAAAACTCGACCTTGCGATTTTCCGGACACTGCACGTGGCGAAAGGTATTCTCGATGCTCTCGAACCATTGGAGAAGCCCAGTTGCTCCCTCAGAACCACTAAACTTGAGTGGTTTAGCCGAGTTAAAGTTCTTGAAATTGCATGTACCATTGTTGTTGTTGTTGGCTTGGTTCCATTGAGCAAAGAGATTTGGGAATTGAGCAGCCATCTGCTGCGCAATAATTTCTGCCAGCTCGGCAGTTGCTATCTGGTGTTCGCGTCGAGGAGGCATTCTAAAAGAGGAAAACATGAAAGGAAACAAATAAAATGGTATTGGGTAAGAATAGGATGTTACAATCACTGACCATAATCACGGTTGATGGTCACTTGTTTGAATCATGAAGCAAACAAACAACACCAGGGCTGAATCAAAGCAAATAGATCCTCATAGTGTATCGCGAAGACATGCTCGCCTATAAGTGGACACTCACCCCAAGAGTTCCCAGGTAAGAGTGACTGGTCCGATTATGCGGATTTGTACGAACACTCTAACCTTAGACAGAAAACCCAGGGTACAGGCATTCACCCTTCCAGTTCGCACGTGTTCACACTATTTAGGACCCATAACTTTGACGGGAGTTTTGAAAATTCAAAGGGGTTCAAAACCTTATAACAAAGGGTTCAAAACCTTACAATAGAGGGTTCAAAACCTAGTAATCAATCATCCTAGAACAGATGATTAGCTTTCAAGGCGGTTTTGAAATTTATGTTCTTGTTGTGGTCGTCGCCTAAGGGTAGGTGACGGTATTGTTTTGTGACTAAACGCAAGTAAACTCGCGTTAGGTTCCTAGGAAGGTTATAGACTAGGTCAAAGCATTACTAATAACCTAATTCCCTATAACCATTGGCTCTGATACCATCTTTTCTGTCACACCCTGACCACGTAGAACATACAAAACGTGGCGGAAACGTCGGGGAGTGTCGTAACAGAATCAATTGTTTCAAATCCATGGCAAATGAAGTTTCGTTTTATAAATCAAACATGAAAGTTTACATTGTCTAAACAAGAATCAAAGTGTACATAACATAAATTAACTAGTTCTTGTCTCGTTTTAAGTCACTAAGGCACAGGTCCGCCTAAGTATGTCTTGATAAGTCCTATGCATCATCTCCTGAAAACACATGTGAAAATAGGTACGTCAGCATAAAAATGCCTGTGAGATACATTGGTTTTGTGAAAACGGAATTCATGACTTGAGTTTGAGAAAATGTTTAGTCATGAACCTCGTATTTTGCTTTGTCTTGTAAATCATTTGAAAAACGGTAAGATCAAATGATATGTATAAATAAGAGAACAATGCATGGTTAACTGAATAACCATGTAAAAAAAAGTTTGTATAAGATTTGTCGTTTGTAAAACAATGTCTCATGAAAAGTGTGTTATTTGTATAAAATGTTCTATGTCTCAATTTGAAATGATTCAAATAACGCTACGATATGTAATACCATACAAACACTTATATATAGGAAGTACCAGCGGCGTATCCACCATGCTTGTATCATATTACACATGCCTCGTTACTTAAATCACTTACTCAAACCAAACCATCAAGATGAAATGTTTAACAACGGTAGAAATGTTTATGTATAGTCAAATGGTTACAACGGTTCAAAATGTAGTATAATGTGTTCATATGCTGGATGAGCATATGCAACAGAAATGCAATGTGAAACAATGTACTACGTATGCACACAATGGGCGTAAGTAGCATGAAATGTATTGTAGAGTACAACGGTTCAAAATGTAGTGTAATGTGTTCATATGCTGGATGAGCATATGCAACAGTAATGCAATGTGAAACAATGTACAACGTATGCACACAATGGGCGTACGTAGCATGAAATGTATTGTAGAGTACAACGGTTCAAAATGTAGTGTAATGTGTTCATATGCTGGATGAGCATATGCAACAGTAATGCAATGTGAAACAATGTACTACGTATGCACACAATGGGCGTACGTAGCATGAAATGTAAAGCAATGTACTAAGTACGCACACAATGGGCATACATAGCATAAACACAATGAAATCATGTACTATATATGTACTATCGAACATAGTAGTATATGATGTGAAAACCGGAAAGCATAAAAGTAGCAAGTAGGCACATGTGTTTCACCCCAAAACAGTTTGGAAAACAGTAAAAGAGGGGTTCAATGTACTCACCTGAGATTGCTTTGAATTCCTTGTATAATAACCAGATAATGCTAGAGGTCACGGGATATCAAACGGCACCTAATAGGTAGCTATATTAATATACCGGACCAAAATCGGAGGGTCGGATAGTATGCGGGTTCGTAAACCAAACGAGTATGGAGACTCGTGTAATATGGTTTAACAAAGCCTACATACTAAAATGAAACCTAACCTAAGTGCTTACGCCCCATCATGACCCGTTTAGGTAGCTTAGGCTACCCTAACGCGTCGTTCGCGTAGAACGCGTCTGGAACGCCTAACATCGTGACCACAAGGTATAACCTCGGAAGGTTATAGCTATGGTCACCTAATGTGTTTGGTCGGATCCTAAAGATCGACCAAATGGGTCGGGTTCGAAAGTATAAGCGATGGTTTAGATCGCTTACCTTACGACCCTGTATAAGCACTAAACTAAAAGTGACGAGCTAAGCATGTTAGAACATGCTTAACTAAGTTTAGAAAACAGGTTTGACATCAAAACAAACGGCTTTGATGCTCATGAGTAGTTTGGTTACAAAATATGCAAGAATGCACATTTTGGCCGAAACTACGACCCGTCACTGAGCCTAGTTAACGTGGTGATCAGTAGGTATAGTTACTACGGACCATAACCATCGTGATCACGCTCACGTTATGAAGTTCCATGAACTTCGCATCGACCATAGGCTGGTCAATGCAGAAAGTCAACAAAACGTTGACTTTCGGACTCGAAAAGCGAATAAAAGAGCGAAAGAAGACTTACGGAGGGTCCCCGAGTGCTAATCAAGACCAAATAGCTCAGGTATGAAACAATGGTTTCAACTTAGAGCTTTAGGTCTGATTTTGTGGGTTTTAACTCAAATGGGGGGGGTATTTATAGGAAAGGTGGAACCGTTAGGATCGTTTTATCGAATATCGTGCCTTGATCTCGTGCGTACACGTGTCCCTGAATTAAATACACTGAATCTGACCCTTGGCCCTTCATTTGGGTGAAAAGGCATTGCCCTTTGATCGTTCGAAAGGCCAGATTTTGCATTAAATGCAAAATCTTTCTGTCAGACATGTTCACGCGCCCCGCGTAAGGATTTGGTAAATCCTTACGCGCCCCGCCTAAGGTTCCCAGACCAGAATTTTCAATTTTGGTCCCTGCACTTCAGAAACACGTAATTTGGCCCATTTTTGGCACTTTTAAGCCCCGTTAACCTCATTTCAAGGCTCTAAGATGAAGTTAAAGTGTAGGGGACTTGAAATATGCTCAAAAATATTCCGGATGTCGGTTCGTTTGGCCGTACGATCGCGATGTTCGCTTAATTACGACGGAATGCGCATAAGCGCGAAAGACGATCCAAATGACGCGACGAATGGATTTTTCTCATGCCAACCACTAAGGCATAATATAAGGATGCTTATATAAATTTTTGGATGTCCGGATGTATTCAGAACGTAAGTTATGCGCGAAAGTGCAAACTTATGCACTTTTTGACACTTTTAGTCCCTGAATGATCCAAAAGTTTGTTTTAGCATCCCAAACCCCTCAAAGCCTATTTCTAAGCTATGTAAAGGATATTTAGGGTATGTTTAACTTATGGACATGTTCCGGAATGTTCGTTACAGTTCAAATTGGCATACTTTCGCAGTTTGTCAAGTTTAGTCCCTGTAAGTGAATTAACTTGTTTTTGCTATACCAAAGCCTTCAAAACTTATTTCTAAGTTATGTAAAGGTTATTTAAGGTACGTTGAGTATATGTTGATGTTCCGGAGTATTTGTCGCATTAAACTGAGTACGTTTACGCACCAGTTTGCGTATAATTCTCTAGAAAGTGATGTAGAGTTTGAAATTGAACCGGAATTGTTATGTGTAAAAGATGCACATATTTATACAAGATCCCAAGTATGAAATACAATATTTCATTGGTTTGGTATTTGTTTGATGGTCGCGGTGACACAGGTGTCACAATGTCTTCCATTTTTGGGCCTCCGCAACCACGCTATTACTAGTCAGGTCGTGTTCCTTCCTTGTATATTTTGTGAATATTTATTTAGTTTGATATGTTTATGGTCGGGTGGTTGGGTGGTGTTGAGTTTTTGATGTTATGTTTGGGTGGTGGAAGTTGGCGGTGTGATGTTTTAAAAGAAAAACATAAAAAAACTATAAAATGAAAAATACCAAAAAGAAGTTTGTGGTTTGAGTGTGGAACTTTTGGTTGGTGTTGAAAAGGTTAAGCGATCAAAGCCTCTCAAAACCAAACATTGGGGTCAATGTATCCCAAGTGTGGGGATGAGGGGAATTTTTTGAGATTTTTGAAAAACATTTAAATCAAGCGAAAAATGTGAGAATTTGAACACCTTGAATTAACCCCAAATGATGCACCGGCAACCCTTAATACCCTTTATTGTTGGTGAGAGTTGAAGCCACACATGTAAATAAATAATACTTATCTTTGATGAGAGTGGCAACGGGTGGGGGTGCATTAGAACTTGGGCTTGAATGCGGTTTGAGTCTTTAGTTGGATATGAATGCGAAAAGGATAAGGGCATTTAGGTAGCCTCGTCTTTAGTGTGTGTGAGTGTGGGATTTAGGGGGTTAGACCTCATAAATTATATATATGAGCATGGTTGCGAGAGGGGCGGGGGTTTGGACATTTAGTTGCCCAATTTTGTGCCTAAAAGCCTATCGTTTGTTACCCCTAGCTAGTTACCTAAAAATTTACCCAATTTGGCCCGATCTTATAGTATTAGTGGTTGTTTAGTAGTATGTAATTTAATTTGTTTGCATTGAAAAAAAAACAGAAAAGGAAAGAAAAAATGGAAAAAAGCAATGAAAAAGAAAAAATTGATGTTGAGTTGTCTTGTATATAGAAGTTTAAGTTTGGTAGTTATTTGTTTGTTTCATTGTGTAATAAAAGACCGGGTTAAGTTATTCGCTACTACATATATATTCCATTTCCTACCCGTACACCTAGCCACGTTACAACCTTAAAAGTCCCTTTGATTTGCATTCATGTTTGACACATTGTAGGAGAAGGATCGATTTAGGTACAAGCTTATAGTTGTGCAACCGCCCGTTAGCCTTTGTGTGTCTAGCTTATAGTTGCTAGTGCTTACTTGTTGCCGAGAGGAGAGACATAGCGAGGGGTGCGTTATTTTGGGGTGTTAAGAAAGGGGTAGTAAAAGGATTACATGTTTATGCTTGGTTTATGTGATCGCTTGTTTTGAAAACATTTTGATGAGTTGCTTGGGACAAGCAACGGTTAAGTGTGGGGATGTGACGGGTGGTCCATAGGACAACCCTTAATGATGTTAAAAGACGAATTTATCCTTCACTTGATCGCGTAATTATCTTGAATTAGATAACTACAGTTGCATATGTTTCAGGTACACTTTAGAGCTTAAAATGGAAAAAAACGCAGCTTTGCATGGTTTGGAATGGAACGGGTCGCGCATGGAAGGAACAAAGAAACAAAACCCAAGAATTAGGGCTCCACCGTAAGTTACGGTGGCCACCGTAATTTACGGTGGCCCTGAAATTCACATTTTCCTGCCGTAACTCAGTAAAGATTCACCGTAACAATCTGAAGTCCACCGTAATTTACGGTGGAGACCGTAAATTATGGTGGAGGCTGCGAGGAAAAGTGTAACTGCCCTATTAAACGGTTTTTATGGGTGTCTTTTCACATTATTCATGATTGGACGTTTTCTTATCATCTTGGGGGCGATTTTGGCTGGTGCTACCTTGTTCTAAATAACTCTAAACATTTGGTTCTTGTTTTTGATTCATATGAACTTGAATTTGGATGTTATGATGATCAACCGAACAATGTCCGGCTAAATTTATGGTGATCATCCTAGGTTGAAGGTTTGTCTAAGACATTTGTGTTTTGATTCTTTTTTCTAGAATAATAGACTTGCTATGATGGTTTGTTTATTATGGTGTGTTGTTTGCTTGTTCGTAAATTGTTAATTTGTATGTTAATCTTAGTCTAAACCATACGTTCTTGGTGCCGTTGGCAATCGAGATATCATGGACGGAATTAGGATTGGGTATTGATTAATTGGTCATCGGGTAACAACCTCGCGTTCTAGGAATCCGAGTACTTAAGTTCCCTTTCATCACAACAAGTAATAACACATGAACCATGTCTATGTGGTTCTTTCTAGTTGAATATTAACATGAATGTCAAAGCAAACCGGAAACTTAGGATGGTCATTTGTCTCTAAATTGATTACAAAACCAATTCGCAATTTAATTAGTAATTTTAGTTTTAAGAATCAAACAAACAATCCAACTCGTGAATTTACTTTTTATTACAAATAGGTTAATCTTAGTTAACTTAGATACACTTCTAAATAACACATATTCCACAAACTCCCGGTGTTCGATACCCACTTACCGCTAGCTATTAGTAGTAATTGGATTAAATTTGAGTGTGACCACGACATCACTTCAGTAAGTTAGACATGGAGGTTGTTTTGAAGGTATCAACCAATAAATGGAGATTGTTGTCACATATTGAAGGGTCTGCCCCCATAGAAGGGGGTGTTGTTTTTTCCATATTCTAGACGAAAAAAGTAAAAAACAAACTTGATGCCATATTCTCTCCATCAGTGAAGAAAACTACTATAGGTGAGTGCTTCGTGCTCTTATGTGTTGCCACTAAGTACTTATGTAATTAAGTGTGTTATTTGACTTTGTGTATTATCGTGCGCAGGTTCCGTTGGTGGCAAATGCAGATCCCCTCTTTGTTGGGCTGAAGCGGGTGACAGCCAAATCACAGGTTTAGAACTTGTAATTGAAAACTCTGAAAAGATCATTCAGATTAGGAATCGGATGGCGGCAGCGCGTGGTCGCCATAAAAGCTACGCTGGCAAGCGTAGGAAACCTTTGGGAATTCGCTGTAGGCAATCTTGTGATATTGAAAGTCTCACCCTGGAAGGGTGTGGTGCGCTTTGGGAAGCGCGGTAAGCTTAATCCACGTAACGTCGGGCCATTTAAAATTTTGGAAAGAATCGCTAAAGTGGCATACAAACTCGAGTTACCCAATGAATTGGGTAATGTTCACGACATTTTTCACATCTCAAATCTGAAGAAGTGTTTGTCCGACGAAACGCTTGTTGTACCGTTACAAGAGTCGAAGATTGACGACAAATTACAGTTGTTGAGGAGCCTATTGAAATCATGGATGGGAAGTTAAGGTTCGTAAGCACAGTTGAATCCCAATCGTGAGAGTTCATTGGGACTCAAGATGTGGACCGGAGTTCACATGGGGACGCGAGGATCAGATGAGGCTCAAGTATCCTCAATTCTTCAAACCTGCTGAATCGAATCCTGATGCGACTAGTGAATTTCGAGACGAAATTCCCTTTCAAGTTGGGGATGATGTGGTACTCGAGGAAAACCCACAGTCATCTTGATCTACTTATCACTTCACTCCTCTATGACTGCTTATCAAATTTCGGGACAAAATTTCTTTCAAGTTGGGGATGATGTGACAACCCGAACTTTTATGGTTAGTGTAACCTGATTCCATGATCGTTAAACTAGTATTGTTAGGTGTGCTCATTATGTAATTCTAGTAAACATCTTTGATTTTTACTTGATTGATTATTTGAGACTTAGTTGTTATTATGTGTTTGTGGGTTGGTTAAGCTTAGCCGCACACCACCTAAGTCGCACACTAGAACCAGGCCACACCTTTGTTCTTTTTGCTTGTCCTCGGCCCAAACGAAGCCTAACGTTGAGCCCAGCTCTCATCAAGGCGTATACACACACATACAGCCTTGTGTGATTCCCACAATATTACAAAACACAAACTTATCAAACCCTAAACTCTCCTCCTCACTCATGAATGTTAGCAGCCCCTTCTCTCGATCACTCGAAGCCCTTGTTTCCAATCATCTTGATTTCCACTCTACAATCCGATTAGTGTTTTGCTTTACCACTGTTTGATTGTTTAAGAATCGTTATTGGGTGTTATGTTCGAATACATGTTTGCATGATGATCAATGTTTATGGGTGTATCTACCAGAACTGTTAATGAACATTTTGTGGTAACAAACTGTTAGGAATTAATGTTTGAATGATTGATTATATTGTTAGATACCATAATACTCAGGTAATGATTAGGGTTCATAAGAATTGGGGTTCAATGAGTTGTGGATTCATGGATCAGTATGGATGGTTGATGTTATTAAAGATGTACATAATATGTATTCATGTATGTCTGTGTGTATGTTTGTGAATGTGTTAATGATGAGTAACTCGATGGTATGAGTGTGATACTGTGATAACTGATCTATTTGATTAATGATCATAAGCTAATGATTCGGTAATGATTAGGGGTTATTAGTGAGCCACAAAAGTTGTGAAATCACGATTGTAACTCGATAATATGATTAATACTCGATTCGGATGTTAATGTGGTTGTTAACTGGTAACTTGTTATTGCTTGAAAATATGAATGCAAGATGAATGTTGTAATTATGATTTTAAAAAGGAAACTGTTAAAATAATTAGAGTTGGGGATTAACTGTGCACTGGATTGATTGGGTTGTGAGTGTCGGTTATGGAAATTGTAGGGAAAGATTAACCGGGTCAATCGCACACTTAGGCCCTGGTCGCACATTACCTAGGCCGTGTATTGTTATTGGGCCGCATTGCATATGGGTCGCGCATTACGGAACCTCACGTTCTCGGTCCAGTCGCACAAAGACATTGAGTCGCACACTTTATAGCGGGTCGCACACTTTGCTGGTGGGTCACCTGGGTTGGGCCGCACATATGTATTGGGCCGTATATGCGGGACCACATTGGCCAGTGAACCATGAACAGGAAACGAACCGCACATCACCTACAAGTCGCACACTTGAGTGTGGACCGCACACGCATACCTTCGAATGGGTTGTTTGTGTATGTGAGCCTTACGTGGAACTTGAAATGTGCATACTTGATTATGGTTGCTAGAATAAGTGTTTAGATGCGAGACTAAATTACATAAGTAAAACTGATTGTTACAACGGATGTTATGAACGGTTGTGTTGCAAGATTACTCTATACGACTTGCATAATGATGTGTGTTTTACTTGTATGCTACTTATGTGATGTGTACGAAAGATACGTGATATATGTGAATACGAAACTGACTGTCTTTGGTAACCGTGGTAGGGTATGTTTGACCAATTTGGGACGGGTAACATAACATACCGAGCAATCTAAGGTGAGTTCACTACTCTTTGAGCATGCGTCCTGGTGGGTGGGACAAACAAACGGGTATTCCTGAGAGGAATACGTCTTTTCTGGGTTAAACTGGGATGTTGGATAATACACTCACACCTATCACCTTAAGTCCCATCTTACTACCGAACTAGTTACCTGAGAGGTAACAGGGTATTAGTTGATAGCGCTATTAGGCTTGACAACCTCACACCGTACCTGAGAGGACGTGCGTGAACTAATGACCTTAACCACATGACCAATGTTTGATAGGGCATCGGGGACGGGAAAACAAACTGACGCCATCTTGCGGTATCGGGTTATTATCAATATGCTTTTAAATTGAACTAAACACTTGGCAACTAAACGATTTTACAAAACTGTGAACCCGCCAGCTTTATGCTGATACACTTGTCTGCATGCTTGCAGGTTATTAGATATGTGGATGTGGAACTTGCTGTCTGGAATGCTGGAGAGGTCATGAGTCGAGATACATGGAAACACGAAACAAGACTAATTGGTTACATACACTTGGGCTTTGAATTGAATAAACATTGAATATTGCTTCCGCTGACCACGTTGAGTTATAATTAATGTTTTGTAATACTTTATTCTAATAAATGAAAACTTTTATTTGAAATCTTGTTATGAGTTCAATGTGATTGGTGGCTAGATCCTGATACGTCAAAGTTTTATTTGAAATCTAGTTCGCGTTATCAGATACCTGTTAAACCTGCTAAGACACGATTTGCCAACCCTAGTTCTGCAGCATTGATGCGTACTTTTTTATTTTGCAAAAAGCACATGATCAGATTTTTGTAAATTAAACGTAAAAAGCATTACAAGGCCGTCAGTAAGAACTAATCTTAACTATTTCTTTTGAATTATAATTTAATAAACTTATTAACGATCATTTTATGTGAAAAAAAAAAAAAAAACAAAACAAAAACAAACAGGAAACATGATAATAAAAGGCCGTCAAATCCGAAGGGATGAGACACTAGTAAGTAAAAGGTACACACCACAACTACCACAAGAGGATGTTGGCCTCTAGCACCTCAACCCAACCTCAATAATGTCACCATTATTGTGGCTCGCTTTCAATAGCTACCATCTTTACTATCTTTCATCATTGTTTTTTTAATAAAAATAAAAACAATAATAAAAAAAATTAGTAAACTGCCATTTTGGTCCTTATGGTTTGGCCAGTTTTGCCATTTTAGTCCAAATCTCAAACTTATTACATCTGGGTCCCTGTGGTTTGCATTTTGTTGCTATTTTAGTCCAAAACTCAAAATCCCTCATTTTTTACTGTTTGAACTCCCCTTTTTTGTCTTTATCTGCAGGGGTAGTTTGGTCATTTAATGTTCATTAAATCAATTTATTTATTAATAAATGAATTAATAAATATCTCTCATGTTATTCTAGAGAGAGAGAGAGAGAGAACCTCTCATTGTCTGCAAAGAATTTAAACAACTGTGTTTCTAGAGAGAGAAACATTCAACGCAAAATCTAGGGTTTGAATAAACACAGGATGAATGCGGTAGGTAGACACGGTCAAAATTCTTAACTGTTTTTCTCTCCACTCACACTATCTATGGCGGTGGTTATAGATCTCCTGCAACGCCCTAAGAAGCCGTTAATCACCTCATCGCCGCCATCTATCTCCGCCGCACATGACCGGAGTTTGAACCAGTACAATCACGCATCCAGCCGGCTTCTTCCACTTCCAAATTCCACCACCAGCAGCTTCAGTTCACATCGAATCTGTTCTCATTTGGCATTTCATTCATCTAAATCAGGTACAGTCAACTTTTCGTTCCTGTTGATTGACATATACAATATATAGTGTTTGTAGGTGTCAGTTTAAGATTGTTGTGGATGTTCTCCGTTGGATTGTTGCAGGGGAGAAGATGAAGAGATTGTTGTGGGATTAGGGTCTGGTGTGTGATGATTTTGGGGGAGATTATTTGGGGAAGATGAAATTACGGGGCAATATAATCTGTTGTGTATATTTATTAGGCTCAGATCTGCCGGTTTTGATGATGTTCTTGATTTTCTGGAGAAGGTGATCGGAGATGATGGTGGTTGCTTTGGGGGATTTACGGTGATGGATAGTGATCGGAGATGATGTTGGAGAAGGTGATCGGAGATGATGGTGGTGCGCCGTGAGAGATGGTGGTTCAGATCTGCCGGTTTTGATGATGTTCTTGATTTTCTAGGTTTTGATGATGATGTTTGAAGATGAATTTTCTGGGTTTTGAAGATGAATTTTCTGGGTTTTGATGATGTTCTAAGATGATATTCTTGATCTGGGTTTTATTGCAAAAAAAATGAAATTTAAAAAAAGACCAAATTGCCGCTGCACTAAAGGACAAAATAGGAGGTTGTAACACTAAAAAAAAGGGTTTTTGAATTTTGGACTAAAATGGCAACAAAATACAAACCACAGGGACCCAGATGTAATAAGTTTGAGATTTGGACTAAAGTGGCAAAACTGGCCAAACCACAGAAACCAAAATGGCAGTTTACTCTAAAAAAATATATATTATTATGAATTTAATAATTTTAATAACTCCTACAGCTTAAAAATGTGATATAAATGATGTAATCACCTATAGACAGTTATAACTAATTTATTGCAAAATATTAATGTGCACAACAATAGACTGATTGAGAAAGGTAGAACCGACGATACGAAATTTGGATCACTAATGGACAACCAGAGAGGGTATCATCATAGCACAAGTGAAACCACCCGATCTCTACTAGGCATAATGCATATACACCAATTCAATAGAAAACCCAATAAATATGGGAAGAACCCTCTTGTGAGAATCGAATACAAGACCTATTAATCTCAAACCCTTATCCCAACCTCAAAATATCACTAGACTATAAAGCTATTGGCATAGAATCTTACTTATTCATGTACGAAGAGTGATTTATTTTATTTTATTTTAATAGAACTCTGTTGCCTACTTTAAGAGCACAATGAGCACTTGTAGAAAAAGTTGTGATGACGACCACCCAATTTGCATCATGCAATAAATATTTTTGGATGATCTAACCTTTTGATATAAAAATGGAGTTCCAGTCCAAGACACTAGCACATGCGCTTCACTTGTTATGTACCAACCGAATATTATATAATATATTTATATATATAGCAATAAAGTTGAAGTTGTTTGCATCAGTTCTAGATGACATCCATACCGTCAACTGTAGCTGCATATGCGTGTGTGGGGTTCTTGAAACTTATAATTTAGCCACTTATATCAATCAGTCTTATCCATGTTAACTATTTCTTTTGAAACAAGACTTGAAGAGATACCACGTTTTTTACAGCTTGGAGTATAAGCTCACTGGTTTAACTATTAAATTTATTTTAATTTAATGTTAAGCATGATAACTTTTTTCACCCAAAAAACCTTTCAAACTTTTTTCAGTTCACTCAAAACAAGTAAGGGGACGTTTGATTCACAGAATGATTTGGAATTGGAATTGGAATTTGTATAGAAATTAGAATTTGAAGGAATTGGATTTGGAATTTAAACATTCCAATTGGAATTGGAATCTCAATTCCATTTTTGTTGTATTTGGTTGTCAAATGAATTGGAATCCATCACTCCGGCACCCACAACCACCAGTTCGGGTCGAAACGGTTCGCGTCGAAACGGTTCGGGTCGAAACGGTACGCGTCGAAACGTTACGGGTCGAAACAGTTCGATTCGAAACGGTACTGGTTGAAACGGTAAGCGTCGAAACGATTTGATTTGAAACGATACGGGTCGAAACTGTTCGCGTCGAAACCGTTCGCGTCGAAACGGTTCGGATCGAAACCAGTATGGGTCAAAACGATTCGGATCGAAACGGTATAGGTTGAAACGGTGCGGGTCGAAACGGTCGAAGATTCCAATAAATTTACTTTAATTCCTTCACATATAGGAAGGATTTTGAATTCCTTTAGTTAAAGTAATTTGAAGGAATTCATGCCTAATTCCAATTCCAATTCCATTGTCAACCAAACAAATGAAGATTGGAATTGGGATTTCAATTCCATCAAATTCTTTGAACCAAACATTTTAAGAGATGGAATTCAAATTCCAATTCTCTTAAATTCCATTGAATTCTTGTAAACCAACCCCCCCCCCCTAAGATGTAATTAAGAGTTCGTTTGATCACTCAATACAGTTTAATTGTATTTCATTTCAGATCAACCAATTATTATCGCTTAACATCTCTCTCTCTTACAGACAGACGAAGACAAGAATTTCGCCTAAGACCCACTGTAGTGGGGTGTGAAATTTGGTTTTTTTTCTTCCATAACGCCCCGAACACCACGACGGGCGGTGTTATGGGGGCTTTTTTGGTGGGTGGCGCCATGCATATAGCGGCGCAATACGTGTTTGGTTTTCAAACTTTGACCAATCAGAAACAGTTAAGGGTTTTTATAATTAATTAAAAAACTGAAAATTAATAATTAGGTAATGATGGGTAGGGACTTTATGACTACGGCCTTAAGTGACATAACGCCCCATAAAGCCCCTGTGTGACATGGCACGACACGTATCGCATAACGCCCACAAAGGAGCTTTATGACTACGGCCTAATTGGAGCATATTATCACAACGCCACCCTTTATAAAATCTATTTCAGCCACAACAAAAACCAATACACGCAAGCAAAATGTTAATATTCTTGGACAAATAGCGTTCGATTTGACAAGGTTGCAAATTAATTCACAATTTATGGGTCTGTTTGGTATGGAGTAATAGAATAGATGAGAGAATGAAATGAACGAGGTAATGGAATGGACAACGGAATGAAATGGATCATTCCATTCCATTGTGATGTTTGGTTACTCATATGTGAATAGAATGAATCATTACTTTGTAAAATTTGATAAACAAAAAAAGATGAAGTAACGAAACACAACTGTATTAAAAACGACAAAAATATAATTGCCTCAATAATAATAATAATAATATATTAATGATAAAAAATTAATAATAGATTTTTGATATATATTAATATTAGTATGAATATTAATAAATATAAATATAAATACAACTAAAAGTATAAGTATAAATATAAATATAAATATAATAATAATAATAATAATAATAATAATAATAATAATAATAATAATAACAACATATTTCTTTCCATTCCTTGAAGGAATGGAAAAAAAAACATCTACATATCAAGGAATGGAAATTATTATATTTGGAAGGATTTACATTACTTTGGAATGCTTCATTCCATTACCACATTATAACCAAACATGTTTATTTTCATTCCATTAGAATGATCCATTCCATTCCACCTTCCATTCTTTCATACCAAACGCTACCTAAGTTATAAATGGGTTGTTTGGATGTAGTTGCAATAATTAAACTTTTTATTTATGTGATATCTAACCTTTCTTTTATTAGTTGAAGTCGTAATTGAAAAAGAACAAAAAGTAAATAATCATAACTATAGCCCGATTCTATCATATTGGGAAATAAAAAAGAAAAGATTGGAGAAATACTTGCTTTAACTCCAAATTTACAAGTGTTTTGTCACACCTTTAGTAAACACAATGAATGTTATAATACAAGTACAAGTTATTACAGCAGCACAAGGGGTTTTTAATTAAGTAATAGTAATAATAATTTCAGCAACAAAGATGATGCTAGATGCAATCATAACAGAAATTGAGTTGTCACTGTCATCAAATAAGTAATAAAAATACAATAATACTCATAATACCCAGTTGAAGATATTGAGGATAATCGAAGGAGAAAATGAACTTTTCTTTCTTAAGATTGATTGATTATTCAAGAGGAGTAATGAAGAAAGAGAAATTAATTAAGCATTCAAATTCAAATACATAGATAGATTTATAACAAGAAATGGAACATCCAAAATGAAAGAGATGGATATTTTAATAAACTAAATTTGTTTTTTTATACAATGATGATGATGATGATCACAAACCAAAAGTTACCTGGAAGATACAGGGTTCAAAGCTCGGGCGAATCCATTCATGGCGCCGTAACTCTTGGAGCTAAACCCTAAACATCCCAATAGACCTTGCTTGTAGTGTAAATACGTCTTCCTCCTCAGCTCCTCTGCTTGTGCTCGGTTTGTTGTGTAATGCAGCTCGTGTGGTGAACGCGCCACCCTCTTCTTACCGGCTCCATTCACCACCGCCTTTCTCACCCCTGGTTTCACCGCCTCCGTCGCTTTGTTCTTGACGTCTGATGATTTCTTACTTGACGACCAGAACTTGTGATTCCCGTTGGTGCTTCGTCCTTCGCTTTTGCTTCTGTACAGAAACTCCTTCAAAAACACCCAACGTTTGGAGGTCCGGCCCACGGATGAAGCACCATCCTCCTCGGTTTTTGCCTCATCTTTTGCTGCTTCTTCTTTAATCTCTTCCGTGGAGTCCTCCAGCCACTGAAACGCGTCGTTCGTCCTCATCGGTGACATAGATCTAGCTCGTCTCCTGGATCTGGAGCTAAGCTTGGAATCTCTACCTCTTCCGGGGTTATTCTCATCGTCGTCACTCAACTCGTTCTCAAGCAATGGCGCTAGTACCTGAGGCCGTTCCAGGTGCGACGAGAGCTTCATCGGCCGGATCTGTCCGTTTAAGAAGAGTTCATCGGCGGAGCTCATGGATCCAGCCGGAACACTTCCTTCAAACTCAAAACCTTCAACAGGAGTAGCAGTAGAAGAAGAATCTGAGGTATCCAGATAGGAAGAAGAGTTGGAGAGCATGAAGTGGATAGGACTCGCCGGAGCACTATAGAAAAATCCACGGCCGGGACTGGATGGAGCGCTAACGAAAGGCGTAGAGCAAGCGCTGTCGTCGAAGTCATTGTTGCCCGGATCTTCCTCCATTCACTTGAGAAGAGAGAGTGAGAGAAAGAGGGGAGGGGAGGTGAGTCTATTGATTTCTATCTGCTTGCTTGTTCGAGGTAAATGTCTTTCTTCATTCCTCCAATATATTCCTACTTTTTTTTAACACTACACCTATCTAATCTTAATATAATATAATATATATTATATTATATTATATTATATTATATTATATTATATTATATTATATTATATTATATTATATTATATTATATTATATTATATTATATTATATTATATTAGGGTAAATTACATTTTTCGTCCTTTATGTTTGTATCAAATTGCAACGGATACCCTTTAACTTCAATAATTACGGTCACAGTCCTTTTTTTGTTAAAAGCATTATACTCTACGTCCTTTAATTCTAACTTGGTTAAAATTTTCAGTTAAATATGACATGTGCCCTACTCATGAGGGTATTATTGTCTTTTCACGTTCTAATACAATAAAAAAAAATTAAAACTACTTATTCTTCAGTTCTCTCCCTCTCTCACTCTAACACCCACCAACACCACCATTAACCACCTACCACCACTCTCTCTCTCTACTCCCTCCCCTCTTTCTATCTGTCTCTCTCTCTCACTCACAACCAAACCCACACCACTGCGGGTTCAATCGCGAAATCTGATGTTCATTCGAGAAATCTGATAAAGGGGCGTCGACGGATAAATCTTATAAAGGGCGACTACGGATTTTGAAGGTAAACTATAAAAAAACCTGATGTTAAATCGAGATTGAGTCATTGTTCTTTAGTTTGAAGGTAAATCTAATGTTCAATCGAGATCTGTTACTCGTAGGTAAACCGGGTTTGGTGGTGGGCTTTGGCTGCTGAATGAGAGGGTGAACCGGGTTTGGTGGTGGTGGTGGGTTTGGATGGGTTGACTGTGGGTGGGATTAGCCGATTAGGGAGGTGGTGGGTGGAGGACGGTGGTGATGTGGTGGTGAGGGAGATGGCGATTTTAGAGAGAGATAGATAGAGGGTGAAGGTGGTTGTTAGGAAGCTGCTGGTGGTGCTCATGGTTGGGGCGGTGGTGGGACGGTGGTGGTGATGGAGATGCATATGGTTGTGGCTAGAATGGCTAATTTTGCTCGGTTTCGAAACATATATGTTTATTCTTCTTCCTAAAGAAGATGGTGCATTAATTCAGTAGCTAGCGTTGATAAATTTTGATTTTACTTGGAAAATCATGCTTTTAATTCTAATCGGAACAACTAGGATCATAAGATGCTTCTTGTTTTTGGAAACAGTGTCAACAAATAGAATCTAGGATCAAATGACTAAATTGCTCTCATGTGCAATTCACATGTCATATTTAACTAAAAGTTTTAACTTAGTTACTCTTAAAGGACCTAGGGTGTAATGGGTTTTCCAATTAAAAGACTGTGACTGTAATTATTGAAGGTAAAGGGTATCCATTGCAAGACGATACAAACATAAAGGACGAAAAGTGTAATTTGCCCATTATATTATATTTTATATTGCAACAATTTCACATTTTCTTTAATTATTAGATATTTTTCTTCATTACTTTATTCTTATCCTTATTGTTATTGTAACTAACAAAACTAAATTCAAAGTTAAACAAAACAACCATCTCCTTATTTAACTTCAATCAAATGTAACTAAAAAACACTAAATTCAAAGTTAAACAAAACAACCATCTTCTTATTTAACTTCAATCAAATGTAACTAAAAAACACTAAATTCAAAGTTAAACAAAACAACCATCTCCTTATTTAACATCAATCAAATACACACACGCAAAACTTACTATCTATTACCAAAATGCTAGCAGTATCATTCTCTGATAAAAAAATTGTGAATTTAGGATCTTGATGAAATTCTTGACCTTGAATGTGTATCGACACGTGAAATGTGCGGAACCCAATCACGTGTGTGGAATGAACACGGAGATGTAATTACAACTGATTTCTATTACTGATTTGACAGAGTTTACACCACGAAACCAAACGGGCAGAGCTTCGCCTCAAGAATGTCAAAAAGTTACAAATGAACTAAACAAGACTACTATATATAGAGGTGTGGGTTCGAACCAAGCACACATGGCTGCCTTCGTACAAAGCCTGCCTTTGCTTCAACATTTGATTTCTTCAATACAACACCTTGTCTTGTATCGTTCGATCCAGCTATGTTCCGCGATTGACGCAAACGATAGACATATGCACTCCCAGACGACAGACTTCCCCTTGGATATTGTTGCAGTCAATCTCGTGGCTTTCTGACTTACTCTGAGTGTTTTAGAAATGTTGACATTGTCAGCAACACAGACTCCCCAAATTCTAACAGAATCCTTTTGAATCTGTTTTCAGCTTCAGCTGCTCCCCCTTTCGTTAAACTCTATCATCAGGCTCCCCCTTGCTTTAAGCTTCCGTGCTTTTAGCTTCTAGGATCGACACCTGTCTACAAGCTCCACAAGTTCCTCCAGGATAGTCACCTTGCTCTTTGATTGCAAGCTTGTCTTCAGACTCCCCTTAAGCTCAGCTATCGGGATCGTAGTCTGGCACTTTCATCTGCAAATCTCAAACCATTTATAAGAAATTTGACAATGTAAGATAGAAAATCTTGCTCTAAATATATAACATGAATAAGCTGGAGCATTTCAAATATGTGATTGCACAGGACATCGTTTTTTCACAGAAATTTGGAATCTATATTTAATAGAGAAAGCGTTTTGGATTTCCAGAATCGATAACCTGGCTCTTAATCACACAAGAATTTAACAATTTTAGTTCAAGATCGTAACCCGCCTCTATGCATCAGATACAACAGTTTAAAAATCCAAAAACCTCTCAGATAATCTTCCGAGTCCAATTTAATGACCTTGAAGATTTTCACAAACTGTTTTTGATGTTGCATTTAAAAGTTCAGCTTTCAAGTTAATGAACTTATTTATTTTCAGAAACATGTTCAGCATATTTAGATTTTAAAAACTTAGCTTCTTAGACAGCGGTTGTCGAAAATAAAATAGAAACAAAATATTTTTGTATTTTTCTGAAACATAAAGCAATAAAGAAATATTTCCAGACAATATTTTTGTTTGAGTTCGTGTCAGAGGATCATATCAGTTTATGACAAATCACTAGCACCGTTGAGCTTTAAACACTTTAAGTTATAAACGATTCACTTAGATTGTCAGTATACTGATCCACTTAAATTTTCACACAAATTTCAACTGATTCGAGATACGAGATTTAGTGTTTTAAGCACTTAGCTTATTCGCGTGTCCCACCTTAGAATATACTCCCGTATCAAGATTCCCTAGATTCAGTCTTACTACAGGTGAGTATACTATATTGATATCTGTTCTCTGGGTTAGTGCGAGACCTTGAGAGCTCAGGTATGAACTACCTTTCAATCAAAGAGATGAAGGCTCGACTTGAGGTGTGTCCCACTTAGGGATCTTCTTTACAACTGCACTTGATTCATATCTTTCGATATGTTTCAATTTTTATGCAGAAGGTAAGCTTTAAGCGCGTAAAGTATTATACGAGGTCTAGGCCATTGCTTCCACAATATCAGAAGACCAAGTATAATACCCCAGATATCAAATAGTATAAAAACCTAGTATCTCAAAATCTGGCAACCTCTCAAACGAGATTTTAGGGGTTACCCATATATCCAAGAAATGTTCCCCACAAGATAAGCAAGTATATTTATATTTAGGTTTATATCTCGAATTCAATCTACTAAGCGTGTAAAAACCTATTGGTATATCATCAGTGAGACTGTTTATCACATTTAACTTTCCATTTATTTTGCGTACTGTGATTGTCTACTGATGTACTATCATTTCCTCTTTTTACGCAAAACTTTTTTTAATTTTATCATGTTTTTGGCTTTTTCAAATTTTCAAATGTTTTTGTATTTTCTGAAAATATTTACTCCCCTTAAAATCCAAAACATTTAAAGAAAATTTGATAACCGATGTAGATAGCTTTGTCTCGCCATCCATTTTCTGCAATAATATGCTCTGTTTTGCAGAAAGTACCCCCATGATTTACAACACATTGATTTTTGACAGTGGTAAAACCATTTTCAATTGTGAAATAATCATGTTTGTTCCGCCGTGAGGGTTTCGGCATATTCACTTAAAACATCTTTTTGAAAATTTTTAATTTTTGACAAAATTTAAAACAACCATATTTTTTTCATTTTTCAGTTTTTGACAAGATAAAAAAAACATATTTTTGGTTTTTAAATTTTTTCAGTTTTTTAGGATTTGTAATATGTTTATTTATGTACATAAATGAACAAACTCCCTGTTTCAGTTACAGGGATCAGCAACCTTCTCCTCTTGTGCCAGGCTGCTCCAATACTCCTCTTGTTGACATTCAGTTGTCTTCGAGAGCACCTGCACATTCAACTAATTTGATCATTTGAACAATGCAACCCAAGCCTGTTTGGACTCATGTAACTGAACATAAATCTTTCCAGGTAGAACTGGATAGTTTCGTTCGTTCTTCTCAAAAACATCTTCATTTTCATTATCACTCACAGAAGTCTTTGTTTTTGCCACCCAAGTTTGTCCTTTTAAAACATTCCTTCGATAAAATCTTGAATCATTTTGAATGTTTTGTTTTGACAACTCATTTTTAGGTTTCCAAATTTGTTTTGTTTCTGAAACATTTTCTTTCTGTTTCCAAATCTGTTGTGGTACAACATTGGGTGTCGTTGATTTCGGTTTCCAAGTTTGTTGTGATCCAAACTTGTTTGAATTCTGTGTCTTAACCTCAACTTTCTTTTTATCAACACCAACAGGTTTAAGATTTGGACATTTTCAACTGATATGTCCAATTTGATCACACTTAAAGCATGTTCTCTTGGAAACATCTTTAACCTATTGTTGTTGTTTTTTCTTTTGAGTATAGAACTCTTCATTAGACTGTCATCTAAATTGGAGTTCTTTCTCTTCTTCTAAACTTGTTCCGTGAACAAAGTTCGTCTTTTTATGAGATTTTGTCTTTTCATATCGTTTCTGATTTTGTTTCTTTCTATAACCCAACCCAACCTTCATGTTTTTCTTCTTGTAACTAGGTTTGTTATAAAAAGTTTCCTTAGTCTTTCCAGCAAAATTTGAAATTTCAGATTTTTCAATCTCTACCAATTTGAAAACTTTGTCAATCTTTTCCGAAATCACATTCTGAATCAGGACTTCAATATCTGAGAATAACTTGTCCGATCCAATATGGTGTATGTCAATCCTATCGGATCATCTGTCACACCCCCAAAATCCACCATGCGGAGTATCACCGCTTGGAGGCGTGGCGTGACCAGGATCGAGCCACCAATCATATTGAACAACGTAATTAAGTAAATAAAACCAACCACAATATAATTGGTGACCTAAAGAAGGTAACCGACTTTAAGTTAACAGCGGAAGCATAAAACGTAAGTCCGAAACATAAGTTCGCAGTTCATAAGTTTAAAGACCCAAAACATAAGTTCCATAAGTTTATAAAGTTTAATTATTAAGTACGGGACATAACAGTTCGCATCCCACAACGACCTCCTCCTCGTGCAAGCTCCATAAGCATCTAGCGACCTGTAAGGCATGTAACAACGAGTCAACAACAAAGTTGAGTGAGTTCACGGTTGGTTGTTTAGTTTTAAGTTGTTTCAAAAACATAGTTTCTGCTTGGTTGGCTTACTTGCCGTGGGGGTTACCCCATAGTTGAAAATATGTTTAATCAATTTCTCTTTTCCCAAACCATATTTAGTGGGGGCTTCCCCATGTGAACCACTAGACTGTACCATATCGACTACTAACGAAAATAAGTTGTGCCCTACATCAGTGTCTATCATCACTGACAGTTTGCCATAGTCCATTAGTACACGCCCGTCCGACTGGCACGGTGTGAGGTTTGTTAAACCTAATAGCGCTATTAACTAATGACCCGCTCGCCATTGGCCTCGGCGATTAAGTCGATATAAAATGAGGGACTTAATGATAGAGTTTTGTCTAGTAAGTTTTTAAGGTTGTTGTCCTACCCAAGGAGGACGAACGTACGTATTCTACCCAAGGAGAATACGCAGGATTAATATTGGCATCCTACCCATGGAGGATGGCGGTACATATCCTACCCAAGGAGGATATGTAGGTTCTGTTTTTAATTCTTTAATCCATTCCCAACCACCGGGAATCCCATGCCTTAGAAAGTGTGTGAACTCACCTTGGTTTGCTCGGTTAGATTAATTACTCTAATAATCAGGAAATCAAGCACGTCCTAATAAGGTACATATAACAATCAGTTTCTCATGCATAACACGTATCCTACGTACGGTTTATCTACTCATTACTTCTATCACATACCACACAGTTCAAATGTTAAGTTATATTGTTAAGTTACATTATTTTACCCTAAAATAATATAACTATCTCACAAAATAAACAAGTATCCACACAAGTTTTCTAATATAAGATATATATTCTAAATATATATATTTACCCATTTTTATTTACAAAAACCAACCTCCGACACTTTGTATTTTGTTACCAAAAATTATGGCGAAGTTTATACTCGAAGCATAAGTTATAAAATATACTTGTAACGCTTGTATTAAACTTTAGTTTCTTGAAAATATTATTTTTGAAATCCTTTACTTTCAAGACTAACATCTTGTAGGATTCATCATCCTACACAAAAACAAACTTATTTTCAAGTTCATGATTCACATAAAGGATGATCAACATGATTTTCTCAAGTTCCATCCTTTCACTTGCTAGATCATGTGTTTAATCATTACTAGCAAACTTCATATGGCGATCTACACCACAAACACAAGAAATCAACAAACAAGTCTACTACATACACTTTAACAACTTTGATTTTCATGATTTAGAGCTTTATGTTAATGTTCATTTTCATGGTTTGTTGAGATTCTTTAGTTTATCAAATTACATTATACTTTAACCACTAAAATTAGAAGTAAAAACAAGATTAAAGGAGCTTACTACTAGCTCTAAGGCTAGGGAAGAATCAAGTAGCAAAGTGATGAAGAATGAAGCGTTTAATAGCTCCTTGTGAAGGTCCTTCCAATTCCTTTGCTTCCCACCTTCTTATCTTTGCTTGTTACACCTTAGGAATGCCTTAGAATACTTGGAAACTTGCTAGAAAAATGATGGTGATCTTAGGGGGTGTTGGCCGTGAGGTTAGAAGGAGAAGAATGAGAGAAGATGGTGTTGGTGAGTGTTAGAATGTTTAAGGTTATGACCTTGTGGATTTCTTATATTTACTTCCAACACATTTTTACACAATGTATATTATGTTTCAAATCAAAGTAGCAAATCCAATAAATAATTTAAAAGAAATAGGGCATGTGCGGCCCATGTTGGGACCGGTTATTGGGGGGGTGGGGGAGGTATCTAGTTAGGTTTTAATGGTAGTTAGTTAGTTTAGTTACAATTCAAGTATTCAAGTTAGGTGTTAATGTGTTTAGGTGTTTTAAGTGGTAATATGATGTTTGGTGATCATAACTAGCTTTGTAACATTAAAATAATGCTACTAGTTAAATTTTGGTGTTTCGGATAGTGTCCGGTTGTTTGTTTGGTTACCGGTTCGTTAAGGTGCTAAATTGCGCAGTTTAGTGTGCAATATGATGTCTTCTATGACAGTTTTGATTCCCGACACTTATCAATGTATTCTGGACCATTAACCTCATTTCTGCATTATATTTTGATGTTAAAAAGCTGAAAGTTGCTGAATTTTGTTGTTTTCTGCAGACGCAGTTTTAGTGTGTTTCGGGCACTTTCTGGCACTTAAATCATCGCTCAGAATATAGTTTTATGATCCCTACTTTCCTACATACTATTCTAGTGTAACTCTTGGTTTCGGGGCTCATTTTGTGTCTTAACATCATGTCTGTCTGAGTACTGAACTCCCGTCAGTACTTCTAGTTTGTCTGATAATTGTGCTAACTTTGTTCTGTGCACTAATTGAACCACACTGTGTTGCATGCAATAATGATAAGTAATCATGCAACATATAATGCATTTGTATGTTCTTGAAAGTAATCAGGAAATCATTCATCTCATTGTTTAAATCATGCACAGTCATTAAGATACCAATTACTGTTTATATTGTACAAAATACATGGAAAGTACCGGTTGTCACACTGCCTGACTCAGTCGTTGGAATTCTGTCTCGGGGGTATGACTAATGTAAATTGGGTTATCTTACTAACACGTGTGCATTGTTTAATTTAATAGATTATAACCAGGAAGTTACCAGGAAGCAGTAGTATTATCAAAAATAGCAAAGTGAGTACATCTTATTTTTGTAAACGGTTTTACAAAACCTCAATTCTTTTAAAGTATATTTAACAGTGATTGAGTCTATGTATTCTACAATTACTATCGGTATGTTGGGGTTTTGTATACATTACTTGTTACTACACTGTGAGTAGTAGCATGACCACAAGTCAGGATTGACAGTACCGTGGGTGGTAATTTGGTAGATAAAAACCTTGTAATCGCTCTCAATACTGTAAAGATAAAAAAGCATGTTTTGATTAAACTGGGATGCACTCGCCAGTATTTCTTGCGGATAAAACTTTTTAAAATGTGTTTCAGGTAACTTAATGTGAAGCTAATAGAAGCCAGCTGGAGAGCACTGTGTGACAACCCTAAAAATTTCAGGTATCCGTACAATTAATTTATATTTAATTAGTGCGTAATTACTGTGCTTGATTACAATTACGAATAAATTGCTTTCTATTTTCTGATACATACATATTCATGCATCATACCTTATTATTGTCACTTCAATTATTACACACAAAGCTATAGTGACAAACTTGATGCACAAAAGCACAGTTAGCACAATGAACGGATAACCCAGTAAACCTGCTGACATAGCCAGCACTAGACAGACACTGTCTCTGAGGCCAGTTTGAGTCGGAAATAGATCACTACACTAGTAGGGAGTGTAGGGAGGTGAGGATTGTAAAACTACGTCACTAGGTGATAGTTATAGTGACCGGATGTGCCTAAAACATGCTTTAACTACAAAATTCTGCACTTTAATACAAAATTCAGCATTTAACTTAACTAGTAAAGTGCAAAAACATGGGAAAATAATACTAGACACTTTCCAAAGTGTCGGGAATTTATTGTGTCACTAAAAACACTATAAAAGACACCTTAAAGCTTTGTTTGACACTTTAACGGATCAATATCCAACCGAACAACCGGACTTTACCCGGAACATAAAAATATTGTCAATGACATTGTTTACACCTTTCTGAGCTAGTTACGGTCCCCGAACACCCTAACACCCGTTATATTAAACAACACACATAAATGTACTAACTATGTCCTTTTGGATTTCAACTAACCACTTAACCATATCATTGAAATCCAACTATATACCCCCCCTAATCCGATCGGTTTCCCCATGAGGGAACATACTCCACCATTTTTGAATATTATATTTAGTGTGTCTAATATCTTGATGACACTTTACATATTGGTTAAACACATAAGATGGTCTATAAGTAAGTTCAAAGGTTAAGCATTATCTCACTTCAACCTTAACACCAAACTTGTTCTTCTCCTTCCTTTCTTTGTGTCTTCGGCCGAACACCATCACCATTACCCACCCATCATTCAAATCTTGTTCAAGCCATTTTCTTACATACAAGTGTGCAAGAGATCATACAAGGAGGCTCGGTGCTTTCGGAATCTCAAGAACCTCTCTACATTTCTTTTATCCACCTTGTTTACGCCATGATTCTTCCCTAGCCTCGAGCTAGTAGTAAGTGCTTCCCAACATCTTATTGTTCTTGTTTAAAGTGGTTAATAAGAGATTTAACGGCTAAAACTCGAGAACATACAAGATCAAAACTAAAAGTCTTGAAAGAATGATAAACATGATGGATAAAGAGTAACTAGTAGTGTAAATCTTGTGAATCTTGTCTAGATATGATTAATTTATGTTGTTTGTTGCTAGTAGTGGAACAGATCGTCATCTAACCATGCTAGATCATGTTCATGGAACATGAACTAGTGATATGTTAAGTGTAAAAGATGCAAGATGATGAACCTTTCCACACATAAACATGAACTTGTGTACAAGTGATTTTTCTTGTAAAATAGAGTTCTAAACTAGTATATCTAAAGATCTACAAGTGGTTTTTCGGAAAAACCAAGTGAAAGATACAAGACTTGTTTTAAACCCGGATCTTACATAAACTTCCAAGCTTTTTAGTGAAAAAGCAAGTGTGTAAACACTTGTGTGGCAAAGGATTTAACAAAGAAACATTTTCGTAATTTTTTACTAGAAGTTGAAAAATTACATATTCTTTAAAAATAAAGTTTTCAAGAAACTAATTTTATTTTTAAAGAAAACAAGACCTACTAAATATGTTGGGAAGTTACTACATATTTTTACACAACTTACAAGTTCATGAGTTTGCGATTTGGACATATTTTGACAAGTTTGATGCATATATATTGTATATTGATGATTGGAAAATTGTTTGATTGAATTTTTAAAAGAAAATGATACGCTAGTAAGCGTGGCCACCTCCAGTTACAGAGGAAACTCTGGCGAAATTTTTTCAGAAAATAACACTTAGAAATATTTTTGGTGACAAGTGTTTATGAGTATATTTTCAACTTGTTTTCAAAATATAAATTTCACCATGGTTTTTATTACAAAATAACCAAGTGTCGGAGGTGGATTTTTGTAAAGGAAACTTGTTAAATTTTTATTGAGAATATATATTTCTTAATAAAACGCTTGTATGCTCACGTGATTATTTTATGAACTAAAGATATATTATTTTTAGGGTAAAAATAATATTACTTGATATATCATGAAAATACGACTCCAAAATAATACCAACGCCCTCACAAATAAATATTTAAGTTACATCGGTATTGTTTTTACAACTCGAACTCTAAAATGTAACGCGCGTATTTTCGAAAAATACTCTTAATGGTGTATTTTGACAAAGTGTTATTTTGGGAAATTGTATGAAGTAAAATATAATATTTTTGGGAAAAATATGTATATTTTGTAATCAGAACATTTTAGACAAGTGATTTAAAATATATTTTCAAGTGAGACTTAAAAATATATTTTTCGGAATTATAACGTATACGTATATTTTGGTAAAATATTATTTTGGAAACTGTAGAAACAGAAATATGTTATTTTTGGGAATATATTAACATATTTTTTATTTGGAACAATAACATCGAAATACGACGCCATTACTTGGCAGGATATACAGGTACATATATTATTTTAAGAATACGAGTATACAAGTATAAATTACACCCATCCTTGGGAAGGAAATGCGCATATACAATACTTGAGAAGTATAACTCTAAAATAATTGTCTAACTATTATTTCAAAACCTTAAAAACAGTTATAACTTGGAATAATACCAGAAACGTAACCCAAAAACACAAATACTAAGACAAGGCACTACCCGTTCGTCTAATAGACAATAGACCATTGTAGGTAGTCGTGATTGCCGTGGAGATTTGGGTTACGAGTACGAAGACGCAATACTGTGAGTTCATGTCCCCCTTTTCTCTTAACTGTTTTCAGTTTTTATACTTCGGGGGTGAAATACATGTACTATGATTTCGGATACTTTTATACATGGTATTGTTAGCTTAAGGAGGGTTACTACTTAGATCATGTGAGTGGGTAGGCGGAAACTAGAGGCCATTAATCCTCATTGTAGGACCGAGGGGCATTAGCGGTAGATCTATCTGGGTGTAGCGAGCCCAACCCCTGAGTCCGCTGAATGAACTAGGTGGTGACTTTGAGCCCGACACAAAAATCTGCTAGGTTTGAGTCTTCCTACAGTACTTCACACATATCATTGGCTTTGCAACCCAATGGTGATCTCTTTTTCCTTAATTGCTACATACCAAGGATTTTCATACATACAGACATTTTTACAAAGGTTTATACCTACTCACTTACACATGAACTCGCTCAACTTTATGTTGATTTTTCAAACTACATGTATTTCAGGAAACTAATGGATCTGGCACGGTATGCATATAATTTAAGCTGCGTTTGAATAAAGAAGTCATCCAAAGTTATAGGGTTTAGAAGATGTAACCTCTTCCTGGACGGGTTACATAACTCTAAACCTAGTATTGTTTAAAGTCTTTTGCTAAGTCTTTATGAACTCAATTAAATTAAGTCAAGGTTTGTAACTTATTTTGTGATTGTTGTTTCAAGACGAGTATAAAATGGTATTTTTCTAAACTTTATTAATGGACGAATATCTCATGTTTTTTTTATCATATAGCATTATTATGATTGTTGCTATGGTATTAAGAAGTCACACCAATAATCACGCTTCCGCAAAAGTCAGGGTGTGACACACTGAAGGCTTGAAAAAGTGGCTATAAAAGTTACCTAAGTAAAGAAAGAAGTTTTATTTCAATAAGTTAGGGTTTATCCCTATAAACATATTGTAATGGAAACTTGGGTTTTTTCCATGTATTTGTTATTTATAAAGGTGTGGTATTTTAACTCTGATAAATTATTTCCTAACTACGGTCCTGATGTTAATTTCCGCTGCCAAATTAAACACCGATGCCACTGATAGTGTCCTCGTGGCACCCACTCCTGGGGTAGGGGTCGGGGCTGCGACAACCATCATCTTTACTTGTTGTTTCTTTCAACTCTTCTACCATCTTCTCAACACTCTTTTTCATTCTTTCTTCATCTCTCTTCTGCAAGCTAGCTGTCATCACTCCCCTGATTATCTTATCCAGCTTCTTGAGATAATCTTTATTGTTTTCTATATTTGAATAAAATTCACCGTAGAGAGGAATAACATCAAGCACATCATTATACACCACCTCGCGTTTATGAACAACTGGATTTCCTTTGTGATTGATATAAAACTCTCGTTTCTTATCCCATATTTTATAACTTCGAGCTTCTTCGTACTCTTTTTGCATTTCTTCTATTCTGCAATCTGCAAAGAATCTTTCTCTGGACGTTTTTTCTTGTAGAATCTCTTCTTTTGTTCTCTCTTTCACCTCAGCAACCAATGCACTCTCTTTTACCTCAGCAATCAATTCATTTCCATCATCGTCTATATAATCACCCCAGTTAAACCCTTCGTCATCATGAATAACCCTGTGTTTGGCATGATCATGAACTGACACTAAAGCTTGTGATTTCTCTTTTGATGAATTTCCAGTAATTTGCTTTTGACTTTCTCTAGAAGTATGCTCACCGGTTTTATCATAAATTGCCTTTTTGTAGTAGTCATCATGGAATGAATTACATTGATCAGCTACTTCTTGGTTAACACACTCCCTCTTGAAGTGACCCTTTTGTTTACACTGGAAACATGTCACTTTTGACTTGTCAAACCCGAGCTTTGTGCTTAACAACCCTCCCAATTCTTGTCTTCTTATTATCCCCATGAAACGTTGTGCTCTACAAATGCCGCTCGCCAAACACCATCTAATATCAATCAGTTCCATCTCCTCTGGATCTATCTGGTCATAATCTTCTTTTGTCAACTCGGGATTTCCAATTCTCCCTACTACCAGACTCTCGTACGATTCCAGAATCGGTTCTAGGAAACTCATTTGTTGTTTAGCCGTATTGATGCTCATTGTTGGAGAATTTTTCAATTTTAGAGCAATGTTGCAGAGAATCTCATCGGGTTCTTCTGAGTTTGAAGCTGTTGAAGACGAATGATAACCTGGATTGTAACTTGATGAGCTTTTCTGTGAATCTTTCGACTTTTCGACACTGAAAGTTGTACCAATCTTTTATGATTCATTGTTTGATGGCAAGATTCCTTTGTAATAAAGACCCACATTTTGCTGATAGGTAGAGTTGCTCATTTTGTTCTGTTTTTGCAACTCGAGCTCATGACTTTCAATCTTTTCTATCAGTGTATCCAAAGTAATCTCATCAAACAACATGTCATTTTTCAATATGAAGACAAATGTCTGCCAATGATTTGCACGTGGTAAGACTTCGATAACTTTATCAATAATTTCTTCTCTAGTTTTTGTTATCCCAAACCTATCAAGTTCAATTTTTAAATGGCAAAATCTCTCAATCATAAGCCTCACTGTTTCACCTTTTATACTATCAACCAATTCAAATTCCTTTTTAAGCAATGAAATTTTGTTCTTTTTAATTTGTTTTCCTCCCTCAGCTTTCACTCTTAACGCTTCCCAGACACACTTTGAAGAACCATCATGATTAAGTAAAGCAAAAATAGCATCTCTGATCGACTGTTGAACTAATGCAATCATTTTTTGTTCATAAGAAAATTCTATTTTGTCTTCATCTTCTAAGCTTGCAAGTGGAATTTCTTCATTTTTATCATTTTTTGGTCTATGATCTCAAGATTCCAAACAGAACCAACTCTCATGAGCAAACGCTTTTGCCCAGTTAAGAAACCTTTCTTTCCACCAAGTGTAGTCTTCAATGTTATCAAGCTTTGGTGGTTTAGAATGAGTTCCGTAAAAGTTTTCATGTTTTATATTATCATTTATAGCTTTAGAAATACTTTTCGATGCAACAGTTGGTGTCTCACATGACTCGGAAGTGAAAGCTTTGTAAAACGTGTTATAAAACTCTTCAGCCATGATAACCTGCAAATACACGATCAAACACTTGATTAAACTTGAAAAACAAACAACAAACACTTAATTGTCTCGGTTCATACGAAGGCGTAATAGCTGAGTTCGTACGAAGCTACTTGATAAAATAAACTGGATTCGTACGAAGCAATGAAATCGGGGTTCGTACGAAGCCAAAATTCTGTAGAATAACAAATGCTGAAATGGGTTCTATGAAGCTACAATTCGTGCCTTTGTACGAAGCTAAGCTGCGATGAACAAGGTTACGTTTTTCATGGTTTTTCACTGATTTGAATACGATTTTGTTTGAATTTTGATCTGAAACTTTTTAGGGTTGTTTAAAAATGTTTTTCACACAACATATTAAAAAATAAGCCCATTTTAACCGTTAAAACTTTGTAACTTATTTTGTGATTGTTGTTTCAAGACGAGTATAAAATGGTATTTTTCTAAACTTTATTAATGGACGAATATCTCATGTTTTTTTGTCATATATCTTTATTATGATTGTTGCTATGGTATTAAGAAGTCACACCAATAATCACGCTTCCGCAAAAGTTAGGGTGTGACAGCTTAGTATCAGAGCCTCGATCATAGCGAACTAGGATTCTTTCTTGAGTCTAGACTATGATCATCAGGGCTCTCACGAAAACGTTTTCAAACACTTTTACATTGCATACACTATACGTCCAGATCCAGGGAATAAACCTTTTTACGAACAAAAAGGCACAAATACACATTTCCAAATTTAAATTTATAACTCAGTCTGAGAGACTGAGGGAGTTGTCTGAGAGACTGGGAAGTTCAGTCTGAGAGACTGAGGGAGTAGTCTGAGAGACTGGGAAGTTCAGTCTAAGAGACTGAGGGAGTAGTCTGAGAGACTGGGAAGTTCAGTCTGAGAGACCGAGGGAGTAGTCTGAGAGACTGGGAAGTTCAGTCTGAGAGACTGAGGGAGTAGTTTGAGAGACTAGAAAGTTCAGTCTGAGAGGCTGGGAGGTTAGTCTAGTGGGACTAGGAGGTTCAGTCTGAGAGGCTGGGAGGTTAGTCTAGTGAGACTAGAAGGATCAGTCTGAGAGGCTGGGAGGATAGTCTGAGAGACTAGGAGATTCAGTCTGAGAGGCTGGGAGGATAGTCTGAGAGACTAGGAGGTTCAGTCTGAGAGGCTGGGAGGATAGTATGGGGAAGACTAGGATGATTACTTGCTTGCATTAATTGAGACTTACATGCTTATTTGATTTAAGGTTGATGTACGTGCATATGTGGTAGTTGTTCGCATACACTAATTGTTAGTAATTACTATGAATACACATGCTACGCACCGGCACACATGTCACTCTAATTAGAGAACGAGTTATCAGACATTGATAACCCTACGACCACCGCCACAGATAATGAGACTACATCTGCGCCAGAGATAATTACGTCAGATACTGAGAGTGATCCTGATATGCTAATGACGAGGATGACTTCTAACAGTCCGTGCTACCAGACTTTGGTGATACTTCACCTCTGCTGATGGTTTCTCTGACAAGAATATTTCTGTCACTCTTGTTTCAATCCATGACCACTCCATCACTGGTCATCCCAATGATGGACACACCATGGCTCCAATCCTCGATGATGCGCCTCCTGCGGACATGTCTACTAAAGGTTGGCTACTCGACAAACACTATATGACTACGTTGGCATGCTTATCGATGGTCCTCCTGCCAACGCCCATGATGATAGAAAATTAGACGAGAACACTGTTACTAACTTCACCTCTTAAGACCCCTGTTAACAAGCCATCCTCTGATTCTAGCATACATTCAGACTCCTTTGAGTCTGTGATACCTGCAACCTTACAAACAACTGGATTACAGCATTCTACTACTGAAGCAAGACGATGATGACATGGCTGCTGCCCTATCACCTGCTCGAGACACCACACCGTTACACGACCCAGAGTCTGCTCTTGAGCTAGCTTCTACACCTTTTGGGTCAGCTTGATGTTGCGCCTGCTGAACCTACACCTTTACGTGATCACGATCCTGTTTCTTTTGGTCTGCCAGACATTGCACCCCTTATATCGACCTGCATCGGGCAATCACCTCATTTGTTGAGATGTTTGTTATTACACTCGCAACCGCTGACATTGCTCCTTTCCCCAATAAAGACCGACATCCATTGTGCCATCGTGCCTATCACTTTCTTTCAGGACATACCCGCACCCCGGAAGAGTACTCCAGGTCGTCACCAGCATAACGATCCTTTTTGCTACAGCAGCACTTTCCCCGACCTCACAGGCCGCATCATTTGCTACATTCACCTCTACAACGCCGGACGAGCCACTTTGATGGATCTTATAACACGCTATACTGATTTTAGACCCTTGCCATCCCTCTCATTATGGAGGCTGTACACAGGATGAGTGCTCCTGTAACATCAGCTACAGTTTAAGGATATGAGTCGCAGAATGTTGGAGCTTGAGCTGACGCCACAATTGGCAACTTCAAATGCAAAACATTACATAACCGAAAACATGATTTGAGTGTCAACATCACAAGACAGCATATTGTCTGAAAAGTTTATGTAAAACACCACATCCTCCACCCTGTCTATCACCAGCATGCTTTGATCCGCCACATACATCAAGATTCCTTTTGTGCTCTTGACCTTTGCTATTTCACCGTTCCCAGGATTCTGATGCTCATTTCTTTACTGTCGAGCGGCAGAGTAGATAATTACTTCAACGTATATACAAGCTCGAGGAGGGACTCACGCATGTTAACAGTTTACTTTTCTTTCCCCCTCCATCTCAGTCACCAGTATAGTTGGTTTCTGGATTATGCGGATTGCATTACGCTTGGGTAAAGACACTAATGACAAGCCGGGATTGCGGAGACTTTTGAGGACCACTTCTGACTACGTAATTTTGATGCACTAATATACTTGTTGGACAAGGGTAGGGTGACCCTGTGTCCCTTCTGCTGTGATGCATTTTGTAAGACACAGTGATTGTGGCCGGAGGAAAATGAAAGCCCGATCATCTTTAAACACGCGACAATACTTATGACTAATGACTAACGAAAAACTCCGTCGCTATGTTCCCACTAAGCATGCTGTTGATCTACATATTTGTGCTATAACTATAATGCTACATGCTTACTTGCTACATTTACTAGCTGTGCAATACTTATGATGATATGTGATTCAATGTTATAACGACTGCGTATATACATATATGTAATACATCACTGAGGTCTTATTCGTTGAATAGAGACTTGTGTGCTCGCGTCCTTCACAAGACCTGACCTAACCGACTTTCTTCTAGGAAGATGTCGACCCAAGGGAACACCGATATCAACCACCCTCTACCTACAACAGAGGCGGAAATGCAAGAGCGCCTCTTACAGGCCATCGCACGGTATGAGGCCCGTCGCTTCGATTGCAGTGGAGGTACCTCAGGAAATAACCCCCCAACGGTAATGTCTAGTCCTTTAAGACACATTACAAAATGTTTGGACATTTCCACGAGTGCCTTGCTAAGGATTTACGCGAATAGTGTTGCTTACATCACAGGCTGCACCTACAAGCAGTTCTTGGACCACAAACCTCGAGAGTTCGACAGCACTAGGGGTGCCTTAGCCTTCGTGCGCTAGGTTGAAAAGACGGATTCTGTTTTACGATTGAGCAAATGTGACCCCGAACATCAGGTCACGTATATAGCTGGACTATTGGTGGATGAGGCTCTGTCATGGTGGAACCATCAAGTTCGGACAATTGGCGAGACCGCTGCGTATGCTATGACGTGGGACGAACTGAAAGATCTGATTCGTAAGAGATATTGCTCGAGGGCAGAAGTCCAAAAGTTGGAAACAGAACTGTGGAACTTGAAAATGGAAGGACCAAAGATAGCGGAGTATGTGCGGAGATTTAATGAATTATCACAAGTTGTTTTACTCCTGGGGGGCCCAGAGTTTAAGAGAATTAAACAGTTCATAAGGGGACTGGCACCCCAGATTCTAAGCCTGGTAACAACATCTAAACCTTCAATGATCACCGAGGCAATCGACATAAGTAAGGCGCTCACGGAAGAAGCAGTTAGACGAGGAGAATTTTCCCTTACGGAGGAGAAAAAGGAGACTGCTATAGAGGCATCTGGGGATAATGAGAGAAAGCTCGCAAATTTCAAGATGGTTACTCGGGGGAGTAGCAAGAAGAAGGCCAAAAAGGGAAAAGACTACATGGGTATCCTACCTAAGTGCGACAATTGTTTACGTTATCACGTCGGGCGATGTAGATATGGAAAATGTGCTAACTGTGGAAAGAGGGGGCATCCTAAAGAAACTTGTTGGCAAGATACTGAACGTGGTAATGGGGGCCAAGACGGTAGTGAGAATGACGAAGGGGACAACGACAATGACAATTGTCGAGGCAGAATGAGAGAGTTTCAGAAACGTGCTCAAGGTTGTTTTAACTGTGGAAGCAAAAAGCATTTCAGAAAATATTGCCCTAAAAACAATCAGGCACAAGGGTGAAAGCTCCCCACCGGAGCAAGGGAGACACGCCAGGGATTCAAGCATGGATATTGGTACGTCCCGAATTATTCAATGTTATGCATCTGTATTGCCAAATACTGTTGCAAATTTTACGATTCGCACCTCTAGAGTTCGGGAGTATAATTGGTGTAAGTAGCGAGTAAGTAGATATTCCAGTGCCCATTAGAACTAGCTTAGGGGAAGCTGGTGGAAGCCAACGCAGTAACTGGAGGCGACGAGATAAAAACCGGAGAGCTTAAGTTTATGATAGATCTACTGCCAGTTGAGCTGGGAAGCTTCGACGAGGTAATTGGGGTGTATTAGTGGCCAAGCGATTGAGCAAAGATTGATGTTCGCATCCCAATGACAAATGAAGGAACGATCTCGACTCACAAAGCAGGATACGCCTCTACAGATCACGAATTGCTTGAGGGCACTACAGTTGTTGCGGAAAGGATGTGTTGTTTTATGGCTCATGTCGGGGACAAGGGAGCCGAAGAACTAAAACTTAAAGATACCCCCGTGATCGGAGAATATCCTGAGGTCTTCCTCGAAGATTAGCCAGAATTATCTCCTCAACGACAAGTTGAACTTTTGCATCGATTTGATTCCAGGCGTCGCGCCTGTAGTCAATGCACCCTGAGCGACTTACACCTTCGGAAATGAAAGGATTGACAGTGAAGTTTTAGCAGTGGATAGAGATGGAAGATAACAGACCAAGATGTCCCTTTTGGGTAACCCCATTTCTGCTCGTCAAAATGAAGGATGATGATTCTCAAATAAACATCAACTACCAGGAGCCGAACGAGCTAACGCACGAGAGTCGGTGACTCTTGCTAAGGGATAAGGAACCTCTTACATAACTGACTATGAGGACCCAACTACTACTACACGACTGGTCGACGATCGAGCGTCGTTAGTGGTGAAATTCAGGAATAAAGTATACCAGGGCGAAATTGTGGGACAATGATTGTTCTTAGACATAGACAAAATGGTGCGTCCTACACAATGTACAAACTGGATCCACGGGATACGAAATCTGGAGAATCTAGAAAACTTATATCTAGGACCTTTGGGAACCCAGGACCAAACTCGTAAGGGTTTTACTTAGGAACCATATCTGTCAACTCAATCAAACATCATTAACTTGACAAACTTGTCATTGCAGTTAACAAAACCGAAAGTACTTAAATTTTCTTCCGTTGAAGTCTTCACTTTTACTTCTAACGAGTAGATATTTGCATTTCTACTCCCCTCATGGTAGTTGCATCACTTTGATTTCTTTCGCTAAGAGCGAACACACGTTTGCTTCGTATACTTGGTCACTTCTCCCTTTTGGTAGAAACACATCGCTTCATCACTTGAAAACTTATATATATATATATATATATATATATAACCCATGCACCTTTTGCTACGCATGCGGTTTCATTTCGAATAAAAGCTTCATTAAAGTTCAAATATTACGTTGCTAAATCTAATTACTGGTTTGTGATTCGAGTAACCTACGTTATTGAAATTAATGGCTCTTTTGCTATCAAGTCAACACACTCTCTTGAAGCTTCTTTTATTACAAAATACATTCATGGTTTTTTTACCATGCCGATATTTCCTTTGTTGATACATATGTTTATTGCCGGGCTACACTGATATTAAGTTCCATTGCTTGAACTTATCCACTTCGCATGTCCAGTTTCAGACATCATATGATGTATTGAGAGCACCATATTCGAATATTTTCGCAAAGATCTTTTCATTTCGAGTCATAGTAGGTTCGGTTGGTCTATGACTCCACTAAATCGTTGATTGATTTCGACACCTTGCGGTGATACTTTCACAGAATTGAAGCTTGCGCTAATTTGGTTACGCACGTCATACCCAAATTTAATTGTTTATTGACTCGCTCTAAATCCGTTTTGTTTATCACGATTAAATCGGTCTCAACACAGTTGTGTGTTAAAACAATGGTACATAGACTTATTTCATACCGCAATGTACCTCCTAACGATTCTTTCATAATCAATCGAATGTCTTGCGATACTTATTACTTTTCATCTTCGATCGAAAACAGTGGTACTTTGATGTTCCATATTTAATTGGAAGCTCTATGACATCGCGTAAATCAAATCTTCAGATTGACTCAGTACACTTTCATTGGATTCCAAACACGGTGAGATTGTTCAGCCACCACTATACTTGAATTACGTCAGTACGACGCCTTGTGGTGTCATTACAAACTTATAGCTTGTGCTAATCATGGTCAATCGTTTCACCCAAAACTGCATGTACTTTCGTTTGACTTGCCATTTAAACATTTCTGATGCAACTACGAATCAAGACAATGATACACCATATTCACTTGTATTTCATTCGCCGTACTTGCGCAATTCAAAAGTATCAACACACTGAACCTCACCACTCAATTATTCGAGGGTTGACAGATCATTTTACTATTTCATTTGGGTTGTTGATTTTTGAATTCATATAGCGGTGCTATGTTCCGTGAAAACTCGCTTGCATATTGCGATCGATCGTTTGAGAGTCTTATTAGTCAAGGCTCCTCTTTTGTGGAACCCCCTACTAGCTGGTTTGCACTAGACAATACGTCAAGTACGTCTTGTACCTTGACAACTAATGCTAAAAGCACATACCTTTTAACCATGGGGTTCAAGTTATTACATGTTCTTGGACTCACCTCATGTAGGTAAGGATTGATTCAGTTGGCGATTATTCGCCTCGATACTATTCATATATATACATGTGTGACGTAAACATAAGGAGTTAAGGTAGTACAAATTTCGAGGACGAAATTTTCTTAACGGGGGGAGAATGTGACAACCCTAAAAATTTCAGGTATCCGTACAATTAATTTATATTTAATTAGTGTGCAAGAGATCATACAAGGATTTTCTTACATCACCATTACCCACCCATCATTCAAATCTTGTTCAAGCTATTTTCTTACATACAAGTGTGCAAGAGATCATACAAGGAGGCTCGGTGCTTTCAGAATCTCAAGAACCTCTCTACATTTCTTTTATCCACCTTGTTTACGCCATGATTCTTCCCTAGCCTCGAGCTAGTAGTAAGTGCTTCCCAACATCTTCTTGTTCTTGTTTAAAGTGGTTAATAAGAGAATTAACGGCTAAAACTCGAGAACAGACAAGATCAAAACAAAAAGTCTTGAAAGAATGATAACATGATGGATAAAGAGTAACTAGTAGTGTAAATCTTGTGAATCTTGTCTATATATGATTAATTTATGTTGTTTGTTGCTAGTAGTGGAACGGATCGTCATCTAACCATGCTAGATCATGTTCATGAAACATGAACTAGTGATATGTTAAGTGTAAAAGATGCAAGATGATGAACCTTTCCACACATAAACATGAACCTGTGTAAAAGTGATTTTTCTTGTAAAATAGAGTTGTAAACTAGTAGATCTAAAGATCTACAAGTGGTTTTTCGGAAAAACCAAGTGAAAGATACAAGACTTGTTTTAAACCCGGATCTTACATAAACTTCCAAGCTTTTTAGTGAAAAAGCAAGTGTGTAAACACTTGTGTGGCAAAGGATTTAACAAAGAAACATTTTCGTAATTTTTGACTAGAAGTTGAAAAATTACATATTCTTTAAAAATAAAGTTTTCAAGAAACTAATTTTATTTTTGAAGAAAACAAGACCTACTAAATATGTTGGGAAGTTACTACATATTTTCACACAACTTACAAGTTCATGAGTTTGCGATTTGGACATATTTTGACAAGTTTGATGCATATATATTGTATATTGATGATTGGAAAATTGTTTGATTGAATTTTTAAAAGAAAATGATACGCTAGTAAGCGTGGCCACCTCCAGTTACAGAGGAAACTCTGGCGAAATTTTTCAGAAAATAATACTTAGAAATATTTTTTGTGACAAGTGTTTATGAGTATATTTTCAACTTGTTTTCAAAATATAAATTTTGCCATGGTTTTTATTACAAAATAACCAAGTGTCGGAGGTGGATTTTTGTAAAGGAAACTTGTTAAATATATATTGAGAATATATATTTCTTAATAAAACGCTTGTGTGCTTACGTGATTATTTTGTGAACTAAAGATATATTATTTTTAGGGTAAAAATAATATTACTTGATATATCATGAAAATACGACTCCAAAATAATACCAACGCCCTCACAAATAAATATTTAAGTTACATCGGTATTGTTTTTACAACTCGAACTCTAAAATGTAACGCACGTATTTTCGGAAAATACTCTTAATGGTGTATTTTGACAAAGTGTTATTTTGGGAAATTGTATGAAGTAAAATATAATATTTTTGGGAAAAATATGTATATTTTGGAATCAAAACATTTTAGACAAGTGATTTATAATATATTTTCAAGTGAGACTTAAAAATATATTTTTCCGAATTATAACGTATACGTATATTTTGGTAAAATATTATTTTGGAAACTGTAGAAATAGGAATATGTTATTTTTGGGAATATATTAACATATTTTTTATTTCGAACAATAACATCAAAATACGACGCCATTACTTGGCAGGATATACATATATTATTTTAAGAATACGAGTATACAAGTATAAATTATCCCCATCCTTGGGAAGGAAATGCGCATATACAATACTTGAGAAGTATAACTCTAAAATAGTTGTCTAACTATTATTTCAAAACCTTAAAAACAGTTATAACTTGGAATAATACCAGAAACGTAACCCAAAAACACAAATACTAAGACAAGGCACTACCCGTTCGTGTAATAGACAATAGACCATTGTACGTAGTCGTGATTGGCGTGGAGATTTGGGTTACGAGTACGAAGACGCAATACTGTGAGTTCATGTCCCCCTTTTCTCTTAACTGTTTTCAGTTTTTATACTTCGGGGGTGAAATACATGTACTATGATTTCGGATACTTTTATACATGGTATGGTTAGCTTAAGGAGGGTTACTACTTAGATCATGTGAGTGGGTAGGCGGAAACTAGAGGCCATTAATCCTCATTGTAGGACTGAGGGTCATTAGCGGTAGATCTATCTGGGTGTAGCGAGCCCAACCCCTGAGTCCGCTGAATGATGCAGGTGGTGACTTTGAGCCCGACGCAAAAATCTGCTAGGTTTGAGTCTTCTTACAGCACTTCACACATATCATTGGCTTTGCAACCCAATGGTGATCTCTTTTTCCTTAATTGCTACATACCAAGGATTTTCATACATACAAACATTTTTACAAAGGTTTATACCTACTCATTTACACATGAATCCGCTCAACTTTATGTTGATTTTTCAAACTACATGTATTTCAGGAAACTAATGGATCTGGCACGGTATGCATATAATTCAAGATGCGTTTGAATAAAGAAGTCATCGAGAGTTATAGGGTTTAGAAGATGTAACCTCTTCCTGGACGGGTTACATAACTCTAAACCTAGTATTGTTTAAAGTCTTTTGCTAAGTATTTATGAACTCAATTAAATCAAGTCAAGGTTTGTAACTTATTTTGTGATTGTTGTTTCAAGACGAGTATAAAATGATATTTTTCTAAACTTTATTAATGGATGAATATCTCATGTTTTTTTTATCATATAACATTATTATGATTGTTGCTATGGTATTAAGAAGTCACACCAATAATCACGCTTCCGCAAAAGTCAGGGTGTGACACACTGAAGGCTTGGAAAAGTGGCTATAAAAGTTACCTAAATAAAGAAAGAAGTTTTATTTCAATAAGTTAGGGTTTATCCCTATAAACATATTGTAATGGAAACTTGGGTTTTTTCCATGTATTTGTTATTTATAAAAGTGTGGTATTTTAACTCTGATAAATTATTTCCTAACTACGGTCCTGATGTTAATTTCCGCTGCCAAATTAAACACCGATGCCACTGATATTGTCCTCGCGGCACCCGCTCCTGGGGTAGGGGTCGGGGCTGCGACAACCATCATCTTTACTTGTTGTTTCTTTCAACTCTTCTACCATCTTCTCAACACTCTTTTTCATTCTTTCTTCATCTCTCTTCTGCAAGCTAGCTGTCATCACTCCCCTGATTATCTTATCCAGCTTCTTGAGATAATCTTTATTGTTTTCTATATTTGAATAAAATTCACCGTAGAGAGGAATAACATCAAGCACATCATTATACACGACCTCGCGTTTATGAACAACTGGATTTCCTTTGTGATTGATATAACACTCTCGTTTCTTATCCCATATTTTATAACTTCGAGCTTCTTCATACTCTTTTTGCATTTCTTCTATTCTGCAATCTGCAAAGAATCTTTCTCTGGACGTTTTTTTCTTGTAGAATCTCTTCTTTTGTTCTCTCTTTCACCTCAGCAACCAATGCACTCTGTTTTACCTCAGCAATCAATTCATTTCCATCATCGTCTATATAATCACCCCAGTTAAAACCTTCGTCATCATGAATAACCCTGTGTTTGGCATGATCATGAATTGACACTAAAGCTTGTGATTTCTCTTTTGATGAATTTCCAGTAATTTGCTTTTGACTTTCTCTAGAAGTATGCTCACCGGTTGTATGATAAATTGCCTTTTTGTAGTAGTCATCATGGAATGGATTACAATGATCAGTTACTTCTTGGTTAACACACTCCCTCTTGAAGTGACCCTTTTGTTTACACTGGAAATATGTCACTTTTGACTTGTCAAACCCGAGCTTTGTGCTTAATAACCCTCCCAATTCTTGTCTTCCTGTTATCTCCATGATACGTTGTGCTCTACGAATGTCGCTCGCCAAACACCATCTAATATCAATCAGTTCCATCTCCTCTGGATCTATCTGGTCATAATCTTCTTTTGCCAACTCGGGATTTCCAATTCTCCCTACTACCAGAATCTCGTACGATTCCAGAATCGGTGCTAGGAAACTCATTTGTTGTTTAGCCGTATTGATGCTCATTGTTGGAGAATTTTTCAATTTTAGAGCAATGTTGCAGAGAATCTCATCGGGTTCTTCTGAGTTTGAAGTTGTTGAAGACGAATGATAACCTGGGTTGTAACTTGATGAGCTTTTCTGTGAATCTTTCGACTTTTCGACACTGAAAGCTGTACCAATCTTTTATGATTCATTGTTTGATGGCAAGATTCCTTTGTAATAAAGACCCACATTTTGCTGATAGGTAGAGTTGCTCATTTTGTTCTGTTTTTGCAACTCGAGCTCATGACTTTCAATCTTTTCTATCAGTGTATCCAAAGTAATCTGATCAAACAACATGTCATTTTTCAATATGAAGACAAATGTCTGCCAATGATTTGCACGTGGTAAGACTTCGATAACTTTATCAATAATTTCTTCTCTAGTTTTTGTTATCCCAAACCTATCAAGTTCAATTTTTAAATGGCAAAATCTTTCTATCATAAGCCTCACTGTTTCACCTTTTATACTATCAACCAATTCAAATTCCTTTTTAAGCAATGAAATTTTGTTCTTTTTAATTTGTTTTCCTCCCTCAGCTTTCACTCTTAACGCTTCCCAGACAGACTTTGAAGAACCATCATGATTAAGTAAAGCAAAATATCATCTCTGATCGACTGTTGAACTAATGCAATCATTTTTTGTTCATAAGAAAATTCTATTTTGTCTTCATCTTCTAAGCTTGCAAGTGGAATTTCTTCATTTTTATCATTTTTTGGTCTATGATCTCCAGATTCCAAACAGAACCAACTCTCATGAGCAAACGCTTTTGCCCAGTTAAGAAACCTTTCTTTCCACCAAGTGTAGTCTTCAATATTATCAAGCTTTGGTGGTTTAGAATGAGTTCCATAAAAGTTTTCATGTTTTATATTATCATTTATAGCTTTAGAAATACTTTTCGATGCAACAGTTGGTGTCTCACATGACTCGGAAGTGAAAGCTTTGTAAAACGTGTTATAAAACTCTCCAGCCATGATAACCTGCAAATACACAATCAAACACATGATTAAACTTGAAAAACAAACAACAAACACTTAACTGTCTCGGTTCATACGAAGGCGTAATAGCTGAGTTCGTACGAAGCTACTTGATAAAATAAACTGGATTCGTACGAAGCTATGAAATCAGGGTTCGTACGAAGCCAAAATTCTGCAGAATAACAAATGCTGAAATGGGTTCTATGAAGCTACAATTCGTGCCTTTGTACGAAGGTAAGCTGCGATGAACAAGGTTACGTTTTTCATGGTTTTTCACTGATTTGAATACGATTTTGTTTGAATTTTGATCTGAAACTTTTTAGGGTTGTCTAAAAATGTTTTTCACACAACATATTAAAAAATCAGCCGATTTTAACCGTTAAAACTTTGTAGAACTGAGTTTTAAGTTTCAATAAAAAATGTAGAAAAAGTGTAGAAGAAGATATGAGTAGAAAATGATGATTTTGGCTCTGAATCTGATGTAGAAACTTGAATCTTCATGTCTCTGATCCTTACAAACAACCACCCGCTCTGATACCACTTGTAAATTCGAACCCTGGATCGAATTTTCAACCGTTGAATGCGTACGAACACGTGATATATGCGGAATCCAATCACGTGTGTGGATAAGAACACAAAGATGTAATTATAAATTGTTTTCTCTTTATATTTGACAATAGCAAATCCGTAAAAACAAACGGGTAGAGCTTCGCCTCAAGAATGCCCAAAAGATACAAAAGACCAAGACCTAAGCTCCTACATATAGAGGGTCTGCCTTCGTATGAAGGCATGTATTGTCCCTTCGTACGAAGCTATTGGCTTCGTACGAAGCCACCCTTCATACAAAGATACTTCATTTATATGTACTTTATGCTTTTCTCTGTTTAGCACCAGTCTTATATCATTTGTTTAAGCTACATTACGTGATTGACGCAAGCGATAGACTTATGCTCTCACAGAGGACCAGGCTAGTCCTTGCATGACGTGCGAGAGAACACTGGTCAGACTAGGTCCGTTTCATGATCCTGGTCAATCTGTAGCCATTAATCACCTTTAATCTCGAGTTTTAACACTCCATTTCGATTTCTAATCAGTTGTAATCTACCTAGTCATGATTCTAAATCAATACACACCATCAATTCACTCTTAATCATCATCTTTATGACATTCTTCAAGACCCGTTATTTCTTATTCAAACACACAATCAATTTGTATTTTTTATATAAACCGAAACCCAAAACACTCTCCTATTACCATTTCTAAGTTCTCTGCACGAAACCCCTCTCCTAATCACCCAAATTCTCTGTCAATTTTGAAGAACAAGATTCTAGGGCTCATAACTTCAGTCATCTGATTCAAACTCGTCTTTCATCCGATTAAGGTAGTTCTTGAGCCTAACTCGCTTTATTTTACATCCTCTACAAAAACCCTCTATCAATTTCTATTGAAAGAAGGCAATAGCAGCTGATTTGTAATCCAATATTATAGGGTTCTTAACAATTTGTGGATTTTAATATTTTCACAAATTAATCCAATTATACTGATTATTGTATGTATTACATGTGGTGATAAAAAGGTTATGTATAAAAAACATATGTATTGCACTGTTGAATAAAGTCATGTATTATTTTAAAAATAGAACAAAACATAATGTAAATTATTATCATATATAGTCGTCAAGTTAAACAGACATTGACGTGACAATTATAAATTTTTGTATGTTAATTTTTGAAACAGTATTTCTTTGAACGGGATAAGAAACTTTGATTTTTAATACCATATATTTTTTTTATTTAATATGTTGTATTTTTACTATTCTTATCATTCAACCACATTAAATATTTGATATATATTTTTTTTTGAAATCACTCATAAAACAATTGTCATCATTACTCTTCTTTTTAATATTTTAACCAACGTAAGGTGAGACTTTGAAGTAAAAAATATGAGTTCAGTTTAAAAATTAATAATTAGTCTCATATTAATATTAAGTTTATTCGTTATTGATATAATAATATCTTTAATTAAAAAAATAAGTATTTATAATTAAGTAGTAGAGAGACAGGAAAACAAAAGAATAAATGACTTCAATGAATAAAATGTGTTTCCCATGACTTTTTTTTATTATATAGAATATAGATATTATTGGGTAGTTTTGCTGGTAACACAATAATACTCCAATGATTCATCACTGATTCAAATTTGATGTTAAAAAAATATAGATATGAATTAACTTTCTATGTTTTCTTATAATATAAATAACGTGCTGAGTATGATATTAAAGTAAAATTAATTTTTTTAACTAAAACAATTTAAAAACTTATGCTTATGCAATTATATTACTTGGATCCACTTTAATCATTTGACGTTTTATATAAATTTTAATCGTTTTAAAGCTAGTTATATATTTCAACTTTGTGGCTCCCTGTTGATATTATATGATGCAAACTTCGATTACTTCATAATCTAATTGTAGTTTACTTCTTGTAGGGATTGCGCTCCTCATTTTTAGGAATCAAGAGAAGTGCCATGACACCCGTTTCAATATTTACATCACTTTTTAAGTGAAGTACTTTTTTACGTGTATATCATGTAAAATAATTTCTATACAGCAAAAACAAAACTTATTAACCGGCCATAACACGAATATGTTTTTCTATATAATGTAAACTAATTTCTATACTGCGAAAGGAAAAAAACTTATTAACCGGGCAACAACACGAATATTTTTCAAATTATATCCTCTTTTAACCACTCTGTTGGTGACAATTGTTAGATTAGAAGTAAACGATGGGCACACACTACCTTATTACCCATTACCCATATATTACCCATTACCCATTATTACTCATTACTCATTACTCATATATTATAAATTACTCATATATTATAAATTGAGTTGAATGAATAGTAGTAGTAAAATAAAATAGTAAAGAATTGAATGAATATAACATCCTTAAGGGATGAGCAGATGATATCAGGTATCAGTATTGGTTTCAAATTTATCAAACCGGGTATATTTTCGGTACCGGTTCGGCACCGGTATTCATCGATTTTTACCTTTAAGTACCGGTGTCGTACCAGTACCGCTCGGTACCGAACCGTACCGTACCGTACCAGGTATATTCGGTACCGGTATAAAATAGTAAAGAATTGAATGAATATAACATCATTAAGTCATTAAGGGATGAGCAAATGATATCGGGTATAGGTATCGGTATCAAATTTATCAAACCGGGTATATTTTCGATACCGGTTCGGCACCGGTATTCACCGGTTTTTACCCTCAAGTACCGGTGCCGTACTAGTACCGCTCGGTACCGAACCGTACCGTACCAGGTATATTCGGTACCGGTACCCACTTTTGGGGATTTCGATAATGGTATTTTCGGTACCGGTTGGTATCGAGCTCATCAAATCCTGTAGTAACGTAGCAATGCAAGTAATTGCACCGTTTAGATTACTTTTCATACACACAGTAAGTAAACTGTATTTCGTTTGAATGAGGTTTTATATACATAACAACTTACTTGCTTTATTTTTTGTCTTTTTCCTGTAAAGAATGAATTGTAGCATGTAAAATTAACTTGTGTATTTAGATTATTGATGGGCAAATCGTATCAAATCCTATAATCAAAGTGGTATCGTATCGGTATCAAATTTACTACACCAAATCATTTTCGGTACCAATTTGGTACCCACCTTTTGGCGTTTTCAGAATCGTTACTTTCGGTTCGACACTGGTCTAGCACCATACCTGTATTTATTGATTTTTACCTTCAACTACCATACCATATTGTACCGAGCATTTTCGGTGCCGGTACCTAATTTCGATGATTTTCCAGATCGGTACTTTCGGTACCGTTACCGGTACCGAGCTCATCCATATTTTAACGTGTTAGCACCGTAATAACTGAACTGAAAACAACCGAATTTCCAACGTGTAGGACGTTTGGGTCCCATTATTATATATTAGGTTATTTAAGATCGTTTTTTTAGGACGGAGTAACTATCCTTATCACAATATTTTTATTTATGTTTTGATATTCGGTATCTGCTTGCCGTTACTGACATGCGTTTTGTAGTCATTGGGTCCCCGCCGCAACGCGCGGGCTGAAAATCAACTAGTTAATATCTATTAATTAATAAGACAATGGAAATGAATACTGGTTTATTTCCATTGTCTTAGTCAGATGACAACATAGATAGACAGGGAGATCGTCACTTTCACAAACAGATGAGACACAGAGATAGAGACAGGGAGATGGAGGACGCTAGCGCTCCGGTTTAAGCCTCCGCCTCCGACAGTCGCCTCAATTCGAGGACGTTAGCGCCGATGGCTTCATGTAACAAGGACGATTGGAATCGGCGACGGTGGATTCCGACAAATTCCGGTTAACTCCGGTGAGAACTGGGTGACCTGAGCCAGGTATCAAGATTTATCATCTTTATTTCGGATTTTTATATGATTTGAGTGGATTTGATTAACCATTCTTCTCCGCTTGGCCCTTATTTACAGAGAATCGCCAATTCTTGATGAACATTAGGATTCAAGCACTATGACCCCTTCTCCTTCTCCAAGATCCCATTATAAAACCCCTCTGTAACTGTAAGTGTTCTTTTTTGTTGTAATTTCGAACCCTTTTGTTTTCTCCAAATGGGTAATCTTTAATTTGATGGGGTTTAGGGTTATTGATCTGGGTTTGTTTAGGGTTCAACTAAAGAGGGGCAACTTGTACAGATGGGCCGGCAACTTTCGTTCCGTACCAATTTTAAATGGTTTCTTTCCCATTTTGTAAAACTTTTGGTTCGACATTTGTGTTTTAGATCGGCACAAAGCGATGGAGTTTTTTTGTTACAAGAAAAAGTCTGGTGGAGAGGTCAAAAACATATCTCCGGGAGATATACAAATGGTAATTTTATCGAGCCACATGTAAAAGATATCATATTTTTGTACATTAAATTATATCTTTCGGTTTCAGGTTCAAAATCTCATAGAACAGTGACTGCCATATTATACGACTCCGAAGCAGGTCATAGATATTATCTATCAGCAAGAGAAAATAGAATCGAGCTTTACCACGCTTGGTATGTGATTGAAGACTATTTATTTTTCCATGTGTATGTAATGTGTGTTTATGCCATGATTTTATTCCCTCATGCCCTGTATTAGTAAACTCATTTAATCTGTGTGCATCCTTTCTGTAATGAATAGTTTTAACTTCTTGTGTTAAGAATGGGTAGGGCTTTTACATAAGTGTGTGTCAAGCAGCAACCCATAAATCACTCAAGTAAAGGAGTGATAGATATCGACTACGCTTTTGATGTCGCTCACGTAGCTTGGACTTTTCTCATAATGATATTTCGACATTGAGGTACAATTTTCATTCCCAATTTTCTTCTTATGGCATATGAATATATAACATAAAATATTGATCAATTGGTTTTATACTTATAATATAAATACATGATGTGGCCTTGGCCATATATATACGCTTATTTGTGTAATGAGTGAGTGTCTGAATTGGATTGAACGGGTCGTTAACTTGCAAGTTCTTTTATTCTATATAGCATCCTAAACATCTTATGGGAAATTTAGATGATTATGAAATCATAGGAGCCAAAGAACTGTTGAAAATCATAAAGAAACAAAGAATCAGGTAAATGTACGATTGTACGAACTATCGAATTGTATGAATTTTTTTTTATATTTTTATGATGTATAATGGTTTAAGTTTGTCGTCTAAAATGTTCAGAAGCTATTGGAACTCATCAAACTCAATTAGAACGGATTCTTGAACTAGAGTGTTTGATGAGTCTTGGTGCATATACATCGTATATAATATAGATAATTATTAATTATAGTTAAATCAAGAACTGAATCCTTTTATTTTTGATAAGATACTCAGTCTTGACTGGACTGGTGATTGTAAAAAGAGAACTTTCAATGCATATAAACTAATGGAAATGAGTTAAAAGTAGCTAATAGAATGTGTGTGGATTATGAAAGGTGGTCAAGGAATTGAAATAGTAATTAATGTCAAAACCGGAAACAAGGCAATTTGGCGTTGGTTATATTAAATTGACAAAAATGGATTTAATAGATTCTCTATAAAATGACTCTTTTGACCCATTTAGCTATATTGCATAGCTTTTATGTAAGATTATACACTATCCCTGTTTGCATGCTAGCACCACATCCAACAACGCTCCGGTCAAATGATCATGCAGCGTTAAGATAAACTTCATATGTCAGCTTTTGTTGATCCGTTTTACTCGTAACTCAGAGCATACGAAAAATGGGTTCTACAGATTGAGTACTTTCCGACTTCTAACTGTTAGCTTTTCATAAAAACTGGTTTATGCTTCCTAGATAATAAGTCTTACAGCATTGTCTTCCAAAATAAGTATCTTATACATATTTATGCTCATGCATTCTTAATATGTATAGCCATTAATGTTTTTTTTACAGTGTAGATCATCTTTGAAATCACTTGTACAGTTGTACCCTTCGCGACTGTGCTTTTTTTGTAAGAAGTTATCTTGTGACATGTGATGTGTGTTTTTTTTGAAGCATGATGGTTACCCGTATCGGTAAGATTAAATGAAAAATACATATATAGAATTGTGGCTAGACATGTTTAACCTTCATTGATCTTTATGTATTTTTACAAAAAAAAAAAAAAATGTTGAACACAGGATGCATGCTTCATTGGTGGTAAAAGCATTCATGTTTCATGGGCGGGCCATGGGTTCAAGTCATTCACCGTGTTCTTAGCACATTCGTAACAATTCGGATTAAGGATACACAGGTGAGCAACCCTGGGTGGGACAAAGCTTCATTGGTGGTAAAAGCATTCATGTTTCATGGGCGGGCCATGGGTTCAAGTCATTCACCGTGTTCTTAACACATTCTTAACAATTTGGATTAAGGATACACAGGTGAGCAACCCTGGGTGGGAAACCAAATGCTTGCATCAATTTTCAAGTTCTAATTTTCGAAGAACAAGAAGGCTGGCTAACTGCATTTTTAGATCAACATGTAATAGATGGTGTTATATTTGGTATTGTCTCATATAACATTAGTCTCATGCTTGGTAGCTATGATTGATGATAAACTAAGTTTTCCGCCGCAACGCGTGGGGTTATAATACTAGTTATTACTATATATAAATGAAGTTAAATGAATAGTGATTATAATAATATAATAATACTAGGTTAAAACCCCATGTTTTACACGGGTTTCAATAAATAAAATTTTATATACAAAGTAATAAAAAGTTACATTTTTAAAAATCGTTTATTGCATGGGTTGAACAAACACATATATTACACATGTTGAATAAATATATTGTAATCAGTTAATACATATAGTCTTTTGGGTTGGTAAAATACCCAGGCCCGACATGTATACATGAAACTCGAAACATCCGGAACGGGTATACCCAATACTCGACGGGTATTAGGCTGAGTATGGGATTAGAAAAAAGCAATATTCCGCGGGTACGGGTTAGGTGATACCCGATATATAAATGTAATATTTTCAATCCGATAGGGAATTTATTTTTTTAGGAAAAAATAAGGATGAAAAAAACACCAAAAAGTGATATGTGTCCGAAAAAAATTTAATGAGGAAATGTTTTTAAAAATAGGAAACATTAATTTAATGTTAATTTAATGTTAATTTAATAATATTGACTTGTTTTTTTTACCTATTTGTGATATAATAAATTTACCATTAATTTTAAAATTATTTGGTTGACGTATTTAATCGCATTACTCATTTTTCTGTACTAAACATTGTCAGCGACCACTAACACTGAAAAAGTTCGTAAAAACAAAATAAATAAAAACGGGAAAAAATAGCGCTGAGCGAAAGCAGACATAAAATCTTTGAATCACGCACGCTCTTTGCTGAGAAATTAAACCGAAACGTAAAATATTGAAAAAATAACTAAGTCCATCCAGGACCCGCGTGTTGGACGAACTTGTCAAACGCAGAAAAGTAGATGTGACGCGGTGGACCAGTCAAACGGAAAAAAATATACGCAAAAATGTTGATCCCCACACGCACGTTGCGGTCTATTAGATATTAGATATATTAAAGTATTATTAATTAATATTTAATAAGTTGAAGGAGAAAATGCCATGTGGCATTAATTGGAGTCTTTTATTAATATTTAGATATAGTTTTTTTAATATATTTATTCTTTTAATATTACTATATATTACTATATTATTATTATTATTACTATATATTACTATTACAATTACTATTATTATTACTATATATGAATAAATGAAGTTAAATGAATAGTGATTAAATAGTTTTTTTTTAGTATTTTTATTATTTTAATATTATAATAATAGTTATTTTCTTTAATTTTTAACTTTAATCTTTTTTTTTAATATCAGGAGTTGGGATAAGCTTGGTGTCAACCGATATTGAACCAGTAATGGTATCGAAAATACCGAGATAATCCTGTTCGGTATCAGTACATGAAGGTAAAAACCGGCACTAATGCAGAAAACGCTAAAAGTCGGTGCCGAATTGATATTGGAAATCTTTTGGTTTGAAAAATTCAGTGCTGCTACCCGGTACCATTTGCTCATCCCTGATCACGGTTACCATACGAACAACGGTATCGTACAACTTTTTTTGTTGATTTTCTTCAAATTTTAATTTTTTTTCTTTTTTTAGTTTCAGGGGTAGGGATGAGCTCGGTGCCAACCGATACAAAATCGGTACTGATACAAAAAATACCGGTATATGAAGGTAAAAAACGGTAGTGAACCGGTACTAGGAACGCCAAAAGTCGGTACCAAATTGGTACTTAAGATCTTTCGTTTCGGCAAATTTGGTACCGGTACCCAGAACAATTTGCTCATCTCTGACCACGGGTTTCATACGAATAACATCGTTACCATACAACTTTTTTGGTTGATTTTCTTTAGGTTATCTTTTAGTGTTTTTTCATACATTTTCTTTTTATTCTTGTCAGCAGTTCCGTTCGCAACACGCTCGTAGTAATTTCAAAACACATGTAAACATAGACTAAATAACAAAAGAAATTCTCCGCAACACGGCGAACTTCTTTAAACCTAGTTGATATAAAATCTCAGTTAAAACTAATGAACTGAAAAAAAAAAGGTTCTTTGGTCTTATCTACGAAATTTGTTCAACATATATCCTTGTTATCCTCAACTCTTATCTACATGTCGAAATTTGTTCAACATATATCCTTGCTATCCTCGTTGAGACCAGAACGCCATATGTTTTAAACCGCAGTGTATCCTAAAACACTAAAGGTAAAAATAAGCATACCAACCTTCAAAGAAAGTTTATGCATCTTGGTGGATCTTGGTGTGTGTAAGGTGTAATATGTTTTTATTGATATTTTAAGCTCATTTTACACATTAGTCAAGTTTTAAATTTATAAAACACGATTTCTACTAACACTAAACACACACATGGACAAGTGTACCCATCGTGAGCGTAGTATAGCGTTGGTAAGATACCGAGGTCGTCCAAGGATACAAAAGCTTTTAGTACCGGTTTATCCTCAACTTCTAATCAAACTAAACTTTTTGAGAAAAGATTTTTAAACATGAAAAATAAAAACTAAAAATGCTAAAAATAAAAATAAAACAGATAGACAAGATGAATCACTTGGATCCGACTCGCCTTTAATGTATCCTTTGATGATTTCCGCACTTTTGCACTTTTTAAGAGATTATCTTAATTATAGTAGTAGGCCCCTCTTTTCAAGGTGACGTTACCCTCAACCCAGTGGTTTGAGTCAGCAAGGATACGATCCCAAAGGGTCGGAATATTGGAAGATAATTAATTAAGTTATCAATGCGAAAAGTGGTAAGCCCCTCTTTTGAAGGTGACGTTACCCTTGGCTAAGTGGTTTGAGTCAGCAGGGATACTGTCACACCCCCAAAATACCACATGCGGAAATCCCCCGCGAGGTGTGTGACGTACCAGGATCTAGCCACTAATCACATTGAACCCATACAAGTTTATAAATCAAATCCTCAATTATTAATGAAAAATACCATCAACAAGTTTAAACAAAAACCAATATGTTCAGCGGAAGCAAATAGTAAACCAAAGTTAAATTGTTCAAAAACCAATGTATACTGTCAATAGTCAATCACATGAATTCTTCCAGTCGACCCATGACCACTCCAGCTACTCCAGACAGCAAGTTCCCAACAAAGTACCTAACGACCTGCGAGCATGTAACAAGTGTGTCAGACAATGCTGGTGAGTTAATAGTTTTACGAAAACGTTAATTGCCAAGTGTTTTACTTCCGTTCATTGAATACAAATTCGAAAGTAATGTTGATAATATCTCGATACTGAACAAGACGGCTCCTGATGTATGTTTTGCCCGTTCCCCAGTGCTCCTATCAAAGCACTGGCCCGACTGGGTCATTAGTTCACAACCGTCCTCCCCGGTACGGTGTGAGGGTGCCAAACCTAAGTAGCGCTACCAACTAATACCCCGCTACCACCCACGATAGCAAAAGATGGGACTTAAGAGATAGAGAGTGAGAATATTATCCAACATCCCAGTTTTACCCAAAAGATTTATCCCTCCCCGGGATACCCACTGACTGTCCCAAACCACCGGGACGCATGCTCAATAGATGAACTCACCTTAGATTGCTCGGTATGTCACATTACTTTACCCATTCCAAGTTGGTCAACCAAACCCTACCGTGGTTACCAAAGACAATCAGTTAACATGCACAAAAATCACATATTCCGCATTCATGTTGTGTACAAGAAGCATTCATATTGCACGCGTCATAATAGTTAACACACAACCCATTTTCATCAAGTAATCACTTAACATGTACTCCGATCTCATACAAAACACATACAGTGACACATATTCAATTCCATAATACACTAACATATAATAGTTTACCCTTGCTCACTTAAGTATGTGACTTGACATAGAATTGTTATTCTACTCGGCCCAACTTGCAACATTCTGCCCGATACTAGTGGCCCAATGTGGGTGTGAAATCCAACTGTTTTACCTATGTATGGCAATTTACTTATACCAAATCATCCTTTATACGTACCATGCAAATAACACCACATATTGCCATGCTAGTTATAACGTTCATTCATGCAATCCAACTTTTTGGCACATATCATAAAGTCATAAAATAAGTGTTTGGTTTGGTGCACCTACTGTTTGTTTACACAACCTATCCAATCCATGTTGTCAATACTTAACCTCTATCATGCAAGTATGTTTTCGCAATAAATCAAGCCTGGTTCATGTGTATCGCGAGTGGTTTGTGAGGCCCAACGGTACCGGCCCAAGTGCACAGTGTGTGTGTATAGTCCACTAGTTCCAAGCCCATCGGTGTAAACACATATTGTACACGCACATAAGTTCATGTGATCCCACAAACCTGAACCCGGTCACATCCGACCCGCAAATCCGATCCCACACCCGTCAACATGTAACAGTTCTTACTACATACCAGGCATCACCTAACTCGCGTACCGGCATACACACATAAGATTGTAACTGTCATGAACATGTTTCGTAAACAAATACACTACACGAACTACATATACTCGCACGTATAAAACCGAAAAGAAACAGTTTCATATTCATATCGTATAACACCTATATTCATATCCCATACGATAATATCCGTAACATTCGTAGTTCAAGTATTTTCTTCATGTATAAACCTGTCCGATCATGCTTGTTCATATAATTTCGCCATAGCAGTCATCACAACTTCAAACAAAAAGCTTCTTCTATTCTAGTTTCCATAACAAACCTCATATAGTCCTATTCAAGTACCATAAGGCATGTACATCACAGTTTCCTATATCACAATTCACACATGTCGACATATATGATCATATATATATACTGCCAAATCTAATATATATATGTATATATATGATCGTACATACACATCACAATTTCTTATATCATCCGATTTGCTGCGCATGACTATGCTCATATAAAAATCTATTTTAACATATCTAATGCACACAGTACTCACAACACTTTCATGTAAAAGCCTAATTCTTGCAAGACATTAAGTCGAGGTGGAAACGAAACCAAGTCGAAACCGAGACAACGGAACTTTAATAAGAGGCTACGAAGTGCACTTACCATTTGCGGTGGCCTTGGGTGGTTGTTCCGTCGTCGACAGGCGTCATAGAGTAGGGGGAGATGGCGGTGTCCGAAGATCGGCCGGCGGTTTCTTTTTTTTGTAGGGTTTTGGTGTAGGGGACGATGGGAGGTGGGGTTGGGTTTTAAATATATTAATTTAAATGTTGACTTTCACAAACCCCCCTCCAACTAATCGAATACCACAACTTTCTCATAAAGTTAGGATTTTAATTTTCATGGTGTGGCTAATTAGCCTTCCCAGTTTGCATTGGTTATCAAATGTAATTAAACTTATATTCATTAATATGCTCGTATTTAGTTATAGTGTGATCCGGTACTCTTTGAATTGTCATAGTTTACGCATTCAAGTTAGAGTCCGTGAACGGCCTTTATTTGGTTGTCATAATTATTATTATAAAAAAAAAATTAGCTGATATACATGATAATAATGTGAATGGGTATTTAAGTTCGATAGGAATTGACAGAATGAGGTAAAATTGTTAACCTAAAAGTGAGGGTTGTCACATCATCCCGAACTTGAAAGAAATTTCGTTCCGAAATTTGATAAGTAATCCAAAACGGCAAAATGTTAATTCAGGATGACTATGGATTTTCCGCGGGTACTACATCATCCCCAACTTGAAAGGGAATTTCGCCCCGAAATTCACCAGTTGCATCAGATTTAGATTGGTCAGTTGGGAATAAGTGAGGGTTCTTGAGCTTCATCTGATCCTCGCGTTCTCACGTGAACTTCGTTCCACGTCTTGCATTCCAACGAACTCTCACGATTGAAATACGACTATGCTTACGGATCTTAACTTCCCGATCCACGATTTCGATGGGTTCTTTGACAAACTGCAATTTGTCGTCGATTTTCAATTCTTGGATTAGTACAATAAGTCTTTCATCGGACAAACACTTCTTTAGTTGCGAAACATGAATAACATCATGAACGTTACCCAACTCGACAGGTAACTCGAGCTTGTACGCCACTTTGCCAATACGTTCCAAGATTTTGAATGGCCCAACATAGCGCGGATTAATCTTACCGCGTTTCCCAAACCGCACCCTCCCAGGGTGAGACTTTCAATTATGACATGTTCGCCTGCAGTGAACTCCCAGTGTTTCCTAAGCTTATCAGCTTTCCTGACGGTCATGCGTTGTCGTCAAACAATTTCCAATCTAAGCAATCTTCCCAAGAGTTTCGAGTGCAGGTTCTGGACCTGTGATTAGGTTGTCATCCCTTTTTATCTATCAAGGAGATTAGCGTTACTATCCATGCAATGCCTCAAACAGAGCTGTCTGAATACTAGATTGGTGACTACTACAGTAGAACGCCGCCAAAGATACGTGTCCTTATGATTTTCACCAAGTCAATCACACATATGCTCGCAGCATGTCTTCGAGTGTCAGAGGGTTCGTTTACCCTGACCATTTATCCTAGGGTGAAAAGTAATGCTCATATCTAGACGTGAGCCAAGAGTGTTGTGTAGCGCCTGTCCTAAATCAGGTATAGATCAAAACCAAAAGTAGCAGAAGTTGGCACCTCGTACCTAAAAGCCGCCTCCCTCAGAGGAACATTCACAGCTGTGAAGACTCGTCAGCTTTCTTGATTGTAAGAAAGTGTGCAAGTAACGTGAGACAATCGGCGATCACCCAGGTGATATTGTTTCCGTTTCGGTGTTTCTTGTTGCTAATACACCACCTTGACTTTCCCACAAGTCATACATCATTCACATACACAACTAGGTGGGCCTTCTTGCCTGATTACCAGTACAAGATTTATAGATCCTACTACCACTCATCAAAACCCAAACTACTAGAATATCAAGGCAGGTGTGCTTTGCTCAACACAAGTTCCATTGGATTGCTATATAGCGAGACCCATACTCGTTCCATGTGGCGAATATCATCCAACTTGCCAGAAGTTGCTCTTCCTTGCTCCGCATGGACCTAACTTGAAACTTTTCTTCCCTCAGTTCCCCAGTTCGAATAGAGCGAGTCTGATCAGGTAGGTTAGAGTCGATAGTGAGTTGCAAGCCCGTGCACGTTTAGTTCCACAGTCGTAATGATTTTAGCTCCCTCGAAACAACGGTATAAGGGAGGCCCTTGTGATCGGTCTAGGTAATGCATTTGTTACCGTCCAAGTAATGCCCCCAATTAAATCTAAAGCCATGGTTTCCACCCCAGGTTGCGACGCCTGTAAATCTTCTTGTATACCCACTAAGTAAGTTATTACTTTCTTCGTGTTGCGTCAGCGTGGAACTGGGACTCTGATTCGGACCATCATGATATACCACCAGATCACCCGTACTCTCGGGTAAAGACAATACTTAGTGCATGGTAGAGTTGAGTTTCAAAAGCTGAAAAGACGTTCCCCTGTTTTGTTTCCCATGAATTCACAGCTCCCCGCTGCGCTAAGGAGGTTGAAGCTGCGAAATCCTCGAAAATCCTGTGATGAATATACGATAGTATCTAGCCAGGCCAAGAAGTTACTGTACCCTCGAAGGGATCTTTGGTGTCGATCAGTTTCTAGCAAGATGGATCTTAGCCAGGTCCACGTGTATTCCCAATTTGTTGACTACGTGACCCAAATGTATCTCCTGAATCCATATGTTGCATCTAACAAGACTTCACACGTAATGGCTCCTCCCTCAGGAGCTCTATAATGAGATACAGATGCCATCCATGATGTCCCTTTCTCCTGGAAATGATTCAACATGTCATTAATAAGCTTAGTCGATTCATGTGATCCATAAAGCTGCTGGTGTAATGATTACCCCAAGGGTCATGGAATACAAAGTCGTATTGCCGAATTGCGTCGGATAAGCCGCTTAAAAAACATTCTCCCCTTGGACTTCCATTTGATGTTAGTTCGTTCGTTCGTTAATCAATCTTCGAATAGGAGCTTGACCCTTGCAACTGGTCAATAGGTTGTCAATACATGATCGAGACAAACTGTTCTGGACTCTCACCTTGATGAGTTCTCAATAGTCAGTACACATGCGAAAAGGCCCATCTTCCCTAATATGACTGGGGCTTCCCCAAAGCGAAGAACTAGGCCCAACAAAACTTCTGTCCAACGGTTCCTGTAGTTGATTTAACAGTTCTTGCGACCCTCCTGGTGCAAGAGGGTAAGAGTACAAGTAATCAGGGCTGCCTCAGACGTGAGATCAAACTGAGATTCTGCCTAACAATTTTCGGGAGTAAACCTGAAAGTTCCTCAAGTAGCACGCTGAGTGGAATCACGAACATTTGGTGGATCCTTGATCCTCTTTCCTTAGTCCAAACATTAGTAACAGTTGCCAACATAGCGGGGTAGTCCCTCCGTAGACGCTCCTGGCTTTCATTGCTGAAATGATACTAACCTTTACACGATACTGATGCTTTAGGACATACGATGATTCCTCACAAGGTATATCCGCGCGTTATCTGGATAACCAATCCACACTAACTACTACAACAAAACTATCAAGGGTAGATGTCGAACACTTGTCTCACGAGGTCGAGTTTGCATCCCAACGAATATAGGAGGTTTCCATTGACTTGCCATCAGCCGGTTCCACAACAGGTTTGGTTTCCAGAGGCATCAGCGCTAAACAGAACAGAGACAAAGCGATTAGCTGCTCATACTAGCTACCATGTTGCTATCATGCTTGGCGTCGCTCATGCCAATCCTAAATGCCCTTCCGTAAGCATCATTTCCAGTGTTGTTGTTTTCGTTGCGAGAATTCCTAGTACCGTCTTTGTCCCCTTGGATGTTGGCACTTTGACTTAACACAGTCAATCCTTGTCGAGGTTAACTTCGTTTCCATACTGTAAGCTATGATTACGAGTTCCTTGGTATTGCCGTGACTGTTGCCTTTTCTGTCGTTGCTTGAGCCGAGGCCCTAAAATCTTTCACCAACTGGGTCCATCTTGTCACATTTCCGTGTCACGTCCTAAGGCGTTACTCCTAATGCGGGCAGCTACACATTCCACCCTTTAGTCAGTTGTCATCAGTTGTGTAGAATGCTCCCGATTGATTCGTAAGTGTTGACTCCCACAGGTTGCTTACTAGGGTTAAGGATTCGACTGAAGCCAACTTGCTGGTGTTCGTTGCCAGAAACCAAGGCCGTTCTAATACTGAAGTTGGTGAGATACTACGATCATCCTTTTGTCCACCGATGTTGCAAGTTGCTTGGGTAATACACGGTCCATTACGAGAGTGTTGCAGAAGTGATCGCACTTCGGGATCTAAGACGTCAATACATTAAGTTTCGGCAAACTGAGAGAAGTGAGGGAGGTATAGGCCAATCATTCGACGCTGTGACATCCAACTCAGGGACGTCCGTACAAGCACCTAGCATTCTACACAGTTCGCTAGACGTTCAGATGGGTGTTCAGGTATACTCGATAGCTTCGAGATTCGTAAGGATTCAGAGTGGAGTGAAAAGATCGCGTTCAAGTAAGAGACAATCACTGCTATGACTCTTTATAGACTGTTGTGTTTCACATCGATCAAATAACAGAACGGAACCCCCTTTTCACTTGGTAAGCCTCACTGGGACTCGCATGCACCCCACATTATTATTATGTGTGCACCCACAATAATATTGTGATTTGCATGCTCATCTCAGCTCCTCCTAACTCATGTCAAATGGTCCCCCAAACTCGTGTAGCTAGCAAAGAACATCACGAAATGCGAGTCAAGAATGTCTAAGGAAACACCATACTACCGATCACATAACACATGCAAGTAATGAATTCATATTGTTGTGCTAAACGTGCAATTACATGCAATGTCATATGTAAGTGCTCACTAGTTATGCAGTATAATGAGTAAACAAGAGACGAACCTTGCGGTCTGGAGCTGAGTGTCATGGTCGTATTCACGCTTTCAGAACGGTTCGGTTATAGTTTGGTTTTATAAAAACATTTTTAAAACCAAGTTCACTATAACCAGTGGCTCTGATACCAAACTGTCACACCCCCAAAATACCACATGCGGAAATCCCCCGCAAGGCGTGTGACGTACCAGGATCTAGCCACTAATCACATTGCACCCATACAAGTTTATAAATCAAATCCTCAATTATTAATGAAAAATACCATCAACAAGTTTAAACGAAAACCAATATGTTCAGCGGAAGCAAATAGTAAACCAAAGTTAAATTGTTCAAAAACCAATGTATACTGTCAATAGTCAATCACATGAATTCTTCCAGTCGACCCATGACCACTCCAGCTACTCCAGACAGCAAGTTCCCAACAAAGTACCTAACGACCTGCAAGCATGTAACAAGTGTGTCAGACAACGCTGGTGAGTTCATAGTTTTACGAAAACGTTAATTGCCAAGTGTTTTAATTCCGTTCATTGAATACAAATTCAAAAGTAATGTTGATAATATCTCGATACTGAACAAGACGGCTCCTGATGTATGTTTTGCCCGTTCCCCAGTGCTCCTATCAAAGCACTGGCCCGACTGGGTCATTAGTTCACAACCGTCCTCCCCGGTACGGTGTGAGGGTGCCAAACCTAAGTAGCGCTACCAACTAATACCCCGCTACCACACGATAGCAAAAGATGGGACTTAAGAGATAGAGAGTGAGAATATTATCCAACATCCAAGTTTTACCCGAAAGATTTATCCCTCCCCGGGATACCCACTGACTGTCCCAAACCACCGGGACGCATGCTCAATAGATGAACTCACCTTAGATTGCTCGGTATGTCACATTACTTTACCCATTCCAAGTTGGTCAACCAAACCCTACCGTGGTTACCAAAGACAATCAGTTAACATGCATAAAAATCACATATTCTGCATTCATGTTGTGTACAAGAAGCACTCATATTGCACGCGTCATAATAGTTAACACACAACCCATTTTCATCAAGTAATCACTTAACATGTACTCCGATCTCATACAAAACACATACAGCGACACATATTCAATTCCATAATACACTAACATTTAATAGTTTACCCTTGCTCACTTAAGTATGTGACTTGACATAGAATTGTTATTCTACTCGGCCCAACTTGCAACATTCTGCCCGATACTAGTGGCCCAATGTGGGTGTGGAATCCAACTATTTTACCCATGTATGGCAATTTACTTATACCAAATCATCCTTTATACGTACCATGCAAATAACACAACATATTGCCATGCTAGTTATAACATTCATTCATGCAATCCAACTTTTTGGCACACATCATAAAGTCATAAAATAAGTGTTTGGTTTGGTTCACATACTGTTCGTTTACACAACCTATCCAATCCACGTTGTCAATACTTAACCTCTATCATGCAAGTATGTTTTCATAATAAATCAAGCCTGGTTCATGTGTACCGCGAGTGGTTTGTGAGGCCCAACGGTACCGGCCCAAGTGCACAGTGTGTGTGTATAGTCCACTAGTTCCAAGCCCATCGGTGTAAACACATATTGTACACGCACATAAGTTCATGTGATCCCACAAACCCGAACCCGGTCACATCCGACCCGCAAATCCGATCCCACACCCGTCAACATGTAACAGTTCTTACTACATACCAGGTGTCACACCCCTTTCTGCAGCGGAAGCACGAGGTGTGATCATGAAAGGTTCTCATTGCATACGAAAGGTAAACATACTACATGGTCGTAAAAATAACTTCAAATACCAAACATTTCATAATTTGAAAACATAAGTTAGGATTTACATCGCGAGGTAGCATAAAACATTGTCTTAAAATGTTTACAACTTTATTTAAAGATAAACATAAGCGACATCCACAAGCATGAGTAAAGACACGCACACATC